>NW_018127898.1:6180740-6195436 GCF_001952655.1 Monopterus albus | reverse complement strand
GAAGCTATAAAGGCTGAAAGAGGAGGATGATTTGAAGTTTTTTCCATTTATTTGAATGTGAATATTTTAAAAAGTATATAGGTTATAAAAAAAGATAAATACAAGTGAAGCTATAAAGGCTGAAAGAGGAGGACGATTTGAAGATTTTTCTATTCATTTGAATGTGAATATTTTAATATTTTAAGTATATAGGTTATAAAAAAGATAAATACAAACAGGGATGTCCTTAAAAAGATGAACATTGATATTTGAATGTTTTTTCTAGCTGAAAGTATGCTGGAGTTAAGTGCCAAAAAACAGACGGAAGGAGTCAGAATAATAAAGAATTGGATAACAACAGTGTGGATGCTGACTCAACATTCACACAATTAATCTGTATCTTCTTGATTTATGACCATTAAGAGAAGCACCCACAGTATTAAACAGCAAGCGAAGAAAAAGTGTGGCACATGGCGCCACCTTATGGTCTTCGCGGAATATTACAGGCCGGTATATGATTTCCGGTGGCTATGGCGACTACCAGCACCCACTCATTCGGCCGGTCTTAGTGAGTTATGTGTACGTGTAAGGCAAGTTCTTGTAGCGCGGAAATATGAAATACTTTCCTTGTCCAGTTCTTTTGCAGCCCTGTCGGTAAGCCACAGTTTGAATTAATGTGTAAGGGTTCTTGGTTTAGCCACAGTTTGAATTAATGTGTAAGGGATCTTGGTTTTTTCAGGTAACATTATTGGCGCTACACCTTAACAGTAGACACCGCATAAATCTAAATAATTCAGACATTAGCTAACCGACAACTAAGTTTTTTTCCCCCATATTACACCTTTTGAGAAATAAAGCAGTAAGTAATGCGTTAATACATGTAATGCGTTAATACTTCGAACGTTAAGTTTCATGTCGTCTTAACTTTCTCGTGCCTCAAAATCAGTGTTCCTGGTGGGTTTCAACATCATTAACGTTAACTGACGCTATGCTAGTGAAGAGGTTGGTAGTTAGCGTTAGCTACTGTAGCTTTATATGTTCGGCTTAATTTGCTTAGCTTTAACAGTAAATTCAGATGACTTCTCTTCAGAGACACGCGTGGGACAAAAAGACAAGGATATGAAGCGAGACTATATTAGGGCTTGTTCAGAAATAACCGTCTTTTTGCACGAACAGTTAGACAACCTAGCGATACGTTATTGAGCTAGCATTAACGCAGGACTAATTCCCCCAGGAGCTTTACGTTACTGAATAAATATGTCATTAATCACTCTTAACCTGTATTGTTACCAAATCTGCAGAACCGACAGTCAGTTTCTAATAAGTCAGATCCAGCTACATCAGTCTCAGTTCACATTGTAATGTTCACTGATCATTAATTTTTGAAGTGCAGAATGTCTGACTCTGTAAACACATGTATACTTGAGACTTTATAGCTTGGTTCAGGGAAACAGACTTGTTTCAATAGTGCTGTGGCTACCTGGAACCTCAGACTCACAATATTACTAGCCAGCAGTTCTCATGTGCCTCTTCAGACTCCGCTCTGACTTCTGAGACAACAGTAGGAAAAGGTCACTAATGCTTCCTGCAACAGGACCTTTCCTTATGTGGAGCTCAGATCCGCCTGGAGCAAGGTTCCCACACACTTGCTTGTGCCCACATGTTTGTATACTGAGGTTTTAGGCTTTCAACCAAGATTACAGAGAGTGCAAGTCTGAGTCTCTGCCTCTCCCCTTCTCACAGAGTGCTGTGAACACAGGCAGCCATCTCATGTCTGTGCAATCCTGACTATGCTGCTCTTGGTAGCGCTGGGCATAGTTTTTTCTTCCACTGCGGTCACCGAGGAGAAGGCTGCAAACACCAACCACAAACCACCGATACCGCTCCTCAACTACAGCAGGATCTCCCTGCCACCGGAGCACGTACCCTATTTCCTCTACAACAACAAGAGGGTCGCCAAGCAGTGCCGCCTGGACCCACTGTGCCCCTTTAAAGTAAGATATGTTTTCTTCACTGTTCTTTCTGTTTTCCTGTACTATGAGGCAAAGCTCTAACAACTCCCACCGACCATCAGAGTTCGGGTTTAGAAAATTATAATTAAACTTATTGAACTTATTAAACTTATTTATTTTGTCTGTTAGTGTGGGGTAGGATGAAAACATGATCATTCAGGTAGCATATTATTTAATGGAAGCCACACTCCGTTGCAGTTTTGAGTGATGTCATTTCTGTACATTGATGTGAGCATAAATGTATACTGCTCTCCTGTAGCTAGCAACAATACACAAAAGATTGCCCAGCCCATGTCCACACTATTAATCTGTTTGTTATTTTGTAAAAATCAAGGTAATTTTTTGTTCATAACTGTTGGCCGACATGTACAGTAAATGGGTTAAACAGCGCAGATTATTTAGAGCATTTGGATCAGTTGAAGCAATGGTGTGGAGTTTACTCTGGAGTTGACTTTACCATTGCAAGTACAGATGTAGTAAATAGAGTATTCGGGAAAAGCACATTTTTACTTACCATTACTTCTACTACTTACTGTTGTTGAAAGTTATTTTATTTTGACCTATGTTGATCTTACTTAGATCCATAAATGGATTAGCAATATTTTTAACTGGTTTCATCAGACTTGGCTGTCTTAGCACATTAAGATGATACCGACTTATTCACACAGAGAACCCCTGGTGTTTTACTTCTTTTTGCTTCATTATTTTGAATGAATTTTAGGAATAAGTTGTCTGCTGAAACAGTAAAATCTGATGGTAAACCTGTGTAACACCACTATATGAAGCTTCTTCTCCTGCTAACTTGCCATCTCTTTCTGACACACATACACATAATGTCCACACTTGCTTTTACAACAGGATGCACTGCAGGATTTGTCTGCCTGTTGGGGTTACGAGAAGAATTGTGATCCAGGGAAGCGCTTTAGCTATCCAGTGTGTACCAAAGCTGACTCTGGATGGTATTGGTCTTTCACATTCTATCACACTCCATGCTCTCATTTTGTCTTTTTCAAAACTCAGTGCAGTTTATATAATTTACTTAACACATTCTCATTGCAGTCATGCATTTGTCAGGTGCTCAGTAATAATAAGGATCACAAATTATAGTACTGTTATTCATATGTATACTGAACTACTGTCTTTCCAAGTAAAAGTGTGCTCATACATAGCATGTATCAGCAATGAGCCATAATGGTTTTTGTTTGCTGATCTACATTTTTGATTTATCAGGGCTGATTCAATTCAGGCAGCCCAGGAACTGTTCTGGAAGCAGGCTGACTTTGGCTACGTCAAGGAGCGCCTGTCTGAGCTCAAAACACTCTGCAAGGCCACCAAGCCAGTAAGTGTGCTCATTTCCTTACTTCCCACGGGCCTACTGAGTCAACAGGAAGAAACAACAGGTAGATACAGTCACAGTGGAAACAAAAGAGCACACAGACAATACAATAGACCAGAACATGATTTGCTGTTCAAAAGCAGCAGTATGTAGTACACTGATTTTTCGTCTCAATATTTTCTAGGGGGATTCATCATTAAGATGCAGTAGCCACACTAGATTCTGTAAGGCAACTAACCTCTACCTGGACTTGCGGAAGCCGCGCAGAAGTCATGAGAGGTGACAGCTGAAAGTGCTATATCTATTAAAAAAACATTACTCTGACGGTGGTGAGAGTGCCTTGAAACTCATCCATGCTTATGCTGCAGATACAAGGAGGACTTCATTCAGAGGGGTGAGATTGGTGGTCGCTGTAGACTGAACAAGCAAGCGCTTGCTGCTGAGGGAGAACACAAGAGCCCCTTGCAATCTTGGTGAGGCAGGACACACACATTCACTCTCAGTGCTTTAGACAGTGACTTTGGTATGAACTCTTGGGAACTGGAGAAAACTTGTGTTTATGGTTGCTAAAAGAGGCCAAGAGTGTATTCCCTGATTGGGGACTGAAACCAGGTCTTGGCAGTGGGAGCTTAGCAAGCAAGCAAGCAAAATGTATTTATATAGCACCTTTCTAAACCTGTGTTACAAGGTGCTGTCCAGTAAAACATAAAAAAATAATAAAAATACATAAAACACATCTACACAATAAAATAACAAAAATGCATAGTCAAAACGAATACAAATGCGTTTTGAGAAGTGATCTAAAAACAGTCAGGTTCGGAGCAGATCTAATCTCCCGTGGCAGACCATTTCACACTGTAGGAGCCCGAACTGAAAAAGCTCGGTCTCCCCAGTGTTTCCGTCTGGACTTCGGTACTTCCAGGCACAACTGGTTCGAAGACCTAAGTGTCCTTTCTGGAGTATAAAAAGGCACAAGCTCAGAAATATATGAAGGTGCCAGATCATGTACAGCCTTAGAGACGAACATCAACAATTTAAAATCAATCCTAAAACGAACAGGAAGCCAATGTAGTGAGGCAAGAACTGGAGTGATATGCTCCTGATGCCGTGTATTAGTTAAAAGACGAGCTGCTGCATTTTGGGCCAACTGGAGTCTGGACAACAAGGCTTGAGAAATCAAATCAAATCAATTTTATTTGTATAGCGCCAAATCCCAACAAAAGTCATTTCAGGACACTTTACAAAGTAAGGTCTAGACCTTACTGTTATCACTATTATTACATAGAGAAAACCCAACAAATCCCCCTTGAGCAAGCACTTGGCGACAGTGGGGAGGAAAAACTCCCTTTAACGGAAGAAACCTCCGACAGACCCCAGCTCTTGGTGGGCGGCCTTCTGCCTTGACCGGTTGGGGTGAGTGGATAGAGGAGAGGCAAAAGAAGAAAAGCAACAAGACACAACAAACAATCAAACACTGGTCAGGTTGATGTGGCCAGTGACTGCTCATTAGAAACGTAGAGCTCCAGTGCCAGGGCAACCTGCAGAAAGGTACAGGGAGAGAGAGAGGACACACTATGGGAGAGAGGAGAGGAGGAGAAATGCCAGTATACAGTGCTTTACAATAATCTAGTCTAGAGCTAATAAAGGCATGAATTGCCTTTTCAGAAAACGCTTAGATCTCTAACCAGTAGACCAAGGTTAGGATTTTGTGCACAGTTTTTGTAGTTTATGGCATACATCCATGAGTTACATACTGTATGCATGGTGCATCCTAATGAGGTGGATTTGAAAATGTGGAGGCACTGATGACAGAATGATCTGCACAGCTACTCCTGTGTGTTCCTTAAGCTGTGAATAGAAATGAGCATAGCACACACTTCAAATGTCTTTTTAGTTGCTGAATCAACCCAGAAGCTAAAAATTCTCTGACTGGGAATCAGACTCAGGCCACAGGGGTGAGAGCACCAAATCCTAACCACTAGACCACCTGCTAGCTGCTCGTGTGTGTTGCTACAGAATTTGATTTCTGGATTGTATGGTATGTGACAACCAGTCTTTATGGGTGTAGTGATACAAACCATCACTAGGCTGTGCTCTTCTGTCACACTGTGAACTATGTTGCCAGAATTTTGCTGAACATGCATCTGTTGGTATTAATGTCCTGCACGGCCTAGTGGCTTCTCTACCTGCCAGGAGAATTGGCAGGTACAGTATGTGTCATGTTTACTTTGAGACCAGCTGCTTTTCCATTATAGAGAGAACATTTTAGGTAAATATTGGGAGATGCAAAGCTCTGTAGACAACTGCTAACAGACACAGACATGTAGAGTGATCCATAACAACAAAAGGCTGTTAGCAAGGGGAGTGGTTTCTTCCCTGCCTTGTCAGAAAGACTTGTTCACAGAACAAATAAAAGAAGTTAACACATTGTCTTTTCAAATGTTTAACAAACAGTAGGAGCCGTGACTTTGCTTTAAAATGGCAGAACTGATGAAGTCACTCCTCACCTCACTGATAGTATTAGAAATTAAATGGGACTCACAGACCACAGCATATATATGTGATCTCTTTCAAACAATTGAGTTATGTTGATTTACTTGTTCTACTTTTACATAGTATCTCAAGTCACTCTTTTTGCTGTGATCATATTTTTGAAAGTTGTGAAAAACACAGTGCTCCTTCTTAAAGCAGTGGCCAAAGGCAGGGGAAGGGGGGCCTCAGGACCAGGCAGGAATGTAGGGGTGGAGTTTGTGTTTGCCTTTGTTCACAGGTGGGGTTTTATCAGTGGTGCAATGGGTAATGCATTTGACTACGGATTAAATGGTTCTGTGTTTGAGTCCTGGCTGGCTTGTCTTTATTTTTATTTTATTTGTTTCCATCATTTGTGGAAAGAGGCAGACAGACAGAGAGAGGATCATACTGCAGTGACACAGTAGACTAGGACAGAGTGGGCAAATTTGACAGTTTATGTATAATGATATTCAAAATCTGTACCTAGTAATTCAACTCATCATTTGTAATTCTGATAATTAGACATGTTCTGTTTGCTATTTATAACTAATGGCTATACTACTGATGGTATTTTCTTTTTATTGTCTTACTAATGGCTATACTACTGATGGTATTTTTTTTTTATTGTCTTAGTTGTTAAGTCAAAGTTGTTGCATTTGAAACATTTCAATGTCCATATTCTATTAGCTGGGTTCAGACCCACGTTAGCCTTGTGTGAACAGCCTTACACAGATGAGTTGATCAGTTGGATCTTTCCTAAACCTCTGGATTTGGCTAACCACTGTAAATAATTCAGTCTTCTGTCAGACCTGTTTCTAGCAGTGAAACAAGTAAAGGGCCAGGTACCATGAGTACCGTTTGTTCACAGATGATTCTATATGACCCAGCTCTGCGTGAAATGATGTACCATCTGTCTCACCTAAGATACCATCACATAATCAGTCATTATCAGGCCTGATAACCTAGCCCTCTCCAAATAATGACAAAACTAAAGCAAGAAGCTAAAAAATTGAGCGAGTTTTGCAAATGATAAGGCATCTGACTACAGATTAGAAGACTCTTGGTTTACTTTCGACTAGAACCTGTCAACTCTTATTTTTCATCTGGGGAGAGAGGGGTGCTACCGTGGCTATAGTAGACTATCATTTTGCGATCAGACATTGCAAGTCTGTAAATTCTTTGTATAGTGACTGTTGTGCCTGTTAGGACACTTGTTTTTTAATGATTTAGTTTGATAAGTTAATTATACAACTTCCACCTTGAGCTGTACAGTATTTTATGAGAAGGAACTGGCACCAGCACTCCTGCCCTCAGAGGATGCATTACAATAAGTGTTAACATGTTGAGAACATTTCTAACTATATAGTTCATTTAATATCAAGACATTAAATGTTGTATCATTTCCAACAGTCACACCCAAAATATGATCACATTATCTATGAATATGAGGCCATCTGGATTGTAAATCTTTCATTAATAAAGCAAATTATATTGTTGTAATCCTAGATAACCACAGAGATATTAAAATATATTTTTTGCTTAAAGATACAGCCCCTTGGTGTAGTGTTTTTATAGAATTTTAATGTGTTTCACATAATTTTGATGGCATATGTTCTTGTTTGAAAGAAAAAAAAAATCAGTCCCAGGGAAAATCATGCCATCCTTGTGTTGCTTTCAGCTCATCCACATCAGTGTCACTGCTAGAGCTTCTTTTTAAATGCTACAACTGTCAGAAATGTCCCAATCCTACACATAGGATCTTTAAAAGAAATCAAATCTCTGTGGCAAATCATTATATTATAACTGTTTTTGGGTTGCAATGCTTGTTATTTCATGATGTGTGCCCGTACTATGTTAATGCAGGAGATGTGGCCTGCTGTTTTTGTAGGTATGCTGAGCTTCAGACTTACACAGAACTCAACTTTCATCCCATAGAGGATGGACACTGTGACATCATCATTGAAAAACCCACTGTGTTCATGAAACTGGACGCTGGTAAGTAACAAACACTTATGTGACTCAAGTTAAAGCCCTGTACTTTAAACAAGGAATTAAAACATTTACTCCTATTATACCTTAATAAAAATAGTACACATACTCATTTGTATAGTACGTGTGTGTGCATTCAACCTGTTTGAGGCTGGACACTGGCTGATGTTTAGTCAGTTTACATTTCTAATATGTAACGGCAATGATTCCATCAAAACTCTCACTCTATAAAATTCCTGTTGAAATGTTGGAGTAATATGCTGAGAGCCTATAGCTCCAGGTTATTATTATTCTCCAACTTATCAGACCTAAAAATGATGGATGCTCACAGTTAACCAATTTTTCATTTTCAGTTGTGAAACAGTGACAAAAATTAAAGTGTATTTTTTTCTAACAGGAGTAAACATGTACCACCATTTCTGTGATTTTGTCAACCTCTACATCTCGCAGCACATTAACAACTCCTTCAGCTCAGATATCAACATCATCATGTGGGACACGGTGGGTATCTGATGCCTCCTGCTGCAGTTTCAGTAGAGGAGAGAGTGTGATCTAGATCATGGGTTTTCAACCAGTGGTCTGTGGCCCACTGGTGGTCCATGAAAGCATTGCAGGTGGTTCCTAACCATGTAGCTTCACTGTAGGAATCTTTATTTTATTACTCATTGTTTGTGAATAATCAAATCCATGTAAATATATAGAATTTAGAAAAGCCCCAGGTGACTTTCAGGATTAAAATAGTGCCCCTCCAGTCTATCTACCCCACAACAGGGTTATGTCTTAGCCAGAATGGTGGTCCCTGGGTCACATGATCTAGATGGTTCTTAATTCTGTGTATTTATTTAAAGGTAGGGTTGGCGATCCAGGATAAACAAGCAAGAAGAAGCTTGGTTTTGAAAGTAGCCAACAGAAGACATCCCACCCTTTTGTTCTTCTTTCCAAAGCCACTCCTTCAAAGCACAATGTGCACTGCCTGACTGCTACTTACAGATTTCAGCAAAATAACAAATGCCCCTCAAAAACAAAAACAAAAGCAGTAATTACCTATCCAGCAGAAATACAGCCACCATGGCGTCACTTTTCAGCTCCTTTTGTCCTTTTAGTTGTCACCATCATTCAAAAGCCAAAACCACTGTTAATTCTGGTTTTATTTCTTGCAGTATCCAACTTCTTTTTAGTTGTAGTTTTCTCAAATACAGTGCTACCTGCCCAGATCTGCAACCCCGAACCACAGTTGGGGACCTCTGGCTAAACTGCTTTAGCCCTGGCTTGTAGCCAGTATCTAGCCTTAGAAGTCCAGGCTTTTCCACCAGGGAGAAGTGATGATGGAGGCCAGCTAACTCCATCAAAATCACAGGCTTTATTCCATCTTGGTAACATGAACACTGCATGCGACTTTTGATGCCCAGTTAACTGCATTATAATCCTATCTACACACTTAGAGCTGACTACTCTTTGTATCTTCTCCACCTGTGGCTGCATGTAAAATGAGTCTGTTCCGTGTGGCAGCCTTCTTGCTCTCGTACTGTGCACACTGCATGCAGGTAGCAATTTATGGCAACAACAACAACATTACCTATAAGGCTATATGTTTTAAAGGGGAAGGCCTGCCTTGTAACAACGGTCTCTGTTTGCGAACAAAAGCTGCTGGAGGTACCTTCTCTGCCATAGCTTGCTAGCTTTAGCTGTAAAACAGAGGGGTAACACATCTGCCTGCAACAGCAACACCTTGTGGGGAACTCTTGGCTCATGCATAGCATAGGAAGTAGGTTGACAGACAGGTGGGTCATTCAATGGTTTTGCTCATGCCAAGTAAAATTATTGGTCAGGCTTTTTCAGCCCTGTTGCTGCCACAGATGACAAATTTTTTTTCTTTATGTTGTCAATGCATTTAATGTATTCATTGCCATCGGGATGAAAAGAGCAATTCAAGATATGTAACAAAAAATGCTTCTGGAAGGAATCGCCAAACCTACCTTTAAGATTAACCAGCGCATAGTGTACAGTTAGTGAAATGTAACTGTTCAGATTCAGCGGAACATGGTTGCTGTCACCACTGGAAATCACAGTACTTCATAAATTCAACAATTAATTTGTTATGGCAACATATTGCTCCCACTATGAGGAAAAGAAATTACTGTGCAGAAGGTATATTGAGAAAGTTTTCCCATTAAAACAAGATACTTTATCTTGTTATAGCAAAAAAATGCTTGGAAAAAAAACTTGGTGGAGTGGAAGATTTTATATAATACTTGAATCTACTTTAATCACAGCTGAAATACCTTCACATATATGGGCTAAAGATGCATCTGTAATGATATCATACACCCCTAAAGTGAATCATATTGTTTCCACTCCCTAATGTGAGTCCACAGGTTAGTGACAGCAGCGCACACACTGACCTGACCTTCTATTAATAATACTGTAATGATTGATCGGGATGTGTGCAGAGTGTTTTATATTTGTCATGGCTGCATTCATGCAATATGTTGTGAACCTACGTGTGGATTTTGTGTCAGATCATGGATTCCCAGCACCTTCTCACTTCAGCAGCCTCTTGTTTCATCAACACCCCCCATTAAATGAATTATATTTGTATTCCTTGTTCTGCTGTGAACTGTAAATATCACCTTTCCCATCTGAGTCATTCACAGTAATGAGATTTGGCATTAACTGATTTCATTTTAATTAATTAATTTAGTTGATTTTTTTTTTCTGATTTGGGGTTGCAAACCAAGCAAGTTTAAATTCCTTTTTCTTAGTAAGTCTTCATTTGTGATTCATACAGGTAATTATTGATTATAGATGTTTATGTTGATTTATTTTGGTTAACTTTTAAATAGCTTAAACAACATTTTCTGGAAATCATCCCCTGCCCCTGAGATACTTTGTCGTTTTAAGATACTTTTCTCTTTAAAACTTTCTCTCTTTAATGGAATACAGAGTAAATTTTCTTCATGGTGGCAGCAATATGTTGCTGTACTCTGCCATCCTTACAGGTAAAGATAAATGTTTAAGATGCTTTATTTATTTGTCAGAATGGAACATAAGACAGGATTTTTCATGTGCCTTCCCTCCAGTGAATTGACGGCTGCTTCATCCAGCTGCATAAGAAATAAATTCAGATTTATGAAATAAATCCTTAGGCTGGGCTCAGATGATAGGAGTTTCAAATCTGCTCTTGGGTCACAACATCGTGATGCGCAGCACACTACATAATTCACTTGAGATTATTTTGGCAGATGAAGCGGTATATTCTGGCTTTCTGTCTATATAAAATACCCCCCTCTGATGTTGCTGTTGAGAGTGACAGGAAACCTCAAGAATCAAATGATGTAAAGAGGTTTTTGTCCAACAGAAATGAAAAGTATTTGAAAACTGCAGTTGGATTTTTTTTTAAACTACAACCAGTTGGGAAAACCAAACTGTAGTTTGTGTGTGATGTACTACACTCAGTTTTTGCTTAATAAATCAGTGGCATGAGATGACTGATAAAGACATCAAGGGGAAACACCAGTTGAAAAACAGGCTGATTTATGCACAGCCTTATCCGGCCCATTGTTCCCCCACTGTGCACAGAGGTAAAGAGGAAAGCAGAAAGAGAAAAGCGAGGGACAGAAACCTGACAGGGAGAAGGGAAGCAGTGATCTTTCATCACAAACAGCACACTGCCGTCCAGACAAGGACAGACTGTTAGATAACAGTGCGATAACAGATTTTTGTATGAAACCTAAACCTTAGGAAAATATGACCAACTGAGTTTGAAAACAGATGAGTCAGTTCAGCAGTGCTGAAGGCTGTGGTTGATTTGAATCTTTATTGCTTAGATTTTTGTTTCAACTGTCACAGTAATTTAATCAACATTTGTTTCCTTCTTTTTTATGTTGTTTCCCAGAGTTTTTATGGTTATGGGGATCTTTTCAGTGAAACATGGAGGGCCTTCTCAGAGTATGACATCATCTACTTAAAGACATATGACTCAGAGAGAGTAGGTATAAAGTCCTTATGCGCTTCTTTGTAAATGTGTTGAGCTTATTACCTAAGTACTGTTGCTAATAAATACCAACTAAATTGTTGTTTTTAGTGGAAGTCGGGGGTTGCTTCACAAGTCTCTTATATGGGTCCACATTTCCCTCATATCTTTTATTTTTGTCTTAGTCCCGCCCACAGAAATAATGCTACTAAAAATGAGAGGAATCAAGGAAACATGTTTTAAGAGACATGAGACATCCTTTCCTTCAGTCCTTCATCTGAAGTGTCTGATAAAGGGGCATGTCGGTCCATGAAAGACTTCTATCAAGGATGCTTTCGTGTGTCCTCGCTCCTGTCTTGGAGCATCCTCACTCCTCACCTGATCCAGTTGTCATTCCTGTCTATCAAGGAACAAGGACTGAGGAATGTTCATATAAGAGACATGAGAAGAAGCCTATGACAGTTAACTCAACCTGGGATGGGTTTTTCATGGACATATTCTTTGGCACACAGGGAATATTGTTTGTTGTGTGTGCAACAATAAAGATGATATGGCAATGTAAAAGTTAGAAGTCATGAAAACTCAGTACAACTGGAAGTGACCATATCCATAAAGAAAACTACGGCCTTGAAACGACAGCCTCCAACAGGCACTCAAATTCCATCTATGTAGCAGTGTCTTGCCTCGGTACTTTGAGTGATGTGTGAGGAGAGATTTTTCAAAACACAGAAATGAGCTGTTTGCATATTTACTGTATATTCCTTAATTGTTTGACACCCAGCTCATCATTCTAAAATTTTTGAAATTATTTGAAGACATCAATGAAGCACCACTGATTTCTGAGCCATGCTATATTCTCATTTTGCTAATCTATTCACACTTGTCCACAGGTGTGTTTCAAAGATGCCTTCTTCTCACTCCTCCCGAGAATGAGATATGGCTTATTTTACAACACGCCTCTTGTAAGTTACCCCTCATGTATATCTATGTGTGTGTACCAGTGTACTTTACATACAAAATTGCAGCGTCCCACACTTGGAATGCTGCCTTTTTTATGTTTTCATTTATAGATTTTCATCTCTAATTTTGTGACATAATATTTTTAGCACCCCCCCACCAAAACACACACACACACACACACACACACACACACAAAATGATATCTGGTTTAGTCATAAACCTGCATTTCAGGTTAAATATTTATGCCATGAATTCAAAAGCTCAGCAAGTGCTTATGCTATTTAAATGATAATTCTAAGGGGATTACTGTAAATACGATACTATGTAAATATATGTTGTCCCGTGGTTCCAACCTTGAAGTGTGAATTATTGATAGGTCATCCTCAAACTCCTTTGATTGCCTTTGCAGTGCACCTGTCATGTTTATATTCATGTTCTCACATTTACATCTGCCATGCAGCAATGTATATGAGAGATTCTCCTCACAGCCTCATGTGATATTCATTCCAGGGAGATTAGCAAGAATGTTTACAGTTGTCAGATTTCCAGGGTGTTACATACAAGAGTATAATAGGGTGGGCAATTCATTTGGAACCAGAGCCTAAATATTCTAAGATACATTGTTAGTCTTGCATGACTATACACAACAGAGAAATAGATCCTTTTCACCTCTATAATACAAAAACCCCTCTCTAGTTAATCCATGCCCACACCTTTAATGGGAGATGGACAAATAAATTAATTGAATAGCTTGTTGCTGAACTTTTTTATTTTATTTTATTTTATTTTTTTTATTGAAACAAAGTAACGCATTAACAAAACAAGTCTAGACTCGGGAGACAAGACAACGGATACATGTCATTACAAAAAGATGTAGAGTGTATAACAATTATTATTTCAATGCAATATTTTGAAGCTAAGGGATGAAAAATAAACTATGTATGTGTGTGAAATGGACACTTCTCTGATGTGTTGATGGCAGATATCAGACTGTTCCAGTGAGGGGATGTTTAGGGCTTTCTCCCAGCATGTCCTCCATCGGCTGAACATCCTGCAAGATGGGCCAAAGGTATGAAGAACATCCTTTAAGGAATACTAATTGGCAATATAGTGTGTATATATAGAGTCAGGACAAGACATCAGTGCAATACTGTCCAGTAGTAAAGGAGCGGTGTAAGAAAAAAAACACACTTTATGTGAACGTACATACTGTATATTGACACTGATTATGATAAATCAGGATCTCATTATGTAGTTTTCCTGCTAAATAACTCTTGTGCATGCAGGGATAAGCTCTGGCACCAGTTTAAATAAAACTAAACAGATAAGGATAATGCATCAGCAAATTGCTGAATACTACTAATTGTCGATGTACATTGGACTGATGCATAATATTTCAGAGTTGATTGCAGGTGGTTCCCAGTGTTTTGGAGAAAAAACATAGCTTCACTGTACATATGTACCTGTCCCCATATAACAGTGGTGAAATGAGCGACTAGTTCAAAACAATAAGAGGACTTTGACAAACATATTAAGGCTGTGAGTTGTGATAGATAACTTTTCTCAAGTTGCTAGACTCTGCAAGTTGATTGTTACTGCCTGCCTGTAAGGGAAGAAACCACTGGATTGGAATAATTATCTGCATTAACACAGAGCGCATCCACGTTCTGTCAGTTAGTTTAAACATGTCCTTTAAATAAGCTCATTGGTGTGTTTTTTCCGGGGGAGGCTGCTTTAAGCACTTGCGGCACTCGCTGGTGACCTGGTGGTTTCTGGGTTTGATTTCCAATCAGCGAAAGTTTTAGTATTCTGGTTTGTAATGCAGCCAGTTGTAAAGCAGAATTTTACCAGTGTTTCTGCTGTCTGAATTTGTTGATGTGTTTAGTATTTGCTCCTCTCTTTCCTGCACTCTGTATCTCTTATCTTGCCTGCCGTT
>NW_018127898.1:6177617-6180635 GCF_001952655.1 Monopterus albus | reverse complement strand
TGAACACAAGCTGCTTCCTACCAAAGAGCTATAAATATACATTTTATGAATAGAACAAAGAGGAAAGTTCATTTAAATGTTGCCAACAGACCTTTCTCTGTTTACAGTGTAGGTCCTTATGTAGAGATAACAGATCCAATCTGGAAAAGTTTTTGACAAAGCAGAGGAAAAACCTTGATTCAATAACTACACTATGGTCTGCCTGGACCTGCTGGTGCTGTACAAAGGGAGGCCAACTATTTGTTAGTCCATGGTTGGGATTTGGCGACCTTACAATCATGGCCTGTGTTTGATTGGTAATCAGGGAACACTTTATTCATTTTTATCCAGTGTGCTGATTTCCAGCCTTTATCCGTCAGTGCCCCACTTTGGCTCTAGAATCGGGCAGACTGCTTTTAGCTGTGTTATATTTGATTTCCCTATATTTACTTTTAACAAAGAATTCAGCATCATTATTGTTCTGTTTGTAAGACACAGGACAAGCACTTAAGACACTGCCTTGGAGATTATGCTTTTGTCCAGTGACATGGACAGTATATGGGCATGACTAATGTGAATGTTTCTTTTGTGATATTTCTGTACATAAGCATCATTTAATTAGATAAAGTAAGAAAAAGCACACATAAAAATCAGGCCTCAACCTGCAAGCAGGCTACTGTTTGGTTATTCTCAAGCTCCTTTCTAGAAAAACAAGCACATATTCTAGGCAGGCATGTTGCACTTTTAAAACCCTCAACCATTTTTTGGTATCATGCTATTCCCTGATTACAGGTGAAAATGGCATTACAGTATATCCTCTGCTGTGAGTCTAAGTCTAAGTACACTTTGCTCTGCTTGAATGTGTTGCAGTACCATCCCATATACCCTAGATGTTGGAATATTTATTTTCATTTGTCTATATTCCAGTTTATCCACAAAAGGAATGCTCATATTTCTGTGGTATAAGTGATTAAGTTGTCTCAAATGAGAAGCACAAGAGGCAACAAGATGCCCTGAATCATTCCCCTCAACAATTCCACACACTGAGACTGATAATGCAGTGTTATATTATGGCAGCATGGTGGTGCAACGGTTAACACTGCTGCCTCACAGCATGAAGATTCCAGGATTGAACCTTGTGACCAACTGGGCGCTTTTTGTGGGGAGTTAGCCTGTTTTCCCTATGCGTGCTTGGGTTTTATCCGAGTACTCCGGCTTCCTCCCACAGTCTAAAGACATTCAGGTTAGGTTAACTGGTGAGTCTAAGGACGTTTTCATACCTGCCTTGTTTTGTCTGGTTGAATCGGACTCTGGTACATTTTCCCTCATGTTGTGCTTTGTTTGGGAATGTCTGAACACAGCAATCACACTTGGGTGTGGACCAAAATGCCTGCACGGAGACCACATCTAGTAAAGGATCTTGGTCCACTCCCAAATAAACTCTGGATTGGTTTGTTTGTGGTGGGAACGTGATCTAACATTGATCCAGATCAGTGTCTTAAACCCAAAGGCCATGAGAATGCCCCTAACGTGGTACTTTGTGTTAGATAATACAGTGTTGCTGGTGAGTGTTTTTAGATATTTCATATCATTACAGTTGTACCCCACCTCTCGCCCACTGACAGCTGGGATAGGCTCCAGCCCCCCATGACCCTCTTCAGGATAAGCGGTGTAGAAATTAGATGGATGGATATTGTTACAGCTAAATCAAAATGAACTGTTCTAATTTTTCACATAGTTAACCAAGGCAGTGCCTTAGCCAATAATTATGGTCATTGTTGACAAATAGACTACTTTATTAACCCAAAGAGAAATTCTTCTGTTAGAAGTTTTACAAAAAAGCTTAAAGGCTAAGTAGACTATAAAATTTTTTAATTTGTATAGAAAAACTGAATAAAATAAAGAATAAGTTAGAAAAAGTGTTGCTTGATAAATTAAAGTTCCTTATTTATATTCCAGTTATTTATCCACTAAAATCATGCGTATCTGTGGTAAGAGGGATTAGACCAGCTCCAGAAAGCAAGCATGCAATTAGGGTCCATGTGAAATTGTACCTAATGTGTCCACATGCACAGAATGATACTCCACTGCCATGTATTTTCAGGAGGTGTTGTTGAAGTGCCACATATCAACTGTTTAGTGTGTATCATGTTTTGATCTGAAGATTCTGTGGAAGGAGAGATGTTTGCTAACACTTAATGACATTGAGCTCATGAAACGATATTGTATGGACAAAAATTGACAAAAGTTTTGTGACAAATCTTGTGCAGGATGTAACAAAAAGAACTCTTGATGCCTCCACAGAAACCAAGGTCATTGCAACTTTATGTTATTAACAAAACAGCCTCGCAACAGTGATGATTTGTTACAAGTGACAGTTTCAGCCATAGTAAATCAAACTTTGATTGGTGTTGCAGCGCCACAGATAACGCAGTTTTCTTTATCACACGGCATGCAACAGCAAAAACCAGGTGCATTTATGCATATTGCTAGTTTCCCTGGATTTGTTGGAGTCATGGCACACAAATTAAAATCACCACACCGAGCACGATGAGGATGCTTATGTGGATCAAAACGCTATCGCATCATTAACAATCAAGTGGTTATGGATGAGAACTACATGATCACTGGCAGAAAAACTACACCACATCCATATAATGACTTTTTTGCAGCTCTGAATGCCAAGGATTTCTCCATGCTTTAAGTGAAAGTAGGACGCTTCATAAAAAACATAGGTCCTTCTCAGAGGTATGAGTGTTTTGGAGTAATTCTCTGATAAATATAGGCCCTGATTTCATTATATTATAGAAGAAAACAGAAAACTGGGGCTATGGTCAGTTGGATGTGAGGTTTCACACTTGGAAACCTGTTCAATTCTTTTACTGATCAGGCTTCTTTTGCCATTATCGGGTTATCACAGTAGATTTTATACTACAGAGCAGAACAAGAAGCCGCACATGATTGAGAGTGGCTACAAACACTATGGCTCACTACAACCACACTTCACTGTAGGGGATCACTATGCTAAACAGAGGGAAA
>NW_018127898.1:6142780-6177599 GCF_001952655.1 Monopterus albus | reverse complement strand
ATAGCCCTCTATTTTCTGAGAGTACGTGCACAGTGCTGTACATGCACGCACGGTGAGGCTCACAGCTCTTATTCATCTCCTACATCTATAACTCTCTAATACTCCTCACAGGAGTTTTATGATCCCAGGTTTGAAGTACTTGACTGTATCTTTATGACCAGCAAAGCCTGATAACTTCTTCCTTCAAGTAGCGCAGCTCATTGGGTATTCATGGCCTTCACTGGAAATATGCTAAGAGGCTTTTGAGCAAGACACAAGCCTGCGGGCGATAGCAGGCCGGCTACTGAATGAGAGGTCTTCTTGGCCCTGACCCTCTCCCCAGCTTCTCCTTTCATCCCTAGATTAATGGCACAGCCAGAGACTGACTCCTCCTGCTCGCCTCTATTGTGTCCTATTCATCTGCCTCTACTACCCCTCACCTCCTGTCTCCCCCATGTCATAATTTGCACTGGTCTGGTCTCAGAATGGCATCCTTTTTTGTACTTTTTAAAATAACTTTTAAGTAGAAGGGAGGAAATTAAATCTGTTCAGAATAGATATAAGCTGACTGTTTGTATTAAGGTGCTGTAGCTTGGGTTGATATATTGTGCACAGCAGATGGCACATTATATTAGTTGCTGCACTTGTACAGATCCTTTTTGTTTATTCACATATCTTACAGATGATGCTTCACAATAGTCTAAATACTCTTTCAGAACACAAGGTGGCAGTCTGGGAATATAGAAAAAGAAAGCTTCTCTGTACTGGCTGTATAAACTAATGGTATATCAGAAAAGACAACCTTTCTTACCACGTATAAAAACCATATTAATGCAATTTCAGCTAATGTATCTGCTCCTGTGTGCTATATAAAGAGAAATTTGAAGTAGAAGCCTTGAAGATCTTTTGAATAAGCATCATAGTCTCCTAGAACTCTTATCTTTTCTGTCCTTGGCTGATTGATTATTGAGTGCATTGGTGTTCTCAGGAGGGGCGTGTTCGAGTCACCCTGCTGGCACGGAGCACAGAATATAGAAGGATATTAAACCAAGTGGAGGTAAGTCCTGCACCACCTCACCTCCTTCCCTCTTTCTTCCTTGTACTTGTTATTCTTCCTCTATCCTGCTCTGCCTTTTCCTTCTTTCTTTCTCTTTCCGCAGTTTTGCCTATCCCCCCCCCCCCACACCCCCCCCTTCCCTTCCTTTCCATTATTGATTTACTGCCCGACTCTGTTTAGTGTTTATTTAAAATCTTATTTGCTATAAACAGTACAAGTAAAAAGGGCTTGTGATTTATATGGCCACTGTCCATATTTGTTTGCTCTCTCTCTGATCAGAGAACACGCCCCTCTGTTGTTGTTGTTGTTGTTGTTGTTACAGCTGGTAAATGCCCTCAGGACTGTGCCTTTACTGGAGGTCAACGTGGTGGACTACAAATACAAGTGAGTTATAGAGTGCTCACCACATTACTACAGGAGGTATTCAGTACTGCTCAGGGATGTAACAGTGCTGTATAAGAATAAAGAAAGTGTTGAGCTTTTCACACTGTGTAATATGACACTGTTCACACTGAAGATAATTGATGTGCTACTCCCTGTTTGTCTTTCAGGGATGTTCCTTTCCTGGAGCAGCTGAGGATCACCCACAACTCTGACATCTTTATAGGGATGCACGGGGCAGGTCTCACACACCTCTTATTCCTCCCTGACTGGGCTGTGATCTTTGAACTGTGAGTGACACTTTTTGTTGACCTGTTTGTGTGTAAAAGACAAAAAAAAAAAAGACAGAGAGAGGAGCAGGGAGAGTGATGGGTTTGGCAGCAGGCTGAGCCCAAAGTGCCCCTGAGCCACTTGGTGTGTGACTGTGAAATACTGCCTAATTAGCCAGCCATTCATCACACCTGACTACTCTATGTAGAGCAACTGATTGGAGTGTGTGTGTCAGGGGGGAGCATGTGCGGGATTGTTTTCTGTGCATTTTAGTGAGGGGCACAGAGAGAGAACCACAGTGTCCATACAGCGAGAGACAGAAAGATGGAGCAAGGGAGAGTTAAAGTGAGGCAGACCGAGGAGAGCAAGAGATAAAGTGTCTGCATCTGTCCCTCCCAGATATAATTGTCAGGATGAGAGCTGCTATCGAGATTTGGCTCGGCTGCGGGGCATTCGGTACGTGACTTGGCAGAAAATGGACAAAGTGTTCCCACAGGACAAGGTAGGGGAAACTCCCATACCAACCATTAGCTCCCCCTCAGCATGAGCTTTCTCAGTTCATCTCACCTACCTCACACACATTTAATTATGTGCAGTTATAGACATAGTTCAAATGCTCAGACTTCATTTCATACTTACATTATCTCTCTGCCACTTCATTGAGAAGACCACCTTATAACATATGTTTATGCTTATATGTTGCCTTTCCTTGTGTTCATTTACTGTACACACGTTTCCTCTGATACTTTTTTCAGGGTCATCATCCCACCCTTGGGGACCATCCGAAATTTACCAACTATAATTTTGATGTGGGGGAGTTCATGCGACTTGTGCTGGAGGGAGCCAGTTATGTCACAAACCATCACCAGTATCAGCGTCGAGCCCATCATGATGAACTCTAGACTAGAGTCTCTGTAAGTGGAGTTAGGGTACAAATATCTGACTGCTGAAGAACTCTGAACACGAGCCTGCCTTTAGTTGTGATCATCTTGACACCGGCAGTGAACTTTAGTGTCTTTTTATTTGTTGTAAAGTTACCTCATTCACCAGTAGTCTAACTGAATATATGTCACCATCTGTCTGCTGCTTGTATAGGTCTGGATGAGTGAGAACAGCATGGCAGGCAACTCTGGTTTGACTCGTTTCCATCAGCTCTGTTAGCGTCAGATCAGTTAAAGGATGAGGCGTGCGCAGTCGAAGCATCTGTGGAGCAATAAGATGTGTCCTATGTTTCTTCATTATCTCCGCTGCACCTTACTTCATTCCACGCCAACAAAGTTAGCTAATGAGCAGCTGTTACGATGTCCCTTCACGTGTGACATATTGTCACATTTGATCAGTGTCACCTTGATACGAACCTCTTCAGAGCTGTTGACAATCAGCCCAGAGTTTCTGAGCATATCCAGCACACCCCAGTCTAATATGATATGAAGTAGTCACAAGCCAGATGTGCTTGTATAGTTGCAGATGTAGACTTTTTGGGATTAGTTTGGCATAATGAAATCATGTGATCTTAAATTATGCTCATCAGCAACAAAGCTCTAAGTGAATGCGACACTCCTTACTGTCAGGAGGATTTATTTTGTATCAGCATTTCTACAGTACAGTATGAGCACATTCAAGTGCATTAATACTTTGAAACACTTTAATATTAAATATTATGAAACATACTGTACATTATAGTATTTGCTTTAAGAAGTTGAGCACTCCATTGTTTCACAAAACATTGACTATTATGTTTTGTCACTGAAAAGTAACAGGCTTTTAAAATCTTTTACTATGACATCTTTATTTAAGTTTTTATGCCATTTGTCACAGTTTAATATTTAAATATATGACGTGTTGTTTAATGGAATATCTTTACTGATCTCTGTTTTATTGCAAATTCCTTTGTATTTTACCAAAGGAAATGTGTCAGTCTGGTCAAATGATGAGGGTCATGCTTAACACAAAAAACCTTTTAAATGCTTAGTTTTATGTTACATTAAATTAGTCTGTAAGAGAGTTATGTTAAATTGGGTCTGACCTTTTTTGGTCAGGGCTTTGTAGCCTTTTTAGTTGATTTCATAGTCAAAAGTTGTGTAATATTTTGAAATAAATAATTGTAAAAATGTTAATCTATCTCTTTCTGTGTGCTGGTTATATTAGGTAACAGAAAATGTAGTTATTCTTAACTTCATCTTCTTTTGAAGTCTGACCTTGGAGGAGAAAAACTTAAGCCATTTCTTGATGATGCCAGACAGTTCTGTGCTGTTTTATTATTTCAGTAAGTTCAGGCCTAAAGACGGAACGGGCCCCTCGCAAAAGGGCACTAGTTCAGCTTTTACTGTCGCCATAATAAATCTGGATGACCTCAAAAACTTTCCGACTTAACAGTGACACAACACGGCCACGTGAGGGCAGTGTAACACCACGCATGAGACCAAATCTTCACTCTGCGCTTTGTGGTCGTTCCTGACCGCTTCTTCCAACAGTGTAGAGAGTGAGAATACTTTATTCACAAATATATCCACAGTGTCATAAGACCATATTTTTTAAAGTCAGATGTCAGCAATCGTGCTCCAGTCCCCTCTTTGCGGATGTGTGTCTGAACTTTCTGAGTATTGACAGACACCGGGCCTGTCTGGGATGGACACTATTTCTGGCCCTGCTCGGATTACTGCCAGTGACCTCGTAAAGAAATGAAGAATCTATTTGGGAGGGGGATAAAAAGCATAGGAACCAAGATGTCTGTTCTCATTAACCTTCATGGCAACTCTAAATCGATGACCAAGTCCTGTTTTTTGGCGCAATGTATCACAAATTGGCTATTTGGGTGGAAGATGTCAAAACACTAAAAAAATACACTACATCACCAAACCCATCTTTCGACCTGAAAAGTATAAAGCGTGAGAAAAACACTGTACAAAGTTATTAGAAGTAATCGCCTCTCTCTTCGTGGTGGGGTGCGAACGTTGTGCGCACGGTATAACCCTATCTACTTGGTTCATTGGCCGCCAGGGCGCAGCGTAATGCACTTGTGTAATTAGTCGTGTCGAGCCTATCATTAACAAAGAGGTCCCACCTTTACCGCCTCGGGCCTCGGGCTGGGGTCCTCTGGAACTTCACCATTCACAGTTCTTGAACAACTCGCCTGGGTGGCCTTATTTCGTCGTGCCCTAAGTATTGATGTGTTTGCCCTTAGAAATGTTGACGTACTACCGTCCTTAAAAACAGGTCGCATGGTTTGAGAAAATGGACTGGAGACATGTCAGGACAGGAGAGCTCGTTGCAAGCGAAGACTCTGGTGGAAGGTGGAAGCTGTGAGTAAAGTCTGAGCTGTGATTCACACTTCAAAATTAGGAGGAAGCTTTTCATCACACTGGATTTCTAGCGTGAGATCTCCCACCAGCTGATTTGTCTGACTGTTTGTGTCCTATTTTAGTTTCTTTTCCACTTCCACTGGAACAACCATATTGGCAGTAATATTCTTAGGTTTGAGGTCCATTATTTACACAGCCATGCGCTCTATATCTTTGACTTTTGGCCAAAGCTGTTCTTACAGTCATTTTTCTCTGTGTTTTACAGCGTGATCATTCGTAAAATCTGATTTATCTCAAAAGACAAGCATTTCTCACCACTGAACTCTATCAGTGAACACAATCCGCTCATCTTACCTTGTCCACGTTTCCAAGCGTCCCCAGGAAAACCGGAAAAGTGTGCCTTTTAGAGGGATTAATGCAGGAATATTGATTTATGAGAAATACATAGCCTATCCCTCAAGTTATGAGCAGATATTTCCCAAATGTTTTTCTTCCGTGGGCGATGATTATTGGGGGAATAATCCCACAGGAGATCCGATATCCCCTCGTCTCTGATATATGACACTCCAAGAGGCCTTTTGCCTGCATGTACTCTTACCTTTTCCACAATACCGCAATATTTAAGGACGATTCTGCAACCTTTAACATGCCAGTTCTGCTTTAGAATGGAAAACTGAAACTGATACACACTGTGAAGCACGTTAAAAGAATCTGGCTCTGTAAAAACAAGTAGAAATGTAATGGGCAGTTTAAAGGCAGTAAATTAAATTTCACGCTATTTACCTTCGCACTTTGAAGTCCAGCAAAGTGTTTATGTCACATGATGCGGTTTTCTCTGATACTGTCTGGCCTCTCTAAGGAGACTAGATGAGATAAGTGTTATATGGGCTGTTGCATCCATTAGCTGCCTCACCTTAAGATCCCCATTGCGACACAACTAGTTTCCAGTGCAGACAGGATATATAATGTTTGATCAACTCTGAGTTGTTCTTTTTTCTTTTCTGTTCTTTCTTCGTGTACTCCTCACACAGTCAAACTACGTTTGCCTGCAGGTGGATTAGCCCCTTGACAGTGCAGAGCAGAGCCCAGTGACAGGACGGAGCCCAGTGACAGGACGGAGCCCAGTGACAGGACGGCCCGGAGCTGTCCGACCTACTGAAGCTATATGCAGCGCGTCTGGCGCTGTCCATGGTGCTGGAACTCGGAGTTTTACTTCGGTTTAATGGTTTTACTTGAATCCCGCAACTGTAAGGGCTACGTGTACCTCACTCCTGGCAAACCTGGCAAAACAATGTCTTATTTGTTCTTACCGAACCAGACACACACATTTGTAGTAGATTCAAGCCTAGATTAATCGGTTGAAAATGACAGCATTCTCTCGCTGTACTGCAAAGTTGGCAAAACGGTCATGAGGAAGTTAGGACAGTGCTAGATAAAGATGCTCGGGATTGTTCCATGTTGCGGTCCTGAAAGTCATTACATTTTATGTTCCGTGGCTCTTTTTGTAATTCTTTTTTTTTTTTTTTTTGGTAGGTAAGTTATAAGGCCCTGCTCCCTCCACTGACGCAGGGCTCTTCATATGGCCAGTAAAGATAGCAACAAGGAAGACATCTGAATGTATCGGATACACCTCACCTTGGGTCGTTAGCAGACATCAACCTCCTCTAAGTCTTAACGACTGCAAATACATCGCATAGCAATCAATAGGCATCAACAGACTGGAATATTCTGGGGATGGAATAATTAATAGGCTGTCTCCTGGTGCGTAATGGAGAAACGCTGGTGATTAAATTCCGTTTAACATCTGGATTCAGGTGTGTGCGGGTGTGGGGTTACTGGTATTCAGACACCATCTGTAACACAATGGAAGTGTAGAAGCTATGGGGGGTATTATGCGATGAGGAGGGGTCATCACCCCTGCAGATTATAGCACCTGTCAGTCAGAAGCCATGACAGTCATCAGACCCATCCTCAACTCATTACACACGTGGAAGCTATATAGAAGTTATAAGCAAGTAATGAATTTGTGGCATATTTAATGTAAGGCAGCCTACCACACTGAACTAAAATGAAAGGCTTTGTACCTATTTATCTTACTTTAATTTAAGAAGCACAATTTTCATGTACAATGTATGACAACTGTAACTGTCAAGTGTACACCCAATTAACACCATCTATTCGGTCCAAGTCCCTTGTTTCTTGTTAAAGATAACTTATTTTTCCCTTTTGCGACTTGTAGGGCCTACATTTGGGTTATTCTGTTAGTGACCTGTTGCGCACCTGCCACGCTGTAAGACCTTGTAAAATTCAGTGAAACAAATTATAAAACGTAGATATGTCAAGTACTTAACGTTGGCAGAAATGAGACTGAATGACTTGTTAAGCCGAGCTCTTTCTAAAGTCGTAAGAATGGTTATTATATGTTTCACGTATCTCCTTAGAACTGTCCCCCTCGTCCCTTCAGTCTAGGTTACTTGTGAACTACATGACATCAGTGAGATAGAGGGGGTGTACTTGGGAACTGGTGAACTGGGCGGGCGCTGATGCACGTGTTCTGAATGGGGAAGACGAGCTCGCATCGCATTTCTCATGTCCAATCGATCCCTGCTCGGGAGGAGCGACGGGAGCATAACTATCACTCCTACATCATTATACCATCACTCTCATCAGCATCTGTTCGGCGACTATAACGTCTCTTTGTAACCATCGTGCACAGGGTGGGGGGGATGAACTTGTGTGGAGTGATCGCCAAAAACACGAGCCCGGCGTGTCTTGGGGGGATTATGCACTTTTGCTGACTTTCTCCCCAGTCTGGGTTTGAGATGGGACGCGGCGAGAGAATGGCAGATTGGACCATATCGCTATTGCACGAGCTCTGTTTTCTCACACGGCTCCGGAGGGCTGGTTCTCCGGCGTGGCAGTAGCCCTCCTAACCCCTGCTTCCGTGTGTTTATGCGCGGGCTCCGGGACCTGGACTGGAGGTTCAAAAGGATTGCCCCGTTTAGCGGAAAACAAGATCAGTGGAGTCGAAGCGGAAAGTGGCAAAGCACTCTACTGTCTCGCCTGGATCGTTTACAGTTCTCCGTGATCATGCCATCGAGTGTATAGATTTAGGTAAGGTGTTTTCCTTGAAAATTCATATGCAGTTACTGTAGATTCCGATTTTAATTCCTGGTGTTTTTTCATGGCACACGGTCACTGGGCTAATGAAAGAATGGGGTCAGAGGGGCACTTTTTCGTTATGATGTGGAACATTTTTCCGTGGACAGCAGGGAGAGAAGGGGTAGTGACTGGCTGACTGACTCACTGAATTACTGGCAAGCTGAAAGCAACTTTGATGTTCTTGGCTCAGAGCGCGGCGAACACGTTTTACTGAGCAACAATTCATTAAAAGAACAGCAGGTTTTCCAACGAAAACCTCTCTGATCTCCAAGTGACCCCGCTCTCTCTCCCTGCGCGTGATTTCCATGCGTAAAAGTGGGACACATGATTAGCCGATTCAAACGGACGTCCATTCCACTGACCGTGTATAACGCGTGCTGTGGGTGAGGGCGGAGGAGACTGAGGTAAGATTTACACAGTGTTGCACCACTGTGAGGTTAAATAAGCGATCGGTAGGAGCTCGGCGCTGCCCAGCACCTATTGAGTGATCTGTGAGGCTGATCTGCTGACCGAGCTCTTTTCACGCGCCTTCTAATCGCTGTACACGGACCGTGATCGGGTGGGAACAGAGAGGAGAGCGCGCGGAGCTCAGACATTTGGGAGAGGAATGAGGTGCCGCTGGGTTCTCCGGGAAGATTGCGCACGACAGGGAGGTGTATTGCAGAACCTAATGGGCGCACTCTATTGGCACGCACGCACAGACCCCCCTCTCCCCCCACTCTCTCTTTCTTTCTTTGTGTTTCTCATAGACACCCACACAAACTGAGAAGAGAAAATTACTTGGTGCATGTTAATGGGAGCAGTAATGAGACCCAACCCCTATCGTGTTGTAATTGTTAGTCATCCATGTCTCAACCCCTCCCTCTTCCATCCCCTGTTTCCCTCCCTCTCCCTCTTTGCCTATATTTCTCATTGTCCCGCTGTTCGACTCTGCAATTTGTACTGTACTGAGAGAGTGTAATTATTTCCTCATTGTTTTAGCGCGCTGGCCTGGCACTCCACAGAAAGTGGTGTCATTAATGTGACAGGGCGGACAGGAGGGGAGAGAGGGAGAGAGAGAGAGAGAGGAGAGCCTGGTGGAGAGTCCAGGGACTTAATTCTCATTGACAGTCACATTAACACAGGAGCAGCACTCTTAATCTTTGGGAGATTACTCTCTCCAACCTGACCCCCTGTCACCCAGCCATTCTCTGCTCTCTCTCTCTCTTTCACACACACATACACCTGTATGAGGGTGCCTGGCTGTGCTGCTTTTCCTGTCTGCAGTGGATGACTTCTCCACTATGTCACCCTTATCCAGTGTCTCACACCCATCCTCCTTCCATCTCATAGCACTTTTCACAGATCCGCACACACATACACACTTGGCAATTGCTCTGCAGTCCACAGTTCTCTCTCATCTGAACCCTTCCGCTTTGTCCCCTGTCCTCCTATAGCAGCTCCACGTAAAGACACAGCTATATCCTCAGAGGGCAATTCGGCTCTACATGTTTCAACAGCGTCCTATCTACTTACCCCACAGAGAGCTGTTCAGGATGACTGGCTTGGTATGAGGGGGAATGGATTGTGTGCATTTGTGATTGTGCATGAGGACACAGCCAAGCAGAGAGGTGACGGACGGCAACGCGGAGAAAAGGCAGAGCAAGGGAGGCAAGAGAAATGAGCTGGAGAGACAGAAAAAAATATTTGTGAGATGAGGCGAGGGAAGGAGATTGTGTCAGTGTATGTGTGTGTGAAATTGAGAAACAGACCTGCATGTGTACTGTATGTGTCTGTGTGTAAAGTATTAGGAGAAACTCAGCATGATGGAATCTTATGATGCTGTGTGTGTGTGTTCATGTGTGAACACAAACATGTGAGATGATGATGTCTGTGTGAAAGGTGTTCTGTCTGGTATGCCAGATGAATAAGCAAGGATCAGGCATGTAGGACTGGTGAGGTGCCAAGAGGGCAAAAGGTGACCTCCACACACACACACACGCACACACACACAATGACATTAACAGATTGACTGTGATGAATGTATACTTCTCAACCGGGAGGTGAAAAGAGATGAGAGGAGAGGCATTCTTTCATGTCATGGGCAGAAAGATGGAGAAAGGCCAACATTTGTAAATGAGTGTGTCCCAGAACACGAGTCAGAGCATGGATAGGCATCAAGCAGCAGCAGTGGACAGTAACACCTCAAGTCATCATCAAGAAATCAGGATCAGAGAAAACCCACTCAGGGACTGATGTCTCTCTTCAAACAGGAGATCCATGACTCTAATGGAGGAAAGAGAGATAGTAGATCAATGAGTGTGAGTGTGGTGTGTATCTGTTTCTTGTCTTAACCACAAAACCACAACTGGGCAGAGGCCACGACCCTCAGTAAGAAAGGGTAAAGTTCAGATGTTGCCCACAGGCCACTGTGGTAACATTATACGTCCTTATCAGTGACTGCTGGCTCAGAATGAATCCGCTGATTTTAGCATCCATTAGCAAAATAGGTGCTCATTACTCAAAATCACTGTTCACCTCACTGGTTGTAATTTACTGACTCACACGTATTGTATTGTCGCCCTTCCTGTGTACATCCCAAAGCAGGCTTTAATTGATCTAAGAAATCTATAACATTCATTACTAAATTAAATGTCTGGATTTTAATGGCTTAATCTGCTCAGAATGATTTTACCTCTGCTGAAGTGTGCCTCAAGACAAATGAGTTTAGTCTGTAAATCCATTTTGATCATAATTTGAATAAGTTTGTTTGTAATTAAAGCCCTAACTGTAACCAGTGTTTTAATAAGAGGCAACATCACACAAGTTTATTTAAATTAGCGATAAACTCATAAATGGCTGATATGTACTGGCTTATTGCAGCTGTACTGATATCTGTGTATATGCTGGCCAATAATTTAACTACTTGCAATGCAGAAATACTAAACTTGGTTTGAATATTTTCAGTCCATAGTTTTCCAATCCATAGTATCCCACTTACACTATGCCTTGTTCACTACTCTTAAAAAAAATCCAAGGGATTGCTATCAAGATTGGTTATGTTGAAAAAATGACAATGGGCCAATATACCATTACCATATTTCTTTGCACTCCTCAAAATTCATATCTGCAATGGTCCAGTATCATTTGGTGAATATTAATAACCATTTTGTATTTTACATTTGCTGTTTTGAATATTTTGTTCTCTTTTTGCCCTTTTTAGTAATTTTATATACCAAGAGATGTACAGTAGTTTACCTGTCTTTTTATATCTGTTATAGTACTGTTTGTCTAGTTATATGAATATTTATATGAAGAAGTAATAGAAACTCATCCTCATCCTCTTTTAGCTGTCATCGCTAACAGGCATACAGTGATAACGCACCAATGAATTATAAGGTCATAGTTTACCCACATTACTGTTTATACTGTAGCAATAAACTAAAAACAAGCTTGATCCAATCCTCAGCCTTCTGAAGTGCCCCATAAGCAAACGTGTGGAAGCTGATTCCAGCTTTGGGTTTCACTTCCACACAGCAATCATTTTGTAAGAGCGGGCACCAGCTGGTCCAGACGGCGGAGGTCCCTTGTTGGAGCTCTACAGCTGTGTGTGTTCTGTGTCCTCCATTCTCCCCTCTGTCAGTCACTCAATCACTGACTGAGACCAGGCCCTGGCTGGCGACATCACACTGTCCAGGCGCTCTATAATCCCGTCTAGCAGGTCCTGCTTTGAGTGACAGTTCACACTGCCACATGGCCTCCTCCTGTAGAAGAGACAGTGAAAGGCACAGCAGCAACAGTCAGAGTTGTTACTCCCATGGAAGTAGCTGAGAGATTGAGGGATCATGGATTATTGTTCTCTTTTTGTGTTTTTTCAAGGTTTGTCATGCACGGGTGAGTTATTTTATAAACATCTGTTTGGAAATTTGGGGTAATTAATTTATGTTTAATATTAATCATTTTCAATATGGAGAAGTTCTGAGGACGCCATAACCCCTTTCCAAAAACTGAATGTAATACCACTTGCAGGCCTCAAGGTGATTTTCTCCACGGCTCTGACTCACTTTGACCATGACAAATCTCCCTAAGTGATAGTAATGATTGTAATTGAACAGGCACAGTTCCTTCCCATCGTGCTCTATCTATCACCTTGGATGCAATCTGCTGCTTCCACTTGTGTGTGTGTGTGATTTTTTTATTTTTTTTTGTGTGCATGTCCCTCTGTGTGTGTCTGTGTTTGAGACAATCCCCGTTCTTTCCCCCTGGCAGCTGGCAGATGTGCTGGTATCCATGAGCATCAGTGTGAGTGTGTGGGAGTGTTAGTGTTTGCACAAATATGAGAAGCTCCCAGCATGCTCTGCTTCACAGGTCTACAGTGAAGCTGCTGCGAAGAAGCGGTGGGGTTGTAGCAGAGGTGCAGGTGGTCATCGCAGCAGGCCTCAGACAACACTATGCTACATGTTGGGGGAAGAGGGTTTAACCCTGTGGGATGCAACGCATGAAGGGGGGGATGCAGTGGAAGGATGGGGAAGGCGGGGGAAGAGTTCAGCCAGGGCCGAACATGGGTGTTAGCTGAATGGAGAGAAAGCGTTTGGGTAGTGAGCATGACTGAGGAGGAATCTGTCAGTGGAGTGAGTGAGTGTGTGTAAACGTTTATGTCTGTGCCCTCAGTTTATATGTGCGTGTTGTGGAGGTGACGCCTTTGTAATGAAAACACCCGGCAGCCGGTGGCTGAGGGTCCCTCTTGGTGCCTGACTGATATCAGTCACCAGAGGACAATAACCTTCCTTGAGGATGGCTACTCTAATGAGGATGAAACATTATTGTCTGTGTGCATGTGTGTGTGTGTCTAGTCTCTTCACATGCACTGAAATTTAGTGGAATTGATCTGCAAAGTGGATTGAACATATTTATGCATATTTTATCCAGGTTGAAATCAGTGCTTTGCTTTGAAGCACTATATTCTGCCTGCATTAAAAATGAGCAATGAAAACCATTTTTGGTTATGGTTTGATAAAGTTAGGGTTGGTGGTTTGGATCATAGTGGTTATGGCTAAGCTCTAGGGAATATGAGTCAAAGCAAAGAAGCCCTTCAAATGACAAAAAAAAAAAAAAAAAAAACAGTTTTGTGTGTGTGGTGGTGGGTATAGAGGTGTCATTATGCAGCTACAAGCATGAGAACATGTTTTTGTGTCAGCATATCCATTTGTGATATCCGTGCATGATCCTTGTGCGGAATTGCTTTGTAAGAGTGTACGAGTGTGAGGGCCTGTTTATGTGAGAGAGGTTTAGAGGCTCTGCTTGTCTCAGGGGGGCAGAGTGATATGGTGTCATGCTCTGGAGACCCACAGACAAATTAATTCACTTATTGACACTGCTGACACGTCTCAGTGACTTTGTAAAATGAGCAATTGATCAGGCGTCCTCTCTTCCCCCACCCTCTGTCTTTGTCTCTCTTTGGCTCTCTCACACTCTATTTTCCCGACCTCTCTTTCTCCTTCTTTCCCTCCTTCTTTGCTGTTGCCTACTCTTTTCACTCTCTTCAGTTTCTATACCTGTAGGTTTCCTTCATTCACTCCTTTTCTTTTGCACAAGCTCTTCCTTTCCTTTGGCTGGTTAATCGACATGCGTGTCACGTACAGTAATTAATATAATTACTTGCAAGCCGGTCATTAGCAGCACAGGGGACTGATATAATCAAGATGTAGGTTTATCTGCATATTTGAGTTTCTGCGCTTATAAAAAAAAAAGAGCAGGACTATGTGCCTGTGTGTGTGTCAGAGAGAGAGAGAAGGAGAGCGACTTCTTTATCTGTGCGTCCGTTCATTTAAAGCTGTTGTGTAAAAGTGTCATGAGGCCCAGGGTTGACCGGTGCTTTTCAGCTTCAGAAAGGCTGAAACACAGAGAAAATCAAAGCAGGCTCCAGATCAAGGCTGCTTATTTTCCATTAATCATAATTTTGGGCACAAAGGATGGCTGCTGCTTGCTGGAGACTCACTGCGAGGGCCTCAGCCTCTTTCTGCTTGGCTCTGGGCTGCCATTTGATGCCAGCAGGCCCAGAAGAAAGGTCAGTCAGTGTTGGCAATATGCTAACACACACAGACTTTGTTGCTGTCAGTTTTTTTAAAATTTGTAGAACAGGGATCAGTGACTAGGTGTGTAGAAACTGCAGTATATGTTAAGTTATGCTGTCTCCCTCCCACCCTGCTCAGGTTTCACCAGTTCTCTCCTCTGTACATGTCCTTGTCTTGATCCTTCACTTGTGCGGATTGAGTACAAAAAGAAAAACATGGTGACACAAAACTGGTGAAAATAAACTACAGTATGATTCCAGTAAAAGAACAGAGAGAGAAGAGATAAAGAAAATAAGCACATTGTAGACAGAAGAGTTGGTTTCCCATTACCTGAAAATAGCTCTTCCTGTTTCAAATATGCAGTTAATGAAAATGCTAAATTTTGTTCTCACTTCCCAATCCTAACACTAGGTCTTGTTAGTACTTAGTTACTGGTAAAAATAGTACAGCCAGGATGTGAAAAGTGGCTTGCACTGGCATATGTGCATGTGCTTGCATATACAAGGGCTGGTATAAGACCTGACACAAAGGAAGACAGAGCTGTGGTGAAGCCAGAGAGCTTACTGATCGGGCAGAACAGTACTTAAAGATTGTGCTTCATCGTTCAACATCGCAGGGTTTAGTTTTGTTGTGATTTCTGGATGCAGCCAGAAAGAATAAAAGAGGAGTAACAACAGGAGAAAGGCATCGATATTGCAGTTACCTAGTTTGTCTCAAACAGAGAGGAGATGAATTCCTGTGTGTGGGAGTGTACAGCCATCTAAAAGTGTCTCCTTTTCTTTTCACCTTTCCATCCATCTTCCAGTGCTGAGGGACACTGACTTTTAATGGCCTTTTATTGCTTTATTAGAGCGCGGTGGATTTACGGCCCGGGCCGTGCCTCTGTCTGTCAGCTGCTCTGAGGAGGCTTGCTCTGATCTACGCCAACCTATGCTGGCTGTCTGGGTTTTAAACGACAAACTTGTATAGAGGAAACCTGGGACTGGGCCGTGGCCACAGACTTGTCGTGTTAGCAAGCTAATGTTTAGTGCTTGTGCTTTTTTCCCTCTCCATAAAACAAGTAACAGCATATATCTGCTTCTCCCCAGCCTCTGCTTTAGTGGGAGAGAGGTTGTTAAAAGACTTTAATAAGACATGCTAGCAAAGTGTGAATCTGACAGGTACATTCAGCAAAACCAGACTGTGAAGAAATATTGTAAAACAATGCAAGAGAAGTGATCTTTTTGACTGAAGAATAGATTTGTTATTGTGTTAGTATGTGTACACCAGCTGGAGAGGTGGGTCCAGACTCCCCTGGAGTGGCTCGTCATCTGATTCAACGCACAAACCACCACGCCATGGGACTCTGACTTTTATCTATGAAAAAAGGGGAGGGGAAAGAACCAGGGAAGTGAGTAGAGAGATGAGACAATGAGAAAGGAGACAAAGAGCGACCTTGGAAGACGCCAAAGACTACAGAAACAAAAATAGATGAATTATGTAGCCTCTTGCACATGCATACATACATACACACAAATCTTTACAGGCAACCATACAGTATATTATCTGGACACCGGATCCGAAGACAGTGGCTTGTGCAACAAGGTGGGATTTGGACTTAAGTGCAGACCGATCAATTGAGCTGTAATGGCACCTTAGTGCCAAGGCCATTCTCTGAACTCTGCAGTCAATATCAGAGCCAGGTAATGGTCCTGGGTTCAGACTTTCACTCACAACTGCCTCTTCTCTTTCTCCCTACTTGGCCATATCACCAAACAGAGGACCCTCCACTTATTTGCTTCTTGGTTTATTGGAGGAAACAATACAGTAGGGGAGGTGTGGTGGATAAAGATGGATTGCAATAAACATGTGCAGTGTTGCTATGTGCTCCTCAGATGGCTTTTGATCCTTTTCTCATATAAAACCTGTAACAATCATATATTATAAAATTCTATGAATGTGCAATTGCTGTGAACCTTAAATAGAAAACAGTGTAGTTTTAATTACACAATTACAGTATGAGGCCAGTCAAATCCCCATCAAGTTAATAATACCCAATTAAATGTGCCAAAGAATGGAAAAATATTTATTTATATGGAAGCTCAGTATATGAGTTAAATGATATTTGGTGCCAAAGAGGGCTCGTCAGGCCATGCCGTCATAAATCCTCAGAGCCCCACAATAAGCAACATCATTTTCCAGACCTAACTTACCCCTAACACAAAGCATCCCTGAACCCTATCGTCACCCAAGCAAAGAGCAGATATGTGGCTTGACACACAGCATCTGTATTGTATTTACTCATGTTAAGCAGCGGCTGGTCCAGCTGGCTTGTAATGGCAGTCACCTCTGAGCCGGGTCTGCTCAGTTATCCAACCACTGACACGGTTCTACCAAGATTGTCTAACAAAGGAAGAATACACTACTAATACCAACACCAAAACCAGTTCTGTGCAGGTGTAGGAGTGAAGCCAAGTCTACAGATTATACCTAAATATGTGTTCATGCTAGTTTAAGACACATTTGTGACATGTACTCTGTCACAAATAACCATAATGCAACCAAACCACCATGTGTAAAATACTGTACTGTGTTGGTGGTGTTAGTAGTATGTATTAGTGTAATGTTGTATATCAGCTGATGTACTGCCATAATCATGGACATCAAATCCACAAGAACAGAGGAGTTTATGTAAAGTTTAATCATGATTCTTATTTGATGTAGAACTGCAGCCAGTTTTCGGTGTGTGTCTGACTCAGACACAATGTCCAAGATTTCTACTTTACCGCCTTTGCCCAATGCCGCGCTCAGAACTCCCACACACACACAAAGTGCCACACACAAACATGAACATGCCTGATGATGCGTTTATTTATAGAGCTAAAAATTGGTGATACATGATTAGAACTTGCATTTGAGGGCATTGACTTTTTTGTAGGAGACAGAAAACACTGGGAAAAGGGAAAACAGATACAGTCATCTGCCCACTGATTAAGAGATTAAGATAAAAACAAGAAAAAGAAAGACACAAACTTGCAAGAGCGAGAAACATGAGACAGAATAAGAACCTTGAAAATAGCAGGCTGACCATAAGGGAATAAAAATATAAGGGGTCTCTGGTTTCTAAATACATACTGATGTGTTAATTTAAGCTTGTGTTTGTCCGTGTGTGTGAGAGGGTGCATTTGTGTGGGGGCACACACCCGCTCTGCCTGCCCAGCGACCCAGAGGAAATGGCGAGGAGCAACATATTGTAATGGCTTAGAATTGGAGGCAGACATACGCAGAAGCAGAACACTCCTCATCCTAACTGCATGTTAACACTGTGCATATCAGCAGAAATCTGAAATGCTTCACAAAAAATTCTATTGGGCTTTGTGCGTTTGCCCATTTCATTTTCAATATCTTTCTGCCTTAGGGAGATACACTTTGTTTTACACTGATATGCTGCTTTTTGTCTGCTCGGACCGTGTCTGGGCACTGAAATCAGTATCCTGAGATACTAGTGTGATGCTTACAGTATGTGGTCTTTGGTCTCACCGCCTTTCTGTTTTGTACACACACAGCTCAAAGACTATACTGATGTTTTTGTTCCCGTACCTGGGATTTACACATTTATTTTTCCTGTTTTGCTCACTTGCTTTTTCATATTTCACATAAATCTTTTAAATTCCAAATAAATCCACTAGTATTCAGTACAGAAAACTAGTTTTATCAGAGTAAAAAGACCTCTCAAACAGTATTTTGAGTATCATGGGACCTGAATCAAAGCACAGCCAGTTAATTTAGATAGGACACTGGATCTGATTTATGCTGGAGAAAATTCCAGGACACAGCACTGCCTCTGAAGAATTAATTTGTACAAGGCATTGATTAACTGGATGATTAAAAATAAATTAGTAAAATGTATAAACAAAATTCAAATCGCAGGTTTACAGACTGTTTTTCTTGTACTATAACTGTGATGGTGAAAAAAGCATGAGCGGACTGAGGTCATTTTAAACATTTGATGTTGGAATAAAGGCCTCTATTGCTCTAATGAAATTGCAAGCCAGTGTATCAGTCTCAGTGTAACAGAGATTCACAGGGTGAGACTGTGTGAGAGACCAAAGATAAAAGGCACACTGTAGTGATTACATCTTGCAATATGAATGTGTTGAACAGACAAACTGCAGGATGATTCTTACATTCTTCATGCATGCCAGTCATGGAAATACAAACATAGCTTGCTTAAATAAAGCACAAGAGCTAATATTTCAATGAGTTGATCCTTATGAGTTTAAATATGTTTATTCAAAGCTACAGTATGTATTTTTTTTTTCAAATTTTTTTTGTTGTAGAAACTTGCTCTAAACCTTGTCTTAATGTGGAGAGGTGCTGTCGAAGCCTCGTGTGACCCAGACTCACTGAACGGCTCCGGCAGCAGTGCAGAGATATTAGCTTCTAATAGGTTTTGAGAGGGATTGACCTCTTTAACCAATCAGAGATTTTGAATTATTTGTTTTTTTGCATTCTCATTTCTTGTAATTTCATAATAACAGATATCTGAAGAGCTGGTCAGAGCATGGCAGAGCGTAGCAGACTGTACTGGAGCATAGTGGAGCAGGGAGAGGGAGCAATTGATTCAGTTTCATGCTAGCGCTACCTTAAGTTACATTTTGTAGCTTTAATGCTATTATGCTCATCTTAACTTTATTTCTTATTCAAAGCACACACTCAGGTAGCCTTTAATAAGCTCAGGGGATTACTGAAACACTGATTTCTAAGGAATTACCTTGACAACACTGACTAAAACATCAGTCAAAACTAATCTTTGACCTGTTCATATGCTACAGTAGGTCAAGGGTCACTAACATCATCATTGTGAGAATCATGAATGCTCATAAAAAATATCATGGCAACTGAGCTAATATTCTCACGCAACCTTGCTCTGGACTAAAGTACTGGATGAGTCAACCTAATGACCAACAGCTCTCTCCATCCCTCGGTGGCTCACAAGGCAAAATCAATCACAGTTTGATGAAGACACTATCCACTGTGGAATTTTTTACAGATCTGTATCACATTCATGTTTTTATCATCTAGTTTTATAAACAGCTATTTAGAAAATGCAATTTTCCCATTGCATCCACTTAAGAAAGACAAACCAGAGATAAAACAGGGACAAACACTGCCACATACCAAGCAGGTGACACTAATGCAGTTTCTAATCTTCACAGGAGCTTGTCAACCTCCGGTAAATTATATCATCTCTGTGACTGACAAACAACAGGGTGTGAGTAACATCTCCAAAAGTGTCTTGCCGTTTTGTTTTTCATGTGTAACGTACATGCAGGTACTGTATGTATTATACTGTATGTGCAAGTAGAATTCTGCAGATGAGGTGTGTGTATTTGGTGATGCATGTGTGCTCAGAGAGCGCTGGCAGATGATGATGTTTGGATGCAGGGCACACAGATATATTTGTGGGCGAGGTGGGATTGTCTCATTGCATGTCAATGAACCCCTGTGTCACTCCTGCGTGATTACTGCAAGAAATGACACAAATCAGCCCTCCAGCCCTCAGAGACACAGAGAGGAGGTGGGGAGGGTGATATAGAAGGAGGGATAATTTTAGAAAGAGTGAGACTTGATGTTCTCAGATAATCTTGAGCATGACTGTGAATTGTTTGCATGTGTGTGTGTCGTTTCTGCTGCCAAATCCAACGGCCAGCTGAGCCCCACAAACACCTCTGATGCCCCCACTGAAACATAGTGGTGAATCTTTTGTATAAAATGTACCAGATTGTGTCTTCATAAGCATTAGCACATATTGTTTTGTTTTATATTTTTAACCAATTTATTGTTGTGTTTTAAGGCCACAGTCTGTGTGTGAGACTGTACAAGTGACAACATTGCTGTGACTGACTGGATGTATTGTTCCTGATGTCCCGACGAGACTGAGCTGCATCTGGAGACACACATTTACACATACATACAGTATACACACACATGCACTATTGTGCTCTTTTAATGAGTGCATGAGAGAACAAAGCTGATAAAAATGCATGCCATGGCTCAGCCTAAAAAAGAGAATAAGAAATGGGCTACTGTGCTGCCATGCAGCATGCCTAATCACTGCACACACACACACACACACATATACAGCACATGCACCTTGACACTGTATTGGAAAGAATCACATTGAGACACACAAATACACCGACACAAGTACAGACATTGCACAAAACAAATAAAAACACAAATGCTAATCTAAAATATAAAAATATCACTCCATTGTACAGGCCGGCACCGATATTGATTCTGCTTTTGCAGTGCCCTTACTCTACAGAGGCATATGGTTAAGAGGCCCTTACAAGTTCACGTTTGTGTCTGCTTACATAGTATATGATCCACTATATGTTTACAGTGCAGTTTGTTAATGCTCCTAACATTCTTGCTTTTCATCTTCTACAATCTTTTCTTTCCTCTGGTTACCTCACCATCTGTTTTTGTCCTTCTTTTGATCCTGTCTTTGTCTCATCTGGGTTACTACTTTAATATGAAAGACAATTTATCTTCGTTAATAGTTGCAAACAGTGCTCATTAATTCTGCCTCGCTTTTATTGCCCCATTTGTCATCTACATAGAAATATGTGCTTGTACCTGATGATGTATGTCTTCCTGATCTTTCACCGGTGTCTGTTGTTGTTGACTTGTTTCCCACTAGGGGGCAGTGGCACTATGCTGATGGTTCAGAGGAGATATCAGACTTGGTTTGGAGCTGACACCTTCCCAGAAACTTTCTGAGCATGTCAGAGGACTGACTAGCATATCAATGAGTCATGATGAATAATGAAGGTTCGAGGAAAGGAGAACATTTTGTTATTAATGTGAATCTGTTGTCTTTCATTTAGATTGCTGAGTTAGTCCCTTTGTAAAGAGAGGTGTGTTGACACTGTTATGGCGGGGCTGGTAATTTACTCTGTGACTGTGTGTGTGTGTGTGTGTGTGTGTGTGTGTAAACATGCATCAGAAGCTGTCAATCAGATGTAATTAGGGAGTCTCTCCTGCTGTCCTCTGACACTGTTTGAATTTACCTTGCAAACACTATGCAAATGTACTGTACGTGTGTGTGCATGTGTGTGGATCATCAGTTTGTGTTTATGGCTTGACTGAGTATCTGATTTTCTGCTGGTAACTGGTTAAGCTATGAGGCTATTTTGCATGTTTTACTTACGTCCACCCATTTTGAAATCAGTTTAGGTTTTGCAGTGTTATGTACACCAATTTAGTGTGTGTGTGTGTGTGTGTGTGTGTGTGTGTGTGTGTGTGCATGTCAGAGAGAGACAGAAAGAGGGAGAGCTGTGTGTGATGTCTAGAGTGGGGATCACATTGAGCCTGGGGGTAGGTGAACCTATTGTAAACAATGGATCTGACAGAATCTAGGCCTTCACATCTTTACTTCTGTGTGCGTTTATGTGTGTAGACCTTCATACAAGGCCATTGGAGGCCATTGAGGAACCCCAGGGCAGACTGACCTCTCTGACCGAGTGTCTTTGTGCCTCATCTCTTTAGGGGCTTTGTCTGTTTGAGGTGAGGAAGAGGAGAAGCAAGAGGAAGAAGAAGAAGACGAGGAGAGCTGAGGTGTGAGTGAATGCAGCCATGGCTTGTACTTCTTGTTCATAGAGGAGCTACTCAGTGGAAGTGAGTTCACAGGAGACAGAGTTACCAACAGGTGAGATAATGTCCTGCCTAGATGCACAGGATGGCACAAAACAAAAAGTATACAGACAAGAAAAAACATAAGGCTGATACTAAGAATTATTTTAATTAATGACTGATTTATTGTTTAGTTTATAAAGGAAAGGAAAGCATGAACATGCCCATCACAAGTTCCCAGAGCTCAAGTTGACATCTTCAGATGATGTCAAATATTGGATTTAAGTTAAGTTTAGTTTAAAAATCCCACGGCTGATAGAGAACACAGACGTTTTGGCATAGCAGCTTTCCTCAGTGTAGTCAACTTATACTGCCACTCAGACACTTCTACCCAGCCAGCGTGATGAGTTCAGGTGGAACTGATAACACTAATTAGTGCTGCCTCATGTCACTAAACAGGAAAACAAGCAATCAATACAGCACTTCACTGCAAACAGGAATCTCTACTCCTGTATATGTATATTTTCTTACTCCTGTCTATATATTTTACTCACACTCATGTATAACCTGTAACTCCTGCAATGTCTGTCTTGTCCTTGTAAAATGATTTACTTTGGAAAAACAAAAAGCAAGAGAGGCAATCCAACAGGATGAACATACAGTAGATGTTCCATTAAGAGGGATTATGTCAATTCACCAGTAGCACAGCATTTTATGGAAAAGAACCATACAGGAAAAGATCTAAGGTGCACTGATGTTGATACTGTGGATAACACTTTCTTAAAACTGGAGGCAAAATGGATTTATAGACTCAACAGTTTGTTCCCAAATGGCCTGAATGAAGAAATGATTCTCACACTGTACGTATAAAGACCTCCAGTTCTTTTCAACTGTGATGGCTTGCTAACTTGATGTAGTAGTTCAGATGTTGGGGGCCTTCAAATTGAACTGATTTAACCTATTACAGTTGGTTTGTAGTAAATCATGTAGTAGGATTAAATATATAAATCGTCTGACTCAAGTTTGAATTTCCCATTTTTCTAAGGGTTCTAAGGTTTAGCATAGCACAAAATGGTGCACAGGAGTAAAATATATGACCTGTGGTAATGGATGGAGGTTATCTTGTATATACTGTATGTTTGCAGTGAAGTGCTGTTACTGATTGCTTGTTTTCCTGTTTAGTGACATGAGGCAGCACTAGTTTCTGTTATCATTTCCACCTGTACTGATCACACTGGCTGGGTAGAAGTGCCTGAGTTTCAGTCTAGGTTGACTACACTGAAGAAGGCAGCTGTGCAGAAATGTCTGTGTCTATCAGCCATGTGATTTTAAAGAGTAAAACTTAAATTTGAGGCATCTTTCAGACGGTGAAGGCCTTTTTGATTTTGCTTGACCCTTGCTGAGAGCACCTGACTTATATTTTAAACCCAGTCTTTTTTTTTAACAATAGATCTGAGAGGCAGAGACCTGCCTTTTGCTTGAAAAATAATATAAACCATTATCACAAATGCAGTCTATTAATTTTAAACTTGTCTCAGCAATACCAATAGAAGAGTGGAATGATTCGTTGGTCAACAAAAAATAAATCAGTAATTTTTTGATAATTAAGAATTTTCTTTCAGAAAACGTCATTATCACCTTCATGGAGGAAGATTTATTGTAGGGCTGTTGGATTAGACTGCATTAGTTTTTGCTAGGTGTCCCTAATGAACCGGCTAACTGATATGTTGTTGTTTCAGCTTATTGATCAGATAAAACAAACATTTTATCAATTTGGGCCTTGGGAAATTGAAAAGGCTGATTTTTACTATTTTTGGACATTAGCAAAATTAATCAATTAATCAAGAAAGTAATCTTCAGTATAACTGATAATAAATTAATGATTAGTTTTAGACTTAAACCAACTATTATTTCTGGCCTGAGCCTTATGTTTCTTTTATTGTGACCTGTCGTGACTCGTAAAGTCCTTTTTTTAAGTGTCTGCTGCCAGAAGAAAATTGAAAGAGTTAATCCTAATGTAAAATTAATAGGTATAAATGGATGCTGGCAGCATAGTGGTGGTGCCAGTGAGTTACTGATACCCTCTGCGTCTACAGTGTGTGTGTGTCTTTGTATTGCTTACATTATAGGGACAAAACCCGTTAACACACTCACATTGTGGGGACTCGGCCTTCAAGGAAATCATTGAATTCTAGGGTGGCAACATGATGTGAGGTTAAGGTGGGGTTAGGTGTTAGGCAAGTAGTGGTTATGGTTAAGGTTAGGATAAGTCTATAGGAAATGAATGTAAGCCAATGTAAAGAAAGGAAACACAGTGTGTGTCTGTGTGTGCAGGTCCATTCTGTTCTCAAACTTGGCATTTTTCCTTTGACCCTTCCCAGCTCACCTCTCACACTGCTTGTTCAAAAAGCAATATTTTTTTTTTCTGTGCTGCTGTGCCTCCTGTTTTTTTTTTGAGATTTCTAACCTCTTCTCATGCCCTCTTCCTCTTCCCGCTCCCCCTTTGCTCCCTCGTTGCCCCTCTCTCTCCTCTGTCCAGCTCTCTCAGGATGAAACTGTGGGGGAGGACAGCTTGGCCTTTTCAGGTGACCTTCCTCGTTGCCTTGGTGATGCTCTGCATTGACCCAGTGTCCACTGGCAACCGTAACCATCGGGGACCGACAGGTACACCGGGTCTTGCTCTGAACCCCCATTCCAACACCATGAGAGGTTAATTACACTGTCACTATGGAGGTACAACACATGTTCCCCGAGCCTGTCACTGACTGAGCCATCCCCATCCCGGAGGAGGGGTGGGGGAGGGGGAGACGGCTGACCAGGGACAATTTGCTGTGTCCCTCAGTATGACAGAATGTAATCTAGACAAGACCTCGTTTTGGATTGAGACGCAAACACACAAACCCTTGTTTGAATGATCGAGCCCAAACAGATACAAATGGCACTTAAGCTGTCAGGAGCTGTCAACACAAATAGATGCAGGCATCCAGTTCAGGGCTGATGCTGTTGCTCTCAGGCAGCCTGATTCTTCATGATTTAGAAGTCACTTTAAAATGTGGTGAATATCTCCTGTAGAAGATGACATGACAGTTAATCCTGAAGCCCATAATTGTCAGTCCCTACATAATATGCCTAGTTCTGCACTCCCCCCTTTATCCAAAGCCCCCCTACACTTATTCCCAGAGATACCCCTAAAAAGAAGTCAGTGTTGACAGGCCCACAAGCTAAATCAGTTCTCTGTCTTTAATTTCTGTGAGTCATAGAGACAAGCCTCCCCCAACCGAAAAATGACTAACATAGTCTTATTAATATTCCATTGGGTCTGGCTACAGGAACAGTTATGCTGAGTCACAGCATCTTGTGCCTCAACTTGCTGGAGACACCCTCCCAAGTCACCTCTTCCTTGCACTTAATTATGACAGTGTCCTTAATTATCTCTTGGTTTCTTTGCTCTCACTGCTTGTGTTTTGCAAGGTGACCTTTATGTGCCACAGAAGCGCTACCAGCAACCAGTCTGTGCAGCAAGCAATGGTATTAGTTTCCTTTTTGATGGCGAGGAGGCAGCCTGCTTACGGCAGGGACACTACTAATTGCAGGCCCTGTGTATTGTGAAGGTCAGCATGGGTATCCACCTCATTCTTGCTTCCCTCTCGCTGTGAAACGAGATGCCTTGCTCTCAAAGTATCTAGTGCTTTTTATTAGAGGGTTTACTTTAATTGATGGGAGTTTAGGCCTCGTTGGCTGTGAATACAAACATGACACACACACATACAAGCACAGCAATGTGAGGCTGGAAAATAATTGGCTGTACCTTATGACTGTTAGTTTTCTGTGTTGTCTACTTAAGTGCTGTTTTGTCAGCAGCTCAGTGAGGCATTAGTTTGATCCATGTTGCTGGCGATGTACCATTAGCTGCCACATGGTGGCTCTAGAGGTCAAAAAATGCTCAGCCACAAGTATGTGTGTATTTTTTTATGCCTTATTCTCATTTACTCAGTGTCATTCTCAGAGACAATATATCACTTTACAGTAGTTCACCTCAAAGGCTCAAAGGCACACACACACATATATATACAGTACAACAGTTCTGCAAATAAATATAGTCATCAACTTCAGTTTTTGGTGAACAGCATAACAAAGCACAGTCTCCACAATAACTATACAGCTGAATCAACACATCTCTAAAACAGATTCTACAAAACTGAACATTATCACCTTCATGCATGTATTGCAGGACAGCTATATTAATTAAATCCAAGGTCTAAGTCCTGGATGATCCCCCATTCTTTTATAACCTACTGTAGCTCTGAGGTTATGGCAAAGAAAGAAAAATACACATACAGGTAAGATCAAACAAAACCTGTGTATTTACAGGAACTACAGTGAATACACTAAAATATATGAATGGAACAAACAATATATCAGTGGAGAGAATGTTTAGGGTTATGGCACAATGCTGCAACATTAAAATAAGGACAACTAAAGCAAACTAAACAAAGAAAATGTGGTGGTGGGGGGCAGAAGTGGAGCAAGAGGGTAGGAATGGGGACAACTGATCCTAAATGCATTTTGGATGGACTGGTCAGTTGCACCCAGCTGTACTAATACAATTTCTATCCACCAGAACTTGATGGGAGACACAAAACACAAAACACAAAACACAAACAGCCCAAGGCAAGACACAAACCTGATGGGCCACACATGCCACCAGAACAGCTTCACTGTACCACAGCATTGATTCTACAAGTCTCTGAAGTCTACCGGAGGGATGAACATCATTCTTCTAACTATATTCTCTCATTTGACATTTTGATGGTGGTGGAGATGCCACCCAGCACGTCTGTCCAAAATCTCCCATAGGTGTTCAACTGTAGCATATGAGTCCCATCATATTCATTTACATCAAACCATTCAGTGACTCGTCTTGTCCTGTGGAGGGGGCCACTGTTATACGGGAGGAAACCACTCAGATCCAGATAGAAATAGGATAGAGGAGATCTCTCAGAACGGTTCTGTACAAATTTGCAGTGGCCTTTCCCCCTAAGTGGCCAAGTGAACTCTAACCATGCCAGCATCTGCCTCAGAATCAATGAAATTGAACTGAACTTTTCATATGGTGCTTTGTCATTCTTTTTTGAATGCTTAAAATTAAACTAACTTTTGCCCTCGAACTTTGACCATTAGAGAATGACTCAGGCGGTATCCCCTCCTCTGCTCCCTCCACTCCTCCTTGCCCTCCTGTCCTGCCTGTGAAACTATGTCATATATGGTAACTACAGCTGGAGAGAGACTTGGCAGTCATGCAGCTCAGCAGTAACATGAACATGAATGGAATATTGTCCACAGAGCCTGTGGTTTTCAGTGCCATTGCAACGACGCCGGTCCTTTTTCCTAAAACAGTAACACAAACAAATTATACAAAGGAATGTTTTCCCAGTGATATTGATATAGTAGTAATGTTCCTGTAACTATCCCATCACGATCACTCGTTACACATAGCGTTATAAGGCAACCGTGAGTTGTATGTGAAACAAGAAAAATTTGATGTTACGTTTTGATAGTTGAACAAACTCCTCACTTTTCTAGTTGTGTTGATGGTGTAGATTATAACAATGTCTCACCAAAATGCTTCATGGGCTGCTGTGTTATGTCTAACATAAACTGGACCAAAGCTGAGCAAAAATTAGCAAATTGATCAAAATGACTTTATTTAATAACTCAGGGGTATGTTTCGGTTTCTGCTAATTGAACAACAAAACACTAACATTGCATCTAGTTGGAATGACTCTAAATTACAACCAGAATAATTCAGTACAAATGTACAAAACTGAAATGCTAACATTAGCTTGCTAATGATGCCGACATAAACACGTTAGCCAGCTGCAGTAATTAGCCATCTAGCAGGAAGAAAGCCACATCTGTGTCAAATTTTAGTCTTTTGGATGATTGCAATGCTCTCCATCTCTGAAAGGCCAAACTGATCCTAACTCTGGTTTTGCCTCATTCTTTGTCGCACTCTTTCTGTGCTACAGAACATGGCCACTTGGGTCTAACAGGTCTGCTCCCATACTGGGTTGTACCTGCACAGGAGGCCTACATGGGCTGTCTTTGAAATGAGCCATACTGGTTTGAAAAACATACCTCATAACCTTAGATCAATGGGGCTGTGGAAAAAGTGTGGCACGGATTTTACAGCAGGGAGAAAACACTTCTAGACAATTTTCAAAGTTATTTGAGATGAATAGTTCAGTTACTTGCTTAACTCATATGGCAGCTGTTCACAACATGTTACAGCTTGATTAGAGAACCAAACTTTTTTTTTCTTCGACATATTGTTCATCCCTGGTTTAACATGATGTAGATCACAAAATATATTTTCACTTTCCAAAAAAAGAGATTTGTTCGTGAAGTCATGGAGTGTTAGTGGGACCTCCTGTGCTCACACTGGCTCATGTGAGGAACTCCCATACATACTCAGTTATTTCTGCATGAAAATGGCTTCTGTCAGGGCTATTGTCATATTTATGCTATAACAAGCTTGTTGTAGACACATCTTAGACTATATGTGTGTGCACACTCTGCTCCTGTCTGTGCGTCGTTATCTAAGCTTCTTTAAGATGCTGTAAAAAATAGCAAGTAGGCTTTATTGGGAATAGATTTGTTGAGTACTCAGCTGTACTGGGGAACTGTTATGATAATTAACATAAAGCCAGAGGAGGCACGATCTAGGCCTGTTAAACACTGATAATGCCAGGAGGATTGATGAGCTGTGCTGGACCAGGGTGAGGAAGCGATAAAGCAAGTGAGGAGAGAGGGGCGATGGAAAAGGAAGGGCAATGGGGGATCAAAATGGCAAATGCACAAGAATAGATACAGTTACTTTATTGTTGTCACTACATCGTAAAACACAACAAAACTTTGTCTGGCACAATTCCCAGGTAGCAGCAGCTGTCTAGGATAAATAGACTATACCAAACAAAAAAGCAAACAAACAAGTAAATGAATAAATATTCCACTCAAAAATAGATAAAATTCTAAAATTCCAACAATTCATTGTTTCAAATACAAATAATGTTGGTTAAAATGATAAAAAGGTAATGAGCTGCCATAATTATCAAAGAAATGAGAATGGGTTAAAACTGAGAAAGGAAAACATTTGGAGATTCAGGTGTAACATCTGAATATGTTGATTTATAAAATAAAGAGGATTCGGGAAGATCTTTGCCATTGCTCTTCTATCTTCTTCCACACAACTATCATTTTAATCTTGCTGTCTTGAACCTTACCAGTGTCTTCCTACAGAGACATACAGTGCAGTGTGTCCTCTGGCCTTTCATAGCAATGGACTTGATTGTCAGATATTGACAAGGGAAAGGTACAGGTTTTTGATAAATTGCAAAGTGCTCCTGCTTGTCTGTGTCTGTCAGAATACATCAATCGCCTGGCTAACCCATCAGTTCAAGGTAGCTTGAACTGATGGGTTAGCCCTATCGCACAACATCCCGTTCCCCTGCCACGGGAATAGAAGCGTTTAGCCATGCTCGAGAAGTCTTTTCATCTCAGTGTGTGCTGGGCTCTATTACACTGAGATGGCCCAAACAGAATGGTTTAAAGGCAACACTGAGACATTAGATACACTGTTATGTGTATATGGCTGGAGGCCGGCTGCTCAGCTCATGAATCTTAAGCAGATGAGCGGTGAGAAGCAGCCGTGCCAAACAGGGGCTGGTGAGAAAAGGTAAAACTGAGAGTGCTCAGGGTTGTGCTGCGGTACTCGAGTCCGCTCGCCAGACCACTTTTCTGATTTCTCAGACTTGTCTGACTGTTTCGATTCAGACCTCTTGGCTTTCTATGGTTTCGCTGTAGTTGCTCTGCACGGCAACTCCTAGTTATTGACCTGGGTTTAAGCTTTTAACTTCTGGAACAATGGACATCATCTGAAAATGGACTTTTCTGTGGCATTCTGCTGCAGAAAATCACAAGGTTTTTATGTTGACACTTTCCCAGTTTGTTCTGTAAGAAACACACAAGAAAGCAATTTTAAAACATTGACAATGTTGAAATATTTTTATCATGCACAAAAAATGCTAATATTATTTCATGGTAGACCAGTGTTATTCCTGTAAATATCTGACATTGCTTCACACCTTGTGTCTCTGGGCAGCAAGAGTGAATGGTTTTAAGATTATTTTCCCACATTTAGGTAACACCTCATAAGAGTGTTACTACCTCACCCCAGGATAGAAGACAGTTTTTCACTGTCAGTATTTTTTTTTAGTTTTCTCAGAAGCTGAGAGCAAAATCACAAACTCAACAGACTTGTTTATTCTGATGTTGATGTTGTTTTGAGCTATGCTGTGAAATATGCTGTGAGATGAAAGAAGCTTCTTTGTGCAGGTCTAAAGAAGTGGACATGCCTGCAGTCACTGGGAAAAGCTACTTGTTTCCCACACAGGAAAGCGGGGAACAAAGCAGCTTTAACTCTTTTTTTCATCTCTTTCATCTGCAGGATATGATTTACTATAACTCTGTAGACTGGAAAATCATATTCCTTCACTACTTCATTAGACTTATGGTCATGACACTTAAAAAAAATATTATAAAGAACTGCATCTTTGGCATATTTCATTTTATTCCAGCTAACGTTAGTTACAAAGGCATAAAAGAAAAAAAGCATCATCTCTATCTTTTTTCATCATCTCTAAACACTAAAGTTGTTTTCAGTGTCCTTTGAAAAGGAAGACTTTTAAAATGCTTTTTAAAATACCGAGGGCCTTCCAGCCTGTTTTCTTTAAGTAATAGAAATCTCTTTCTGAAAAGAATGTGGACCATCCTTAATGTCCTTACACCAGTTAGAATTTTTTAATCAATGTACAATGTACGAACCCGGGCCTGTTTTCAAAAAAGGAGCATAAATTAAGTTTGGGTGGATTTATCTTCCAACGTTCCGACTTTCAAAGCTTCAGCTTACAGTAGGTCTGACGTAGGCAATACAGAGTGAACCGTGAACTGTCTGACCTCATTATGCCAGCAGGAGGTGAGTCGCTCTTTGTTCTCTCTGCTACCAGTGACACCACTCCCCCTCCTTCTGTGTGACTTGCTCTCTTTTCACTAACAAGCTGCCTATTTCTGAGAGAGGGGCAGCCGGCTGACCAGGCTTACCCAGCCAACACTTCACACTGACAGTGGAATTCATTTTCAGTACAGAATAATAATAATAATGAGGGTGAAAGTCTGATCGAAACAAAGACAGTTTTGAAACGTACTTGAAGTTTGTTTTTTTTCCTTCAGGGCTTTTAAACTGTGATTGTTAATGTTATAATTATGAGTTATGTTCTTTTCCAGGTTTCTTTCAGAACACATAGGCTGTATGTCTTTGTGCACGTATGTGTGTGTGTGTGTGTGTGTGTGTGTGTGTGCAGCTGCTCCAGCCTCAGGAGAGCCTGAGACCGAGGAGTGAGGGAAATGAAAGTGGAGGGATGATAGCGGAGGGGCGCCCTCAGAGAGCCAGGGATCATTGATGGGGCTCTCTGGAGAAGAGAACAAACAAACTTTAAATCAGAAAGGATGAGAGGGGCCATGGCCTGCAGAAATGGAACCCTCTACACACAATGCGTGTGTGTGCTGTGTTTGTGTGTTTGCAGCTGTGTGTATGTATGCACACTTGTGTGTCTGCCTGCAGAGCTCATTCAGCTGGGCATGAAAAGTTTTGGAGTCTGGGTAAAGTCACGTACATAAATGAAATCATGGCTTATGGTACAGTATGACCAAGGTTTTTCCAGGGCTGTAAAGAGGCTTATAGGTAGTAATGTCACCAGCAGGGTTTGCTGTGCTCAGGGAACGGTGCCAGAGACTCAACAAGCTTTGAGAGTGAAAATAAGGTAGCTGGAACCCATTCAGGAGCCATAAGCAAGGCCTTCCTCCTAAGAGAGTCATACCGAGTTTAATGTAACATTAACATGCAATGCGCACTTACATTAATATACATTGTCCTCACAGCATCCTCATGTACACATACTGTAGTAGATGCAGTGATCTTACATCATACAGTACATAGCATTCTTATTCATGCACATACAGTAATATTGCTGTAATATTGCAATATTGCTTCAGTAGCATCATGTACATAAAGATTTTGCAACTGGACAGAAATCGAACCTGGGCCGCAGCGGCGAGAACATCGAATCCATAGCCACTGGTCGCAACTGGACATAAATTATTGGATTAAAATTTACTTTAAGTTAATAATTTATGCCCTTCTGTCTCATTATTGTCAGGGGAATGGTATAATTAACCAGGCTGATGTTCCCAGGGAAGTGTGGAGATAATCAAGCAAAATTAGATGCTGTTTGTGTGTTGGAGGTGTCAGGTGAAAAGCAATTGTCCTCATATTGGTGATGACTTTCAGAAACATGCACACATGAATTCAGAGAAGCCCACATAAATATGCACTCACAGGCAAAAAGAAATGTCAGAAAGGCAGATATATGCATGCAGGTGCAGACGAGCAGCCATCTGCACACACTTATTGTACAGTGTAGTATATATTTGTATACATACTATGGGCTCAAAAGTGCCTATAAACACACACACTTCACAGCATGTAACAGTTACGGATGGACTGCCCCTCTACACAAGTCCCTGAAAAATGTGCATGACTTTGCATAATGTTTTAATTTGAAAGGGATGCAAAGAAATTATTTTTCAACATATTGTGCTGTCCTCTTTTATCATCCTGCACACAGTGACAACAACAAAGCCATCTCTGTGATGAAGTTAATCAGGGCACGGGGCTGAGAATACTGCAAAAGCAAAATGTCATTAAAGAGGCTTTACTTATGAATCAAAACGTGTGAAACTGGAATAAGTCCAGGAGTTTACACAAAAGTAAATCATTTAGAGATTTGTTTATTCCTCAGAGAGGCTGTTGTTGTGAAGATTTGATTATTCATGGAACAAATTTATGTGAATGTCAACTTTTTTTTTTTGCAGGAAAATGTCAAAATACCAATAAGACACTTTTTAAAAGTCCATGAATTTCCAGCACATAACCCCCCTCTCCTATCCTTTCTGTCTTTTTCAGTCTCGTACCAGGTGAAGCAGGGGACATGTGAGGTGGTGGCCGTTCATCGCTGCTGTAATAAGAATAAGATTGAGGAGCGCTCTCAAACCGTCAAGTGTTCCTGCTTCCCGGGGCAGGTTGCTGGCACCACTAGAGCCAGACCCTCCTGTGTGGAAGGTAAAAAATCTACAACCCTGTGTGTCTGTGTTTGTGTGAATGCGTACATTCACTTTTGCAGCCTCAAGATCCAGATCCACCATATTTTATATGTCTAACTTTAAGCATAATTTCTAAAATCTGCAAATGTAGCTATACAATCAGTCTGTATTTGTTGAAAAGAAAGGGAGGTGATCCGTGTAGTGCTTAAATGTTTTTCAATATATAAAATGAATTATACAAAATTAGATTTGAATTCAACTAAAACAATGCATTTTTCTTTTGTCAGATGTATAAGAGTTAGTAGAAATTTTCCATTGGTGAAATGTTGAATAAACAATTATAAAAACTCTCTTTCTACTCATGCCATGGGTTTCACAGTCTGCAACAACTTGCATCTGATTGGGGGCTGTTTCGCTCATTTTCTGGTGCCAGCCGCTGCACCTGAAAGTGTTCATTAGGTATGCAAACACAGCAGCCACATTGCCCCCATGCCAAAACACAGGCTTGCCAATGCTGACAGTCTGAGCCAATATACGAAATGTGCCATGTAGAGCTATCAAGTTACATACTACCTCTGGTTATTTACATGGGAGTGCACAGTATTTTTTCTAAGAGTTGGCGATGATGCTCAAAGTGCATTTAGTAGGAAAAAAAGTTGGTGTAACTCTCTTACATCTGTGATGTCATTGGAAGACAGGATGTAAACCGTGAAAGCAGGCGGGATGACTGGTTAGTTGGCCTGCTTTGTTGACCAATCAGATGCAAGTTGAGCCTGGCACTTAATCTGGCCTCTCAAGTGACCCGGGAAGTAAAAGTAATAAAAATATTTGTTTTCTGATTTTCTTTTTCCATTTTCTTTTCAAAATTCCACAAATATAAATTTTAAAAAAGAGTCAAAAATTGTACTTATTTACTGATCAGAGAAATTTAAAATACACCTTTGGAAAATTTATTTCAGCTCTTCTTCACACAAATATTTGAAGATGTTGTACCACCTGGCAATTATTCTACCAGAGATGCTCACTGATCTCCAGTCAATGGTCAATGAAGTAACCAGTAGTACAGTATTAAAACTATATTATAATTACAGTCAGGAAAATATTCAAACCCAAAATGCTGTATTTTCATGGTGGCACCATTAAATGTTTGAGTTATCTTGTGCATCATTTTATACACATTCACCCACAGTTCTGCAGTAGAGCCGCTACAATTCTGTTTGGTATCTATTGGAACCCTTGAGAACATGGATAGAATTACAAATGAGGTTTTGTACATTTGGACAGCGCCTTGCTGCACAGCCTCTTTTTATTATTAGTGATGTGCTGCTGAATCAGACAGGATCAAACAGGATAAAATGTTTTTAATCATCTCGCATCATTACAATTGCTACTATAACTTCTTACCTAAAACAAATCATTGCCTGATTCATTTTGACATATCTGTGACACAAATAAATAAGTCCAGGGAAGGAAGGAGTAATAGATTGTGCAGCTAAGTTGGATTTTGTATGAAAATAGATGTTTTTTTGTTTTTATCAAATCAAATCAAATCAAATCAAATTTATTTGTATAGCGCCAAATCACAACAAAAGCCATCTCAGGACACTTTACAAAGTAAGGTCTAGACCTTACTGTTATCAATATTATTACATAGGGAAAACCCAACAAATCCCCCTTGAGCAAGCACTTGGCGACAGTGGGGAGGAAAAACTCCCTTTAACGGAAGAAACCTCCGACAGACCCCGGCTCTTGGTGGGCGGCCTTCTGCCTCGACCGGT
>NW_018127898.1:6135657-6142145 GCF_001952655.1 Monopterus albus | reverse complement strand
GTGTGTGTGTGTGGTGTGTGTGTGTGTGTGTGTGTGTGTGTGTGTGTGTGTGTGTGTGTGTGTGTGTGTGTGTGGTGTCATGATTCGGTTCTGTGTTGCTTCCTGTCAGGCTTTTATTTTGATGCTACGTCCTGTTTTGTTTCACCACAGTTTTGGTCTTTTTACTTTCTTCATCACCCGCATTAGTTTCACCTGCTCATTATAGTTTGCACCGCATCATAAGCAGCCTTCACCCACCAATCCCAGCCAGATTGTTCTAGACGCCACCTCTCACTCTCCAGCATTTTTCGGTTTTGGTACTTTGTGTTTTTGACCCGGCTTGTTCCTCTGACTATTCTGTTCTGCCTTGCCCTCTTGCTTCAGACTGTCACTGTGTATAATTATCGGACTTCCCTTTGGACTACGTATTTGGATTCCTCTGCTGTATGTGTTTGCTGGCTCTGATCTCGGACTGTTTATACCGACCTGTGATTTTTGTGTTTCACCGTGTCTTGTATGGTTTTGTTTAGCGTTAGTTCTCTTATTAAAGAGACGGTTTTGTTTTACATTTCCTTGTCTGGCCTTTTAATTGAGTTCACCCTCAACATTTTTGGCAGCATAACGCGCCGATTCCTGACATGTGGTGTGTGCGTGTGTGTTTGTCTTTATATACTTGTGCGAACCAACCCCTGATGGAACACCTTTCTTGTGTGGACATTTCATTGGTGACTTTCACCAATGCGGTTTTTGTACTATGATGGACTCTAAATCCTGACTGAAAATCCTCAAACAAATCATTCTTGTGCAAGTGGTCACATAACTGCTTTGCAACAGCTTTTTCAAGGATTTTGGAAATAAATGGGAGATTGGATATTGGTCTATAATTAGCTAGGACACCTGGGTCAAGAGTAGGCTGTTTGAGTAGAGGTTTAATTACTGCAAGTTTAAAAGCCTGTGGAACATAACCTGTTAATAGAGAGAGGTTAATCAGATCTAGTATGGATGTGTTGATTAGGGGAAAGACGTCTTTGAGCAGCCTGGTCGGGATGGGGTGCAGGAGACATGTTGATGATTTAGATGAAGCACAACAGCAAACAGTAAAACACTGTTTTTAGTACAAACAGAGCTAAACCTTTTAACATTTGTTTAAAGCATGAAATACTGATGCTGACACCTGGCCTTTATATCCTCCTTAACAGAACCACCAAATAATAAAAAAAAAACATTATCTCTCAAACACACACACACACACACACACACACACGCACACACACACACATACACACACAAGATACAAGATGAACAAATATTAAAAGAAAGTGTCAATAAAACGTTTGCCACTAAGAATATCCATGACTCGAAACTGAGATCATGAATAAATTTAAGTCATGATATATCATGTTTATGCTTGGTGTACAGTCTGCTCTGCTATACCAACAGTCTGTGGTTCAGGCTGTCTCAAGGAGATCATGTCACATGAAAGATTAAAGCCACTAATGCAGGTAATGGAAGCCCAGCCACCAGTGTCTTCTTGCCTTCCTTATTCCCCTGTGCTTTATGAATGGAGAAGCCAATATATGACAGATGTCAGCCTCCACTGCCTCTGCCTCAAGACTGGATATTTAAACTGCAGTTTAAAAGGCCTGATCTTATTTGGGATGCCATTCCTTTTCCTATCTGTTCAGTCACATGAGTATATGACAGATGGTTATAGAGAACGTATTTTCTTCTGATCTTTTTTATAGGGCAAGACATAGCCTTAATATAAACCCGAGTCTTAGCAAGAGGGAATTTTGGGAGTAAAAAGATACGGAACAGCTTGAAATCAAATCATTGTGTTGACCGTGATGTTGGGTCATTAATTTAAAAAGCATGTAAAATATATTTGGTGCAGCTATAGCATTCTGCTTCAACACACAGAGGCCGTGTGTGAATGTGTTTGTGCCTGTTAATGTGTGCTGCGTACGTGTTATGATGATAGACAGATGTAAGCCACGGGTCGTTTTCATAGACCTTTGTTCTAACTGTTTGTTCACTTGGAGAGATCCAGCCCAGCAAGAAACAGGCAGTGTCAGTGACCCCTATCATCCACCAACGCTCCCCTGAGATCACAAACACTCACACAGTGTCAGCAGAGCTGATCCAATCATGCTGTATCAGCCCCCTACCAGAGCACAATGCATGTTTGTCTCATACATGAGTAGAGTCTCAGAAGCACAGAGTTTATTCAAACTGTTAAGGTCAGCAGGGGCTGTTTTCCTAACTGGATTCAAGAATGACTAAACTGTAATAAAATTCTAATAACACTCAACAAATTTTAACAAACATACTGTATTTGAGATGTGGGAGGGTGGTGCTGACTAAAAAGTACTGTCAGCACAATGAGCAGGTATAGAGGCTACAAAAATCAATCCTATTTAACCATAGCTGGAGTCTCAAGTCATTACTTGTGAGATATCAAGAATTCAAATTGAGGTTTAGAAGTAAAATGAGGAAATGTCATGAAGTATCAACCTGATTAATCAGTGTTAAGTATGTTGCCTTGCATCTCCAGTGCCAAAAACGCATTTTGCTTAATTAACTATTAAATGTTGTTGTTTATTTGCACCCTTATCTGCACACTCTGACTTGTCAGTGCTTCTTGGTTTTATTAGGGTCATTTCCTTTGATAAAAGAAATGAAACAAACAAATCTTATGTAGTGTTTACACTTCAGTGTGTATCACTTCTGAGAGGTTGTGAATGGATGTCTGTCAACCTTCACCCACTGCGTTGCCATTTCCGCATGTGGCCAGTAGACGGTGCTTTTCACATTCAAATGTCTTGGTCACAAACATGCCTGCTACCGTAGTTCATTTCAGAATTATTTTCACCCAGTAAAAAGTAGATTTGTTGTTTAACCTCTTTGATGAGTTCCTAGATGGGAATAATTGCTTGGTAATGATAAAATCAGGCAACTGTAGCAAATATGATTGACTTTATAATAAAGAATGGGATGAATAAGGAATCATGGGAGACTTTTTCTAACGTTTCAGAAAAGGCAGAGCCATGATGCTTTTGTTTCTTCACTCTAAAGACTTTCTGTGTGCTACTTTATATGAAACCATGACACGGGTGAGAAGCTGAAGTGCAGTTATTCCTATATGACTAAATGTCATTCAATGATCAGTTCTTTTTCATGTTTTTAACCATATTTTCTTTCTTACAAAAGCACGCACACACACAAACAGCTGAGTTCCTCCATCACACTCATCATGAGGATGTTATTTCCTATTCAGATCTCACCTCCAAGTCTCACCACCCCTCACTTCCTAATCCAGTGCACAGCAGCGCTCAGCTCATGAGTCATGCTTGACCTCTGAGTTCACAGTTACAAAATATCTGAGCTCATCCAACACTGTCTTATGCACACAACCATCCACACGCTCCCACGCATGCCTCTCTCACCTGCTTGGTCTTGAGCACCAATGGAGAAAGACAAACCCCTCTTAGATGCCGGCCGGTGTACGAAGGTCCTCGTGTAAATGGGGTTACATTATTGATACGAACTGAGAGAGGGGTAAATGGTAGCAGGTCCCATTACTGGCTGCTGCACAGCGGGGTCCATTAATGTGAGACTACCTCAAGTGAACTCCATTCATCACATTGTTTTCTTAGTCTTCCTCTTAATCATTAAACCAACCAAAAAAAATTTTTTTTATTAGAGTCAGTGGTGGTAGTGTTGTGGTTGAATGAAGAATTAGTGCTGGAAATAAAAAGGTGATTTGGAGTTTTAAAGGTGTGAAATAGCCAATTACAGTAATAAAAGCAAAGAGTTTAATCTGTTTTTAAGAAGACTCTACGAGAAATTCACTGGGTCTACTTGTGTGTCTGCCGCTCACAAACCAACACATCAGAGTGAAGACAAAATGTGCATACTCGTTTTATTTTACTGCAGTAGTGTTCAGGATAAATAAAGTGTTTTTATAATCTCAGTTGGGGTTCTGCCAAGTTTAGTTTACCTCACAGGGACAATAATAGTGGTGGTTATGGCCTGAGCTCGTGTGCACCTCTCAGGAATGAATGCCTGGGCAGTGTCCAAAAAGAAAACTATGCTCACATAAAGTATGTGGGTTATTACTTGTTAGCAACATGTGGTCAGATGTAAAGGTATTCATATTTTAACTGTGCATTAACATATATGAAATATTCTAATGGAACTGGTGACCTGTCCAGGTGGACCCTGGTCTAAGTAATAGTTGGATGGATGGAATATTCTAATGTTGTAGCTGATACATGCAGAGCTGAACGGAACCTCTTTATATACTGCTGAGTTATTTAACCTTTAACAATGTGTCACATTAAATTAACCTCTATGCTTTTATCTGCAGAGCCTCTCACTGACCCAGTGCGTTTCTCCTGGAGAATATTCTTAAAAGCAGATTAAACTCTTTACCTCTATTTATGGGTTAGTGTCAATTTTACCTCTGAAAACTCTTCATTCTGATTTAGATTTTTTTCAAATCACCCGTTATTCATTAAAACACAACCACTACTAAGTCTAATAGAAAATAAAAGAAGGTGGTTTTATGATTAATGAAAACACCTCAAGGTGATGAGTAGAGTTCAAGTCAAATAAAACAGTGAAGAGTAAAAGGTATGGGTTTTATTTCACTTCAAATATACAGTAATGGAGTAAAAGTAGAAAATCGTACGTACTCAAGTACAAGAGTCTGAAAATTCTAATTTCCACTTGTGTATTTTGTGTTTGTGTTCCTCCATACGTGTGTGTGTGTGTGTGTTCTGGTAAACAAGAACTTTAAATCTTTCCACAGACACTAACATTAAAGTGTGTTTGGTGTTAGAGAAAGACAGACAGCCGAGAAAGACCTGATAAAAGTGATGGATGACTGAATTTAGTTTGGTGTGTTATACGGTCACAAACAAACTGTTTCATCACCAAGCAAAGAAATCTAGTTTAGTGTTTCAGCACGTCGACCTGCTCTTTTTTTAAACTATAATATTGGTTCCATAATGTCATGCTTCTGTCTTTCTGTTCCTGTGTGTGGGTTCACCGTGTTTAATCACAGTTTCTCCAATGCACTTTCCACTTGTGTTTTCTTGTCATGCACACCTGGGGGTCCTTCTCGGCTGTGTGACTCACAGCAACAGAGCTACAGCGTGTTAGTAAATCACTGTAGAAGGAGGTGGATGCCTATCTCCAGCTGCATCTGCACACCAAGATCACTGAGTACTTAAGGGTATCTATGCATCAGGGTCCATCCTCAATCTTGTATGTGTGCATGTTATTTGTGTGTGCAATATCCCCTTTAAACTGGGCAGCAAGGGCATGGAGCTGCTTGTGACTCCACTTCTACACATGACACTGCACGGTGGAGGCTGGATAAATGTATCTGCACAAAACATATAAAGGCATCTATGCATGTACATGTGCAACCAGACAAGATGCACAGTAAAAGTAAAGTATGGATGTTGCTCTACTGAGCGAGTTCAGGTGGTACCTTTGTAAAGTACTAATGGGCAAACACACACCTGAGTGCACATATTGTATTAGTATGCTCTGCCTTGCATCAAACAGGCTACATCTGAATGATACAAAGGGGTTTGTAGTCAGTGATTTCTTTTCTTTTCTTTTTTTTACATCAAAGATGAATCTATTATTCTGTGTCATGCTACTTGAATGATTTTAGATAAAAGGGTTAAAGGTGAAGGAAAAGTCTTTGAACGTGTAACATTACAATTTCATCACAGGGAATACATTCTCCATACCACTGCTGGATGAGAGCGTAAATTGGATAATCTGAACTCAGCAGCGATGGGGGTGGGGTGTCACTATGAACATTTAGGGATCAAACATTTTCAGTAATATGATTTGAGATATATCAGACTGAGAGAAATGTGTATTTGGGTGTGAACTTGTTTACTGTGTTTTCTTTTGTTGAACAGTTGTGACCTTCTTTCCAGCCAAAGAAACTGGCTGTGTTAAATGTAATGGGCATTGCATTCACAAAGTAATGACTGACCATATATGGTTGTATTTAGTGGCAAGAGTCATTACAGTCATCGATACATCATTTCTGTTTGTGTAAAGCCGCTGAGTAAACATGGACCTGCAATTTCAACTTTGTCCACTTGATGTCACAAACATTACAATGACACTGCAGTGGCAATGCAGGGAGAAAGGAACAGAAGCGGAGGTGGAATGAAAACTCATACAGCTGATTTACTTAGCTCACACATGCAAACAAGAATCTAACCACAGCTGGCACTAAAATGAGTGACATTTAACAGGTGTGTGTGAGATTGGTATGTTGTGATCGGCAGGAGAAGAGACAAAGCTGTAGGCGGCCTAGAGTCATGAATCCACCACAGGCTTTATTTTGAGAACCTGGAGAATAATATCTCCTCAGTCCCATGTGTTGCCTAATCACCTGCACCTTAAGCAAAGCACCGTCTAGACGTTTGCCCTCAGATGATCCTGTGTTGAAAGTTTGAGAGAGGACTTGAAAG
>NW_018127898.1:6084543-6135625 GCF_001952655.1 Monopterus albus | reverse complement strand
AAAATGTATGCCTGTGCTGTAAACCTTTTTTAATTAGCATAAGCACCTTTAATGAATATAAATGTAGACTCTTAATGAGACTGATGCAAGTAGAGCAGATATGCTAGCAAAAGTTTTACACTGAGGCTGCTGCAGAGAAAGTGTAAGCAGTCGAATTAGGCTGGTCATTTTAAAAACAATAAAGATGATTATGATCTTCAAATATTTTCTGCTCATCAGTGTGACTGTGTGTGGAGTTAACTGTGTGACTCATGAACAACTTGTGTTGACACGATGTTTCTGAGATGGACAGTTCATGTAGTCAATAGTTGACCTAAAGGCCTCACGGTTATTGAATGAATCCAACCAGCACCCTCTACCAGGCTCTGCACATCTACAGCTGGGCACAGAAAACCGTGGTCCCAGTGGTGATGACCTCAGAACTAATTAATGCACCTCTGTCATCTTTTTATCACTGACCTTTTAAGAGCTATCTCTGAGTCATGTCCAGCATCTGAACCATCCATGACATCACAGGTCGCGTACCGGCCCCTGCTCATTTGCTGACTTGACAGGCAGGTGCTTATGTGTCATGCCCGCCCTGCCCTCCCAGTATAACATGAGATAAACTACAGGGAACACTAACTCCATAACAGTGCTCACTGGCCATGCCCATTAGCTCTAAATAACACTCTCGCAGTACAAAGCACCATCATCAATACTGTAATGGCCACATTAATGAGCATTACACAGCATTGGTTTTTAGAACCACTTACTGCCACTGAGCTCATGCATCATAACAGTGTGTTCGACATTTTGCCCCGTGATAGCTGTGAGAGTTGCTCTGTGGCGACTTGGCAGCTTGCTTCTGGCTTTCTTCTTCCTGTTGTATGTCCTCCTGTCCCTGTTGTTGCATTCATGCTGCCTAGTTTCCACTCTGCTTCAGTCAGTTCCTCTTCTTCTTTATGCTCTTTTTGTTTAATCTGCTCTTTTCTCTGTTGGACTCAGTGATAGTCATTCTCAGGCGGGCTCTTCCTTCCCACCCCTTTCTCTCTGCCTCCCTCGGTTCCCCTGGCTGCTCATTTCCTCACTACAAAGATATTTCTTGGTGAACACCTATTATTTAGCCTCGTCTTCTCCCCTCCCTTTCTCTCAGTTGCAGTGTTTTCTTCTTATATGATACTTGAGAAGACTTGTACATGTTCTTTTGTATTATATGGTTGAAAGCCCATTTTTCTTGCCAATACCACATCATCTCCTTCCTTTGTTGAATGCGATAGCCACCAGAGATCAAGATTTCTTTCTAAACACCATCAATCCAGCAACTTAATGAAGTTGGAGAAATGGGTACACTCTTTTATCCCTCTCTGCGTCCACATTGGAGACAGGAGGATGGATGGATGATGAGTTTGGAGAGAGAGAATTGAGTTACTCTCAGCTGTCGGACTGGCTTCTGTCTAGACAATGGCTCGGATGATCTGGAAGATTTGACTGCCAGCTGCTCAGGCATTATGAAACTTTATGTTTTAACTCCTGATTAACTGAAGATGTAGCCAAGGATTTGAATCTTATTCATTTTCTTGTACCTATACAAAACTTGTTTCAGATACAATTAGGGAAATGTGTTAATTTGATTTTTAGAAACCTTAACTCTAAGAGACACTTTTTGTATTTTGTTTTTCCCAACACTGCATGGAATGAAACATACAAACGAGCATAAAGTGTCTGTCTCAAACACATGGGAACAGATGGTTTGAAAGCAATTCTTCATCATAATCCTGTTCTTACTCTTTGTACTATGTAACAGTAATAATAGTCCTTGGCTCATTGCCTGGCTGTGTCTTGTGTTTTGCTGATTATACCAGAGACAATAGGAAAACAGGTGATAACCTATAATTTCATTTAAATTATAGGAAGTGTTTCACACAGGCAAACGTAATGCAAATGCAAAAATACACACAAACTAATCTGTGGGAGCAGCTAGTCCTCTGCCTTGTTAGAACCTCAGCGGCATTGGTTGGTTATATCCAGCAAAGTTTAAACACTTATTTGTCATTGCTGCTTAGGCACAACTGTAAAATCAAGTGTCATATTTCCTATGTTCTGTTTTCTTTTTCTCATGCGGATGCCAGACTTGCTCATCCCACACAAGGTTTAAGATCTTGCTTAGAGTGATTATATTAATCTGATTAAAATGCAACATGTAACTGCTATATACAGTATGTTAGCTCTTGTGCAAACTGCAGTAATCCTATTACAAATAAAACACATGACTGCTCAGAAATATTGCAGGTTTGAAGAGAACAGCAGCTTTTGTTTAAAGCTCTCTCTATGGTGCTGATCCTACTGCAGGCACACAGTCACATGGTCAGCACCATGGACAGCGCCTGTGATTGTTACATTGTCTAATTAAAACCAGTTATTTTGGCCATTATGACACAGCTGTTTGTCTCAGCTGTCTATGGTAAACTATAACAGTACGAGTTACCATGTTTTCTGTTACTGAGGTGATAAGAGCACAGCGTGTTATACACCAATTCTTGGATTTTGTCATTAACTCTGAGCTCTTCATCATGTCACTGTTTCCATAACCTACTGTCTTTCTTTTCCTGTGAATCGCCATGTGCTGCTTTAGCCTCCATTGTAGCCCAGAAGTGGTGGTGCCAGATGCAGCCGTGCATGGATGGAGAGGAGTGTAAGGTTCTGCCTGATCTGACTGGCTGGTCCTGCAGCACTGGAAACAAAGTCAAAACCACTAAGGTGAGAAGAATTCCTGCTTTTGTTTGTGTGTGTGTGTGTGTGTGTATTCATGTCTAAGTGTCTTCATGTTTATATCCCCATCTTTGACATCTGAAAACCAGTGTAAATAGTGTGAGTACATTTCTTCACTTTGCACATGCTCCTCTTTTTTATGCATCCGTTGTCTGTGTAATTTCCTTGCAGTGTTACATGTACAGTATACTCAGCCAGCTCCAATTATTACAGAGGTCTTGATAACTGATTTGTATGCAACAACAAATAATGTAACATTTATCAGTGTTCATATTCCAAAAAAATAAAATAAAATAAAATAAAAACCCTGAGAAACACATGGTGTCTAGAAAGATTAAAGAAATGTATTGTTGAGAATCTTCTAGTTTAAGTAATATCTGATGTTAACTTTCATCTTCAATTAAATATATATATTTTATGAAACATCTTGTCTCAGTTAGTACCTGAAAAAAAGACCTTTCAACTGGATGACTCCATTTAACAAGATATGAAAAGAAAAAACTCAGCAAGCTAATTAAACAAAATCCTATAAAGAAAGGTTTGAATCTTCAAGATGATGACAAATGAACGCAGTAAGAACTAATATCAAACAATGATTAAAACTACAAATAAATAAATGATTAAAACTACAAATAAATAAATACAGAGCAAAAAGCTTCAGTGTCAGTCTGCTGTAACTGTATCTCCTCAATCCAGAGTGGGAAAAAAGTGACAGAGAAAACAGGAGACCTGTGCGCACTCTGTACGTCACAAAACTACCCTGTGACACCATGTAAACTGACACTGTTCAGGTGAGATAAAGTGATTTAAATGAGGGCCCTGTGTGGCTCTTTGTAAGCTGCTGAAGTGTGAAAGTTAATTTGCAGGTGTGTGTTTGTGTGCATGTGTGTCATGGTATGGAGCAGGTGCAGTTTATTTACAGGTGAAATATAGAAAGGGAAACAGTTGTGAGGGAAGCGACGCAGGCGCCATAAGAGTAATTGCTTGAGAGATGGCATTACAGCACAACATCTGTCACATTCATTAGGATGCATTATGGCTGGGGCCTTCCACAGAGGCTTTACAATTAAGAGTCATAATTAAATTGGTGAGTGGGATAGACTGAGGAACAGAGGCACTGCTGGGCTCAGTCACAGGCAGTGGAATTAATGACCCTGGGCCTAACACCAACTCTGGGACTGATAGGTGCAATTATCCTCATTCTGTCGCATGTTGCCATCTCTTTCCTCCTTGTTCTCCCTCTTTGTCACTAGTTTATCTCTCCCACCCATCTGACTAGCTGATCACCTGAGAGTAGGGTGAAGAACCAATGGCTGACTGCAACAGTGGACATTAATTGTGCATTTACAAGGTGCCTTGGGACCAGGAAGCAGTTACTTGGAGATTTGGTGGCAGATGTCACTAAAGATACTTGCAACGAGACACAGATTCCCTGGCAACTGCTCGCATGGCCATACTTTCTTTGCTTTTTCTGTGTCTGTCTTCTTTGTCCTGCATCTCTTTCTAACTATGACCTCCTTTCACCACCTTGGCATCTCATTCACCATGATGATCTGTATCTGTCTATTTCTTTTTCACTCCCACACAGCGTATTTGTGCTGTAGAAAGATGCACTGATTACAGTCGAACACAGTTTAACAAGAAACAGCCGAGACACTGCAGCATAAGATACATATTTTCACATGTGCCTTTTCATATGTCTGGCATTTACAGAACTTGCAGGACTGGAACTGGATTTTTTTTTATATATGGGCAAATCTGTTCATTATGAATTCAAATGGGATGGGGTTTGTTGATGGAAAACAAGCTCTTTATATTTCCAACTAGAAGCCTTCAACTTACTGCCCAAGTGTAAACAAACAATTACAGCTTTGAGACATGTGAAATCCAGCTTTGGCACTTGAGACCTGTTGAGCGATGAAATCAGTCAACCAGCTAAACTGCAAACAAAACATTTTCAATCCAATGAAAAGGGCAGAGAGCCTGAAATGGTAACGCCATGGTTTGATTTGGAATATTCTCCTCTGACACGTGATTGGCTCTTTCAAATGGAAGTGTTCATTCAGCGACCACAGAGCTGGACACAGAGTCGCTCTGTGTAATTACATGTCACTGTGATGCTGATTCTCTTCTTATCTAGGCTGTTGTTTCTTTTTTAGGTCACACGATAGCAAGAGAGCCACTGAGCCACAAGGAAACCTAAAACTCTCCGTGTGGAAAGGATGGATGACTCACACATATTTACTGTACGATGGGAAAAAAATATCAACGACAGGAGCGCTGTCAGGCTATCCATCACAAAATAATGGGATAAAATGTACTCATCACAAACTGCTTACTTGGCTACACGGATCTACGTGCACAATGTATACAGTACTGTATGCTGGTAATTAAGACTAATGGACTACAGTCATGGACACCCAGGGTACGTCCAAACACAGATGGACTCCTATTTTCCAATAATGGACAAAGTGTGGATTACAAAAAAAGACCTAACAATTTAAACACTGATTAAGCATTTTAAATCATATATTTCATTGGTGGATGAGTGTGAGACGTGTGTGTTTAGAGCACTGCTGCATACAGTACAGACCTGTCAATATTTAGAGCTTATAATGGAAACAGTAGAGATGATTTTGGAGAAATGAAACTGATAGTAGCTCATAACTAGTAAATAGCAAATTAGCATCAAATTGCTCTGGTGGGTCAAGTCACTACCATGAAGGCTGTTATGTGGGAGTCATTTTGCAGTTCTAATTAGGAACTGCAGTGTAGGATCATAACAACATATTAAAAATTCATGTAAGATATTTGCACTAGTCGACACCATTTGGGAATGTTTTGTTTTTCTAGATATTTCCCATTTTTGCTGTGGATAGCACATGAAAATGAAGGTAAAATGTCTGACACTTGAAGTATATAAATATATACATCACAACCCATTATTCCTGGGTAAATATCAGTTAAAAACGACTGACTATAGCGCTTCCCTTATACACAGCTTAGTACAGTATGAACTAGCAAAGTCTCATCTCTCTTTTTTGCCCAGAAAAGCTCAGCCTTCAAAGCATTTGATCTGCTATATTCGGTCTGTGACATCTCTTCTGTTAACTGTTAAAAAGGAGGCCCATAAAATGTTCAAACAAAAAGGATAAGTTGTTTTTATGCTGTTATTTCACAGTATTGGAAGTATTCTCTCTCTTCCTCTGAATGTTCAGGTTCTTAGTCTTTAAAATATTGAAAATACAAAACAACTGTATGAATAGGGTTTTATTTTAAACTATTAGGAGAAACATTATGTTTCTGTGTGCACATTGCCCATTGATTGCCTCTAGAATTCTCATTCACATCAATGCTTCAATGAGATATACTGAAATAATTGCCACAGAAAATGGCAGTTCAACCCTTTGCAAACATATTTTTCCCTTTTTTTAGCATATCGCCCCAAACAACCCTATTAAATTTCTTAATTACGTGTCCATTTTTCCTTTCACACTCCCCTTTTCTTTGAACCTCTCGCCCTCTCTTGTCCCCCCTCCCTCTTTTCTTCCACAGTGCATACTATACAAAAGATGGCACAGTTAGAATAGTTTTCACACACTCTATCTGTATTTCTCAGCTGCTTGTTAGTGTGCAGTCTTTTGCTTTTATGCTGTCTGATTTTATTTTCTTCTCTTGTAGACACCCATCCAAGAGCAAAACTTTCTCAGACTCTATATGTCTGCCTCTCTGATATGTGATTGTGCTGGGTCAGTGTGCCCAGGGGTTACCCCACCGGGGGGTTCCTCCTCTGCAAATAAGAGCCTCTGCTTTCAGACATGCTGCTTTGTGAGCTATGATAAATCTGTGGGAGCTGAGCTGCTGCTTCTCCAGCTCCAGTGTCTGAGCTCTGAGCCAGAGGGAGCTGGGGGACAGCAGGGCTACCAGTGGCAGGCATCTCCACTCTCTCATTACTGAGAGGCCTGGATAGCGCTAGGCTTCTCATGGGACCACTGACATGGAATATTTTTAGGCCTATGGTGCAGCGCTGCAGTTGGGCCAGTCACACCACAATGCCCTCTTTCCTTGAGCAACGTCTCAGCACTAATGGTTCATTTAGATTGTAGATATAGGGACATTCTGCAGCTGCATTAGAGCCCAAGTAAATACACCTACACTCACATAAATGTACATTTAGAACTTTCACCAGCTTCCATTACATACACTGCTGTGGGAGAACTGGAATCAGGAGAGAGGGGTGGCAAGGCCTTAATTACAGCCAACAACAGGCAAAATGTCTCCAAAGCTGTGTGGCATCAAACCACATGAGGGCTCTGTTTCATTTCCTCCTCTCCACCCCCCTCCCCCAATTCCCCAGGAGGTTTGTTGTTCTGTAGATGAGCCTGGTGCTTGCTCCCTTGGTCCTACATACAGTAACTCTCTGCAGCAGAACCAATATTTGAGGACAGTTTGCACTGTGCTGCTCCCTGGTGGCTGGGTTTGATGCTGCAGTTCCACCTTCTGTTTCAGCGGTGCTTAGACCTGCCAAAAGCAGATTCACTGCTCATCTCAGGTCAGCACTTAAGAAAATCTGCAAAGTGCACTGGACATACAGTGTACTACATCTATAACTGCTGTGCATGCTGGCCAGCCCTGCAGCAGAGCAGACACCCACTAGCTCCCCTGCATTTGCCAATTTATGAGAAGGAAGATGACTGAACTTTGCCTCAAGGTATCTTGGTGGGATTTCACATTAATGTATCCACCTTTAATGAGATGTTACCCAGAATGCAAATTTAGCAGGCATCAGCACCTATTGTATGTATAGGTACACTGTCCGTTCTTTGCATTAAAGATATCCCCCTCAAACCCGCTTCCAGTGCCCTTGTTATCAGCTGGAGTCAAAATTAATGGGGGAAATCTATCCAGGGTATGAACTGTGCTACAGACACATTCTTCAGTGTAAAAAAATAATCTTGTTTTTAACTGCAAGTGGATGTGCTGGTTGTGTGTCAGTAGGGGTCTAACCACCCAAATGTCCCATGGAGCCTAGCTGCTTTCATCTCCATGGGTCAGCAACTGATGAGACTCGAGGGCCGGCCCCACAGAAGCAAGCAAACAGCATGGAGAAAGTAACTGCTGAACAGCATGCTAACGAGAGAGAATAGACAGTGTGTGTGAAAGTGGAATCCAGGATAATGATGAACTACATAAAACAGAGATAAATAGTTATAACCATAGTATTTGAGAGAGAGGGAGTATTTTAAGCATGTCTTTGTTTATCTGCTAACCTCGGTGGCTCCTGAGAGGCCACTTGCTTTGTCAAATGCCTCCAATAGTCCATCATCACACTTGTCTGCAATCCACACAATCAGTATCTAGAGAGGGAGAAATAAAGGGATGAAACACCATTGTCTTGGCTTATGCATCATCTTTTGTCAAGTCCAATTTGTATTAGCCTCTGGCCATATCCAGGAAATATGGGTTCAGGATTCATGTTTAGTGAGAATGGTAATCTGCAGATGAAGTAAGTCTGTCAAAGAGATGTGAGACAGCTTGAGTCAGCGCTAGTCACAGAGCTTTGCCGCTGTAGAGGAAATGGGGTCCAACTTCTGCCGTCTGAAACAGACACTGATTTAAGTCAGAAGGAGCTTATCTGATGAAGATGATCTGATCGGTGTTATCAGTGTCAGATATCAGTCGCTGTCTTGTCACTGTCACTTCAGAGGGAACAAATCAACTTCAGGCAGAATGTTTCCTTCAAGAGATCAAATCTTTTTAGCCCAATAACCGTGGCATATACTTATTCAAATGTGCTCAGAAGAGTGCACGAAAGCTCTCAAAAATGCATTATTCAAACCCTAACTAATTGTATTCAGGCCCTTTATCATCAATCAGCTCATTCAAGAACACAATGCAGTCAGTGCTCTTATTCAGTCTTCTGTTAGAATAGTGCAACAAGGTCACATGGTTTATTGGCTTCTGCAGACTTTCAGGTTATGGTCTGGGGATTAATTGTATTAGCTCCACTCTCTTACCCAGCATAGAATATGTGACAAAAACACAACAACACAGCCCTTAAAATTCAGTGAAACCAAGCAAACAATTAAAAGAGTCTTCATTATTCATTTTGTGGCAGGCCTGCGACGGGCCGATATTAACAGTGGAGTGAACAGGGATTCATTAACATCTTCTCCCTCACTGCCTCCTCTCGCTGAGCCATTCCTTGCTGCGTCGTCAAACTCACTTATCTCTCTGAAGCAATTAGCCACTGGAGGCTCCAGTGACCTGAGCCTTTGTTAGACTAACGGGTTACATTAGCATGGCTGTAGCCTGGCTGTCTTGGCAATGCATGTGTCAGTGCCAATGTGAGCAGCACTGATAAAGATGGGCCTTGCGGTGTGCACGTGTATATGTGCGTGTGTGTGTTTTGGAGGACACAGGAACTACATGCTTATTAACTGTCTGCTACCATTGTGCCACTTGTATTAAGCACCTATATTATTCTCTTTATACAATATATGTATCCATTACTGTATGTGTGGGTGTGTGTTGTAGTCCTGTTTGCGCAAGAATGGTGAAATAACTAAACAGTCAAGTGTAAGCAATTCATATCTGTGTGTAATTTGGTTTGCCTTTATGCTATGGCATGCAAAAAAATCAACAGCTGAATGCACAGTGACACTGAGCAGCTTTCAAACTCCTGCAATATACATTTCAATACACAAAATCTCCATCTTATTATGTATGTGGGACACGGACGGATTTGATTCTGACTTGTGAAGCTATAGGATTACACACATACACAGTACAATGTGCTGAGTTACAGTGCTTTCAGGGGAAAAGCATTGCTCGTTGTTCCTGCTACACATACTGTATAATGATAGAGACCATAGTGTGGTGTGTGGCCTGTGCCAGTCAGTTGATGAAAATGGTATAATAACGGCACACTTAATTACTGTCAAGCAGCTAGAGAGATCCCTGACATGTTAGAACACAACAGAGTGAAACCACATTAAAATGACATACTTGTAAATAGCATGTTCCAGACAAACAGGCCCCATTTCTAATAGTACTGAAATAGCCTACTACTAAGTTCCAGTGAAAACAACAGCATATGTTATTCATAATTAAGCATTTAAATGTTCTACTTCTTCCATATTTACCAAATTAATGGTTTGTTTTCCAGAGATATGTCTCTTGTCTGCTATGTTGAGTGGGGAAACAGCGTCCTCATAACTTTTCCTGACAGAACAAGGAAGGATCAACCACACAGATAGCACTAGTTCTGCTGCTTGCTGCTATACACCTTTAAAAAAACACCATGGACAACAACCAGCATTTGTATGCAAGTTTCTTGTTCATTCACGTTTCTTCTTTCATGAGGCCATGGCTCAGGAGGCAGAGGAGGATTGACGGTTCGATTACTGGCTTCTCCAGTCCATATGTCAAAGTGTCCTTGGGCAAGACACTGAAGCCCAGGTTGCTCCTGGTGGCTGTCCGCAGGTGTGTGTGTGTGTGTGTGTGTGTGTGTGTGTGTGTGTGTGGGCAAATAGTGTGAAAGCACTTTGATTGTGCTTCAATGTGTAGAAATACACTATAGTAGAATAACTCCATTTACCCCCATTCTGTCCACTATGAGGAAAGTTTAAACCTTTCAGAAAGACTGATGAAAACATTTAGAAACTTAAGTGAGACGCAAGAGCTTTAGTAAGGCTTGCTAGTAAATCTTCATGTACAGTATTAAAGGCATGTGTTGGGAAATTACACTCATTTTTCTGTCTACTGACTATCCTGGTGGTGCTGTAGAGCTAATATTTAGACATATATTTTTGGAGCCTCCTGAGCGTGGCTGCACACACTGGCAGCCAGATGTCACGCCCTCAGCCAGCCCTCAGCCCAGACGACAAGCTCCACAGGCATTGAATGGTGTCTGTAGTCCTGCTCTGCACCGTTCAACCTCAGAGCTCAGAGCCATTCACCTCTACTGCTGCCTCCATGCCAGCCTGACAGATGCCCCCTCAGTGCAGATGTGAGCGGTGTAGGGGTGGCGGTGGATGGCACAATACAGCTAAATCACTGTGTAATCAATGTGTATGGCTGGGAGGTGATGGGGGCTCAGTGAGCATGAAAACATTTACAATTGGCCAGGTAGTCCTTGTAAACAGGAGTGGTTATACAAAAGAGGCAGGTTGAATAATTGATAGGAGGTAAGAGGATCTGGCTTTGGGGGATTTTGGAGCATTGATTCTGGCTGAAAGGGAGAGAGCAGGCGGGAGAGAGAGAGGCTTTTCTGGTGCTAACCTTTATAAATGCATTTCTCTTCCCCTTAGTCCTCGTCCAGCGCTGGTGAGTCTGTGCATGGCAGCTACAGCTTTTCCTGTCAGCCTCTATTTCTTTCCAGCTTCTCTTTATGTTCTCCTTTGTTTCTGTTTGAAATAGTGGGTAAGTTATCATCTTCTCAGCACATGGCAACAGCACAGCCAGAGAGAAACAGAAGAGCAGATGGCTGCAGAAAGCAAGAGAGAGAGAGAGAGAGAGAAGCAAAGAAAGAAAGAATAAAAGGATAAAAAGAAGAGAGTACTGACAGAATAAGAAAGGTGCAGGATAAAAAAGAAGAGTGAGACAAACAGGAAAAGGATGGAGAGATACTAGGAGGAGAAGAAAGATGTCTCAGCAGAAGGCTAGAAGGAGGAACACTGTCATGGCAAAACATTTCACTTTGTCTGTCCATGGCGCAGTGTCATAAAACAGTACAATATAAATGTGTGAGATTTCTCTACCTAGATGAAAGTCATTAACAATCTCACACAAAAACACTGAAACTACAAAGAGACCTATTAGTCCGTCTGCTCCCTTCTCCATCTAACATCAAACACCCCCCCCCCCCCCCCCCCCCCCACACACACACACACAAACACACACCATCCACATTGTGGTAAATCATTCTTCTCACTAGCTGCAGAGCTCATGAAATCAGTTGATATAAATAAATTTACCAGCTTGCTTCCAAGCCTTGCTATTAGGCTCAGCCAGTACACAATACACAGGCATAGAAACAGATACACACACACAGTTTCACAGCCTCTTTGACTGCACACTTCACATTCCCATCATGTGTGCAGACTAAAACACATTTATCTGTGGTTGTTTCACTGAAGCTGTACTTTGCAGAAGTATGAGAAAATGTCTTGAAACCTTCTTTTCATCTCATCAGACAGAATAGGTATTATGACATTTCTCCAAACTGGTCACTGGTAAACGTGCTGCTGTCTTGTTATTTGTTGTGCAAGTAATGGGCACTCACTCTGTTCAAATGCAAATTTCTCTTTCAGCAAAGTTGTACAGCTGTGCCATCAGGCACTTTGACTGTATGCTGCCTGGTTTTGTCAGAATACATCAATAATTTTACAGGACAACATCGAAATTACTTTGACTTCAAAGTCATATGCATTCACATTTCGTTTCATACATGACTGACTGCAATTTCTGCAATAATTTAAAGTCTTACCTTACCATAACACTTTGCAATTAGGATGGCTATGCTAATGCTTTCCCTTCTTTAGGCACCTCTTTTTGAGCAGAGCTCATGTGTTTGGGCGAAAATAGAAATGAGGCTTTTTGGACTCTGTCTTGCTCCAGGAGTTGCTTTATCTTTACTTTAAATGAGGTCCACTTTGTGCATGAAGTAACTAGAAGCAGTGGGCGGCTTCTCCCAGACAAGAGACATGTGTTTGTTTGGCATTGGGTGGGTGGGTTACATCATCTGGCTGTCCGCCTCATGGCCATGTGCGCCTCTGTGCTGACACAAAGACAACGTGCTAAGACCATCATCAGAGGAAATTAGCTCAGCAGCGTTGGAAGCACTCTCTTCTCACAATAGCCAGTGGCTATGCTAAATCATTAGCCTGTCACTTTGTTTGGGTTGAGTCCAATTATTCTCTCAATCTGCCTCCAAACCAAATTGCATTATTACAATTATATCCATTACATGACATATTGTCTTGGCCAGGGTGTATGAGTTGAAGAAAAGGAGAAGATGCGCTGAAAAAAAAGGTGACAGAGGGGGAAAATAATTTCAGTGGCATTATCAAGCAGCAGGGAAAGTCTCAGTATTTTCCAGTTGACTCTGTAGAAGAGCGTATTGATTATTTTTTTCTGCTGTAATGGACGTTTGTATTTGGCACATAAATATCTCTCCCAATCACCCTTTCACTCACTTTTCTCAAGGCCTGTGATGTTTCCTTGTCAGACTTTGTTATGGGACCTATTCTTGCTTCTTGTTACAGACTTTTTCTTCTTCTTCTCTCTCTCTCTCTCTCTCTCATCATCATCTGATCTTTCTGTGTCTTTATTTCAACGAGTCCCTCACCACAGCTTTTTGCTGTCACAACACTCCTGTCATCTGGATGTCAGTGCTAATCAGAGCGTGGTGCCGCTGATCATTGTGCATCAGATCATTATCCAGACATTTCACTCTGATGAAGTCTGAGGTGGAATACAGCGTGGTCCTGTCAAACTAACCGTTAGTTATGTTGGTGTAAGCTGCTAAAATAGTATATCATAGTTCCTGCAGAGAGCTGGCACTGCCACAGGGATGTGAGAGCATCACACCGAGGAGTTCAGCAGTTGCACTGACTGACTTTATACTACTTCACTCCAGTTTCTAGCTTGATATGCATATTGGCTTCCAGTTGCGACAGTAAACTCTAAATCATGACAGAAAGTAATATTTCTGCTCGATCACAGTAAGATTAGAATCATCACTCTAAAGGTAAGAGAAGTTAACATTTACAGCAGCAGCTTTAATGTATAAATTTCAGTTCTTCATTCTACCCTTTTTAACTACTGTTTTAGTGTTCTGCCTCTTCTCACCATTTTTCTTGAGACAATGAAACCTATATATTATTTATATGTGCCTGTTAGTGCACTTGTGTCTATCTGCAGTCAGACCTTGGACCCAGATGTAATTTGACTTTGCCTGTTTACAGCTAAAGACCTCTGCTAAATCATAACTACACTTGACATATGTAGTCCAGACCACACTTCGAAGACAGAGTGTGAAGGATCATTCATTCACATCGTGGACCTCCTCAGAGATGTTTTGAACTGACCACTGGTTTAACAGCTGCCTAATGACTGAAATTATGTAAAGTGCAAAAAAGTTAGGTGACATTTTTCTAAATGATACTAAAAGATATGTTTCAGATAGCCTTTTGCTATGTTGGTTATTTCTACAGTGATCTTATGGTAACACTTTATATTAAGGATACAAAATAAATGCTTAAAGGTGCAAAAAGATTTTACACATTGGCTGATAAATCAAGTGAAAATGGGACAGGATGTGATATCTCTCCTCTATCCTAACTCCCACCATGACCGTGCCTCAGTTGCTATTTCAGCCTCTTTAACCTGTGTTTTCCAGATAACATAAATTAGCCCTGCCTGCCAACTAGCACAGGTTACAAGAAGCAATTTTCAAACAGCAAGTAGTTTTAAACAGCCAGTCATGGAGGTGTCCTCTGCGGCTAAATGTCTGAAAAGCACGTTACGTTCTTTTGCACAGAAATAGTGGGGCAAAGGAAGAGCAAAAACCAGGTTTAACTTTGGTTTGTTGTTTGAGATAAAGTTAAAAGCATCAGAAGGACTCCAATTTGATTCAGTGGTGGTGTTTTTCTTTTTGGACGTGTTAGCATCTAACATCTATGTTTGTTTTGATAACATTAGAGAGCTAGCATGGTCACAATTTTACCTTTTTGTTGAATTAATATGATTTTAATTCAGGCTTTGTGTAACATTAGTGCTTTTGTCACATTAGCAGTAACCAGAACATTTTACTAGACTGCCAAATTTATTTGTTATTCAGCTGACACTAGCTTCAAACTGGAGGCTGCATTTTGTACAGTTTGTCGCAACCAGGCATATATGATATGTATACTCAGTTTATTTGGTATTTTTGTTGAGATTAAACATGTTTGCCCATTCTCTCTAATATACAGTGATGTATATGTTCTTTATGATGTCAGTTTAAATTATAATAAATATTTTTACACTGGCCACACACCAACGTCCTTGTGACAGGTGTAGTAATGGACAATGCATGTAACACTGGCAGAAAGCCAGCTGCTTGACTTTAAGAAAAAGAAAGACAGAGAGCTATGGCAAGCTACTGAGACCCCTGACCACCTGCCTGTAGACCCACTCAGCAGACCTCCCTCCTTGGAAGATGACTGAAATACATGTTCTCCCTCATTAATCCACTCTGTATGTGTGTTTGGGGCAAAGTATGCATTTACATGAGTGTAACCAGGAGTGCATGTACAGCTCTGTTTGTCCTTGTGTGTGTATGTGTGTGTGTGCAAATATGGCGATCTGGTCCCCCAGAAGGTGAGATGGTGGGATGGCTGGTTCTAAGGGCATGGTGATGTGACAGCACTGGGAGAAAACAAGGCCACTTGGTACAGCTCCATCTGTGGCCCTTCTGTTCCTCAACTATCTGACCTTTGACTGTCTTTAGGTGTTACATGACAAGGATATCTGAGCCATGGCCCTTTAGGACTGCTGCAGCTGGGGACTCAGTATGCTCAGAGGTTAGCTTGGTAGTAGAAATGTACATGAAGTGGCTCCAGAATAAATCACACCCCCTGACAAAGGTCAGATGACTGTTGGATTTAGGAGTCTGGGTGTGTGTGTGTGTGTGTGTGTGTGTGTGTGTGTGTTTGTACAGGTATGTCTGGATAAAACCGAAAGAGGATTTTGTAGAGGTTTTGATTCACACTTGACTCTGTGCTAATGAGAGAAAAAACTGTCACTTCACAGTGCTAATTTGGGTGTAATATCCCAAAGTCAGCCAATCCACCACAGAGTGGAGAGAGAGAAAATTAAGCATCTGCTTCATTTCCCTAACTGGCCGTAGCCAGACTCATTAACAAGAACGATGCTCATCCAGAGAGGCTCCATCGACGCTAGGGTCCTCACAGACGCATCAGCACAGTCAGTTAAGGAAGTAGAGCACGTAACAGACTATAAAGCCTGTCTCACAGCTCACCTCTATTTGTGGCGTTACAGAATCCAAAGGAGATTCTCAAAGGGAACTCACACAGTGACAACAGATTAGTGACAACCAATGACATTAACTTGAAGAAACCCTTCATAATATCAAAGACACTGATGTTAGAATGTACTGCTGACATGGGTTTCCAATAAGTATGAACATCCTTCATTAACCTCTGTAGTGATGATGATGAACTGCATGGCTGGCTCAAACTAAGCTGCCTATCAGGATTTTGAGCTGTCTGACAAGATTCCGGGGTCAGTGAATGTGAAAGCTGAGCTCATAACAAAATGGAAGGTTGTTATCGCTCTGGAGTCACACAAGAGACGGGGTACACAGACTGTTTATGGTCATGGTAAAGCAAGGTTTTAGTGAGAGTCAGAGGAATCAATTAGCTTTGGTTGAGGCGAGGTTCTTAAAATTAATTAGTGACTGTAATTACAGAGGAACAATGAGCTGATAATTACATCTGCAATAATGAATACACTTATTGTAACCAAAGGGCCGTTGAGAATGCAGCCATCACCTAATAACTTATTACTCAGTTGATATAATGAGCAATTCTGTAATGAGAAATGACAGAGCTATAAAACTCAGGCCCAGTGTGGTAAAGGATAGGACCTGTTGTTTAGAAACATATGGCCATCACTGAACAAGTTTGTTTAATACAGCAGAAAAGCAACGGTCCTGCCTAACCAGAGTTTGCCAGCTCAGATGAATGTGGATGTGTGTGACTGTAGTGATTCAAATTTGTTGCAAAAAAAACCAAAAAACATTTTATTGACAATTACACACAAGAAGGTGTCAGGCATCACATACACAACACCAAGACAAGATACAAGACTCAAATATTATCTGTCAGTCCTCTTACACATCTTATACACCTCTCTTCACACCCCCCCTACCCTCTAGACACCTAAATACATAGATCCAAACACACACACTTGACAAAGTTATCCAAGTGCCCCTTCCCAGCTCTTCCCCAAGTTTTTATAGGTCCTAAAGCATGTCATAGATGTGCTTTCATACCTTGTTACTGTAAATTGCTCACTTTTATTGCTATATTCAGACACTGGCTTTTCTATAATCAAATAATGTTTCATCCATTTTTCCAAACCTGTAAAATACAGGCTTCTGTATTTTTCCAGTGTTGAGCTTCTTAGAAAAAAGAGGAAAACATAATCTACCACTCTACTGGATATCTTATTTCTCACCATTCTGAAAAACAGTTCAAGGGAGATTTTAATTTTAGTTTTACAAGTTATTGATATCCATTCTTAGATTTAATCCCTTGTTATGTTGGAAGTCACATTTCACATACAAATTAGGAGAACTTGGATAAAACCTATGGAGTTTATTTTTAATGTAGACTATTCTAATCCTTTTAATTTGCATCGTAATAGGGTTATATCAGTTGATACTTTCCTGGTCAGTATTTGTAAATATCTTAATATAATTTTTGCTCCATGTTTTCCTGGCCCTGTTACTTTCTCCACTTTTTTCATTTCCCATCTAATTTCTAGTTGTCCTGGGGTTTTCCCTCCTAGGGTAAACCACAGCAGGGACCCAGGACACAGGACATAACCCAATATGACATAGAGAAAATGACCTCACACATATGTACATACCCTTGAAAAATCATCTTTTCTAAATATACTGCATTGAGTTGTTTACCCTGCTCCACCCTGAGGTGTAGACAATGGCCATAAAGAATAACACATCAATAAAATATTTAACAATCTTGTACTTCAATAACGTCATCCTAATATTGATCCAGTTAAAGGTGAACTGAATTTAAATTGTCAAGTGAATGAGAGACATAGATTTTTTTACTCCTCCTTTTAATCCCCCATATTAGTCATCTTATAATTTTAAGATCCTTAACAGAACACAAGGGTTAAGTGAGTAGAGGATATACAAAGGTACATGTAAGGGTCTTTTTAATAGCAGGAAATGTTATCCCACATTATAATACCTTTGATGTCCTCACTTATCTGCTCCTTTACCCACCCTTCTAAGTCCCTCACACACACACTTCCCCACTCACTTACTCCTACAGGTATATGAAGTGGCTTATGAAGTAATCACTTTTTGCACATTTTATTCTGTTGTAATTGGATTTTAAATGGATAAAACTGACAGTTTTGCAGATCAGTCTACACTCAGTAGCTCATGATGACAAAGTGAAAACATGTTTCTAAAATGTTTTGCAATATTATAATAAAATGTAATTTAATCAGTTTAATAAATTGATATTTACAAATGTTTTCACACCCTTAATTCCTGATCCATTGCAGAGGCCCCTTTGGCAGCAGCTACAGCTTCGAGTCTTTGTGGGTAAATCTCTACAAGCTTTGCACACCTGCACAGTTTATCCTGTTCCTCCTGGCAGATCCTCTCACTTCCGTCAGATTGGAAGGGAAGCGTCTGAGCTGTCATCCTCAAGTCTCTCCACAGATGTTCTACTGGGGTTTAAAATATTTCTTTGAATGTTTGTATGTACAGAAATAGGGTATGATAACCAGCCACACACAGGGTTGTATGTGCACAACATTTTTAATACTTCCAAACTGAATGGCCCAACTGTTCTGTCCTTGAATAGAAACCACTAATATTCTTTGTAATGTTTCCATATCTTGTAAATCCTATCATAATCATACCCATCTGATTGTTGTATGCTTGGCAGGTGGGGCACAGGAAACCCCGGACCACAATCAAGGGAACTATCACTACTCATTAGATAATGTAATAGTATAAGACGCCCACAGAGAAAGTCATAAACCATCTCTTCATATTTATTCCTGCACACCTTTGCTTGTGTGAGCTGGTGTAGTCCACAGCAGTGTACAGTAAATGCAAGAAAAGCCCAGGAGATCAGTCTGTCTGCCCTGTTCTCAGCCTTGACAGATGTCAGCATGTGAACGATTGTCCTTGGGTAAACCTCTAGTGGCTCGGGGTATATGTGGCTATATACAGTATGATGTAAGCTGTAGGAAATGAAGAGTCCTTGAGAAAGTTTGAGGCTTAATTTACAAAGCCTGTCATATTTGCTTGTGATCAGGAATGCTGGTGTACTTGCACATTCAAGAGGCAAACATACCACTGTCAAAAATAATCCAGCATCTTTAAAAAGGATGAAAATAACAACCGAACAGTGTAGCAAATTACCATAACCTTAACATTCAAAACACTAGGGGTTATAGTGGGCATGTCAATATTATTGAGTGACTTTTACTGACTGTGTGCCAGAAAAATTTACATTTCTTACTTACAGTAGTATGTGCACATATAGGCTACAGTATTTTGTACACTGAGAACAGTAAAAAAAAAATAAAAAAATCATGGTCCTCAGCCTCACTGTCTCCTCACAAATCCCATTTTAATCTCTGCAATCTGTGGTTCATAATAAACTAGAAGGCATGCTCTCAGTGCACATTAAAAATTGTAAGCATACTACAGCGTACTCACAGTATAAACATACCCTTCAACCCATAGTTTCCAATCTAAAGATCACTGGGTGTGTGTGAAGGATTGTCTGCTCTGAGGTTGTGACATTGTCAGAATTAGAAGTGCACATGTTAAAAACTTTCATATAACAGTTACTGATTAAACAACAGTCAGCATATAAAACTATTAGCCACTATTTAAAGATTTTTTTGGTCCTCAGTCAAAAAGAGTAGTTATACTCCTTTTAGACATGAAGAGAAGTCCTGTGTGTGTGTGTGTGTGGAAACACCTGTGTGGGAAATGTCCAAGGAAGTTTACTTAGACTTTACACTAAGGACTATCTCCACGATGATCTGTGTTTCCCACTGCTCCTTAATAAAGTTTTGCTATACATCCTACACGGCTGCACAATGCTGAACTGTTGCTGTGTGTCTGTGCAGGGCAGATAGGGCACAGCAAAACAGACAGTAGGATTTTGTATACATTTGGGCTGCATGACACAAAATCCTTCCCACATGGTTATAAGGAAGTGTGGGTGTGTTTTTAAAATGTAACCAATCAGAAAACCGCGTTTTATTTCTCCAATTCATTGCTGCTTTATTCTCGCTAATGCTGCTCGCTCTCTTCATTCACACTCTACCTCACTCTACAGTTGATTGCTCTCTCTCTCTATCTCTCTCCTAAGCTATGTATCTACTATCAGTACTAAGCAAGGCGTACATGCTGCGCTTCCCGATAAATGAGGGTTTCAAAAACCGGCCTAGTTTGCTTTTTCATTGTATTTTTTGCTGTGTCAGTCTCTGTTTAGAGGAGGAAGGGGCTGCGCTCCTCACACACACACACACACACACACACACACACAATGTGGGCAGAGGATGTGAAGGATCACTAAACTGTGCAACACTCAGACAGTAAGGGAAACTGTATGAGCAGTTTATCAAACAGCTGTTGAACAAGCAGAACACAGATTTAGAACTTAGTGGAGTAGTTTTAGGACAGGAAGTGAAATGACCACTCTCAGTGTTTTAGCCATACACAGGAGGTAGGGCTTGGGGGATGATAAGCTGTTTAATAAACCTACACATCTAAGCGTCCTCACTGTCATCAGCATCACTGGAGAACTCGCTCAGAAACAGTCGTATAATGATCTAATTAATGATTTTGCAACTGCCACAGCTGAAAAGTATAGTATAGTTCTTACTGTATATACAAGACATACAGTATGTGCTTAGGGAACCCAAATATTGAGCAACAGCCCTGGGTTTCCAGACTTCTGCTTGTGTTGGGTCTTGCTCCAAACTCCAGCATTCTGTTGTCCTCAAGACCTCATCAGCTCCAGGCCAGCTTTGGGCAATGCACTCTAGGTTGCCCACACCCAACAATCCAACCTCCCGATGCCCCCAAACGTTCCCCTGACTCTGCTTTGCCCAGCTGCATGCCTGCTCCTCGTTCCCCAGTATACATACAGGCTGATCTCTACATGCTCTATTTCTCTTTTCCACAGTGTTCAAGAAATTCTTGTGGGGTTTTTTTTTTTGTTCGCTTACTTTTGCCCATCTGTTTTGTACTGTACTGGTTCTGAACTTGTGCCTTTGTTTGGATTATCAGTCTGTTTCTAAGTCTGCACTGTTTCATGACCTTGCCTCCGGTTCATCCTTGCTGGGTGTTCACTGCCTGGAGTTTCCTGGACTAAAGTAATCCTGTTCCCTCTTTTACTAACACTGACTCCACTTCATTTACTGTGCAATTTACCTTCTGCCTGTGTCTGTACTTGGGTCCTTTTCCTTGTTGCCTGATAGCACAAACATGATAGGTCAGGTGAATGATGAACAAGCACAGACGTTGAGAGGAGGATAATATGACTTTGATTAGTTGGTTATACTGTGTAGGTTGTGGTGCATGTTCCTGAGGCAAGGACACAATGTCTAGCTAAGAAATGCTGGGCTAGATTCTGTAGCATATTTGCTGCGAGACCTGGCCCCATCTTTTGGTCTGGGTTGTACAAATTGTTGGATTGAATATTTCCATCAGCAACACATGTCAAGTTCATTTTAGCCACAGTTACTCTCTCAAACATTTTCACAGGCTAACACTGGGCATGGAAACAAATCACAAACCCATCACTACGGCAAGAATAACAGCTGAAATAACCCAAAGACATATACATTGAGCATGACAACTAAACAGGGGACCCCATTCCATGTGGAAAAATCTGTACTGGGGGGTTAACACAACAAACTGGCAAAAACAAAACCCATAATTCATGTAGTAGATTGGAACAGTCAAGAACAAAGATATAAGTAGTAGAAGTCTGAGGGCAAAGCACAACATTCTCCTAAACAACAAGACCTATGTAATGATGAACATCCTGGCAGGAGAAAGAACTTTTATATGAGCCAATAAGGGTGACACCTGCAATCGCTGCCAAGGAGAGCACTGTGTTGGTGAAGGGCTTCAGCTGGCAGAAGTAACCAAAGTCAGTGGCATCATCTGCATCCACTGCCAAAATGTAGCCCTGGTGTCCTGGACTCGAGTACTACAGCACTGGCGACTGCACTTATGGATGTGCCACCTTGGAGCGACTGGACTACCTGTGCAACCTGATTGGGCTGCAGGTACTGCCTCATGCTACCAGTAGTGACAAGGACACTAGCAAAACACAAAACTTAAGAAGAATCAGTCAGAAAGGATCAGGAGAGAGCATTTGTCTGTGGTCTGCCATATGCAAAACCATTCCCTTTTGGCGGGTTGTCTTGCTTTTGCCTCTCCAGAGCACCTGTTGTCACTTTCATTTGCACCAAAGCAGGTGAAACTGATTCACAATCACTTGTGCTTCCTAAATGAACAGCTTGATATCCCTGAAGTTTAACTGACTTGTGGTTATACTATGATGATTAAGTGTTCCCTTAATTATTGAGCAGTTTGCATAGCTCTTTCTGTGAATTTCCATTATCAATAAAAATATGATTAAAAAAGTTTCTCCATTACCCAAAGAGTATGAGGTGAAGCAGATGCTCCCTAATGACAAGTTTATTTTCACTTCCTTACATCCTTATTAGAAAAATCACTCTCTTCACTGCACTGAACGTCTTTACCTATGTCGACCTTTTAGTGTCCACCGGCAGATTTTGTGCATCACTGCAGTGCACCACACAGATCAGCCCGTCTGTCTAGCAGACAGGTATATTGACTTTTATTCATGGGACATATCTCAACGTTTGCTCAGGGTAAATGTTAGGAGCTATGACTATGCTTGACTGATGCTGTAGATCTACCTCAGACTAAAGTAAATAATCTCTTCATGAGCAACCCTGGCTAGGTGTACAGGTAGCTACTGGCTGTCAGAGGGACACTCACATCTCTATTACAACTGCCAGGGCATGACACAACTCAGCCAAATAACCTGACTGGTATTTATAACTCACACCCTACACACTATATTTCTGACATCTTGGCCTGTTTTACCTCTAGCTTCATGTCTTTCTTGAGGAAAATATAGTTGCAGATCTTACAGAATGTAGTCATATCTAGTTGATACAGTTAATTACAGTAGATCAGTGTTTGTATATCCTCACCATTAATTTTTATAGTTCATACTATCAGTTCTAGCCTGTCAAAGCCTCATGTTTGCTGCATCACTGAAGTCTGTTAAGGTGACTGGTAAATTAGCCTAGGACAGTTTGAGACCCAAGTCACATGGGTTATATAACAGGTGAATGACACTTTGTTTTCACACAAGCATTAACACAAACTATTCCTACATCTCTGGGGGTGAAACAAGGTTTCAATAGTCCTTATACCCATTGTTCAAACTGGAAATAAATGGGTTGTTGCCGTACCATCATTGTTAAATGCCATGATCGGTAGCAGAGATCACTATCTTGAATCAAGTAGCTCGATCTACAGCAGCCACTTCCGGGTTTTTCGGCCGTGCTCCTCTGGTAGGTGTTTCCTCCCTGGCCACGCCCTGATTTTTGGCGCGAGGCTGTTGTCTGCTGTGCTTTGTTTACCTCCTTATTTTAACCGCGCTGTTTTTCTCGTCTTTGTTATTTACTTCGTTTCTGTGACTGATTGTTTGAGTCATTACTGTCTCAGGCTCCCCCTTGACTGAGCATGTTGGAAGGGTAAGTTCTGGAGATGGTTGTTCTGGATTTGAGACTGTGTTTGCCTGAGCTCCTTCTCCATGTTGCTGTGTGCCTTTACTTTGTCTGCTTTTTGTCTTTTGTCTGAGCTCTATTTTTCCTGTGCACACTGTTTTTCTCTCTTTGGGCTGAGTTTTTGTGCTGTAGCCTGCCCCTGACTAGGATTCCTCTAGGATATTTGCTACCTCTACCTCTTGTTTGTTGTTCTGGTTTCTGCCATATCTCCACTCACTCCTGTTGTTCTCCACTGTCTGCAGTTCCTGCTGTGTCCAAGTAAAGCTGCCTACTTGCTCTGCTCTTCCTGGTAGGTAGTTGGTACACAAAACTAGGCTGGGATCTTCTAGTTATCCTGGTTGAACTTAGCACTGACTGCACTGCATGAAAGCAAGTCAAGCTGATTAATCCTAGAGCTTTATTTGTTCTATCAGCAGCTATGTTGATCAGACACTACTTTTTTTTGTTAATATGTGAAATGTGAGTCATTGTTACTGTGTTTATGAAGATTGTTGTTCACATTATGAGTTTCTTTGCAGCTGCTGAGGTAAATGGAGATGAGGATAAAGGTGTCTTCAGTGAAGTCAGTCTATATTGCTATATGATTTTCCTCCTTTACAATGGTGTGCACATTTGGTTTTTTGTCATATGCTATATAGACCGTTGAAAGCAGAAACTTACATACACCTAAACTCAGTTTTTCATGACTCCTGACATTTAATCCTATAAACATTCCCTGTTTTAGATCAGTTAGGATCACTACTTTTAAGAATGTGAAATGTTATAATAGACTTGTATCAGCTTTTCAATTTTCCCCCATGTGGGAATTCCCAGTGGGTCAAAAATTTGCACACTCAGTATTTGGTAACATTGCCTTTAAATTGCTAAACTTGGGTCATGTGTCTTGATCCCTTCCACAAGCTTCTCACAATAAGTTGCTGGAATCTGAGCCCATTCCAGAGAGAACTGGTGGAACTGAGTCAGGTTTGGAGGCCTCTGTGCCCACGCACGATTTTTCAGTTCTGGCCACACTTTCTATTGGAATGAGGTTGGGCCTCTGTGATGGATGCTTCAATATCTTGACTTTGTTGTCCTGAAGCCATTTTGCCACAACTTTGGAAATCTGCTTGGGGTCATTGTCCATTTGTAACAAAGCTTTAACTTCCTGGCTGATGTCTTGAGATGTTGGTATATCCACTTAATCTTCCTTCCTCATGGTGCCATCTATTTTGTGAAATGGCCCAGTTCCTCCTACAGCAAAGCCCCGCCCACCAGCATGATGGTGGTACTTGGTTCACAAGCATTCCCCATCTTTCACTCCAGACATATCGATGGTTATTGTGGTCAAATGGTTCATTTTTGTTTCCTCAGACAGGATATTTCTCCAAAAAGTCAGATCTTTGTCCCCATGTGCAGCTGCAAATTGTAGTCTTCCTTTTTTTTTTATGGTGGTCTTGGAGCAGTGGCTTCTTCCTGGCTGTGCAGCCTTTCAGGTTGTGTTGATATAGGACTTTTTTTTTGTTTGTGCGTGTCTATATATAATTAGAGAGAACTGTTCAGACCTAAGTACATTCGTCTCTAGGAGACAGAACACATCTCCTGAGTGGCATGGTTGTGTTTGTACAGATGAATGTGGTACCCTCAGGCATTTGGAAGCCTCTCTCATGGACAAACCACACCTGGACATTTTTTTTATTTATTTCTATTTTCTTCCCCTCTTAGGTCTTGATTTGCTTGCTTTTTTCCATATTGTCAAACAGGTACAGAGTTTTTGAAAGTAGGTATAAAAGTGCACCTCCTACTGACTCCAGTTGTTTGCCTGTCAGTCCTCTAAAGCCATGGCAAATTCTGGAACTTTTAAAGCTTAACAGCTGGAGTGGATTAAAATAAAATCTGTTTTAATGACTTCAGCTGTACCTGTTGGAACAAGAGTACATCCATGTAAATATTTTATTTTATTTATTTATTTTGGCTTGTGAGGTCCAGTCCCTTCTACAAGCTGCATGCACTCACATGTGGTTTCGTTTCACGGGAGTTGCATGCAAACCGGTGCCACCCTCCCAGAAAGCAACAACATCTCAGCCCCAGAGTGGCTTTGCCCCTTGTCCGTCTCCCATAATAAAGCTTTTTACCACCTGACAATCTGTCTCTGTGCAACTGAATCCAACCCAATTACAAAGTCTGACATTAAATTGCTTTTAAAGTGTCCATCATTTGGGTTTATAAATAAATAGAGATGGGGAAATTCTCTGCAGTTGGAGAATCCTATTATTTTACAACTGAAGTTGATGGAAGTGCTTGATTTCCAAAGTGTGATATGTTAATATTTGAACACAACAATTTTGAATGAGCTTGCAAGATGTGGTTTGACTTGAAGGGTACACTATTTGTGCTTGTATGTTTTTCCTCAGAAGCTTAAATAAGCAAAGACGCTTGTACTGTCGGCACAGCTTTATGCATCAACAATTGAATAGTCCCATAATTGATGGATTTGTGACAGCATTTTTATTTTAAGGAATGTATTGGTTCTGCTATCTCTGCATTTACATTAACAAGGTGGTTCAACTACAAGTGACTGTAGCAGCAACAATGTATGTGAGTGGAAAAGGCAAAAGGTTGCAAATCTTCAGGGGATCATTTCTATCTTAAACATAACTTAAAAAAAAGGTAACATGATAGGAGTTAGTCTCAGGAAAGTGACAAATGAAGTAAAGGCTAATTCATTTCAGTGTCTACTTAGTCATTAAAATGACTTCAGGTTTCCTTTTCCACAATTCAAACACTACCTGTCTGATTTACAGAAGGTTTGGGTTTGATCTTGACAAATGCCCCTGCTATTAAAAACTCATAAAGTACTTAACTGCGCACTGTAGTCATGTCTCAGCACATTTCACTCTATGAAATGGATAAAGAGCAGGTGTATCTGTGCATGGTACTTTCTGCTTATGGTGTCTTCATTAGCAGCATGTGCACATGTTCATAACATTAAGTATCAAGTAGGTGGCAGCTAATGGGACTTTGTTTTAATGGCTGATAACTATTTCTTATTCTGTGGCTGTTCTTGCTGCAGTACTTGGTGGGTTGGTTCCCCATGTACACAGTCCCAGGTCAGGCCATGACCCCGTCAATCCTACCCACTTGGGGGATTAAACAGTCTGTGGAGCTAATGGTTTGGCAACAAGTACTCTGGAGGCCCTGAGTTTATTTGTATTATGTATGCACATGTGCAGATGGGTAATTGCTTCTATTTCAGTTGCATCCATGCAACTTTAATGCATATATATGACACATACACTCAGTGGCCCCTGCATGCATTTCTGTGTGCACATGCAGTTGATAGACACAATGACCACCTAGTGGGTTTAACAACTCTGCCTCCAACTTTGATAGTGACTCAATGTCTATCAGTATAGCAGAGGGGGTTTAACCTTAAACTCAGTTGTATAGTATGCCTCTCAAAGATGGAATTTAAAGCTAAACTGTAGGGCTGTATCATACGTTCCTATTATTATGTCTACCTGCTTTAGGGCCAAACACAATAACAAACGATTTGCTTTAGGGCCAAACACAATAACAAACAATGAATACACCTTCCTTCCCCCTGCCTCTCTCTTCAACCACAGCACAAATGAGTTTGGATTCACCTGAGCAATGAACTACAGCGTGCTGGCTTACATCCACTCAGCTTTTCATTCAGCATCACCTGGAGAGAGAGAGCAGGAGGTGAACTGTGTCATATTACAATGACAGCATACCATGGCAATAAACAGGGGGAGCCCTCCTTTTGTGAGAGCTTAATTTCCATGTTTGTGAATGTACTGTATATTATGAGACCTACCTCTTGAGCCATGGGGCAGGTGCTGCGAGTCCCTGAAAAAGAACTGCACCTTCCGTCCTCCGTCCTGGTGGCTCAGTGATTAATGCCCATTTTTAACTCTTTTGCTGTCACGTAGTGTTCTGGGATTCTTAAAGAGTTTATGCTTTGTCTCCGCATCCATAAAAGAAGATTTTGGTCAACCCTCGTTGTTTTATAAAGTTGCAGTGTCCAGTTGTTCCTTTCAGTGACTTTGTCACAAGGCTGTCTATCCAAAGACTTTAATCTGATCGCTTCTTGTGGACTGCAAGTGGATTTCCATTCCTCTCTGAGCCTCCACTCTTCATGTTTTATTAATGTCATAGGCTGTTGAGTTTGGCTCACCTAACTGACTTACCAAGTCATCCCTTTCCTTGTCACAAATCAAATTAGCCCAGGCTGTGATTAATCATCAGGCAGAGCACCCAGTGAAAGGAGGCTGACACCTTATTAATTTCCTTAATTACATCTTGTATTAGGTTTCAGAATCGTCCCGTCTAATTATGCCCCCTTTGACTCCCAACTCTTTCAACCTGGCAACACAAATTATTTGTGCAACCATGGGTATTTAAATGGATTGTATTTAATACAGTCAAGTGTGATTAATGTGATAAAGGAGGGAATTTTCAGTTCAGTTTCAGCTCTTTCATTTGTTACACAACAAAGTCAGGGATAGGCTTGAAACTTGGACTACACACCAGGGCTGAAACAGACACATCATTTTGCGAAATTTGAATGTATATTGCCAGAAATCTAAATTACTACAGCCTTGATTTTTGCTATATTACTGTAAAGTGAAAGAGACATTAAAAGCAGAAACATTATTGCATGTCTTGCACCTTAAACAAAATGCTCCCTTGCTGTCAAAATAGCCAAACATGATTTGTTTTACTCTTACACGTTATGTCTTCACACTGATAAAATATTATAAATGTACAACAGTATCTTTAAAGAATGTAATTTCATTGTCTCATACTGCACGTCCCCACGGCAGTACTGATGTATTGCTATTTAGCATGCAGTAAAACAAATATCTGACTTCTGTGGCAAAGCGCTGTGCTTAGGGGTAGTGAAAATTATGAATCAGCCAAAATGATCAACACATTTCATGTGAGCTTGTGGATAGGCTCGCAGAGCTTTGCTGCCACTGTAATTATTTGTGTTTAGAAGGCAGTTCTGGAGGTGCTGAAATGAAAAAGAGAGATTATGTGGCTGAGCGCACACACCCTCCCTATGAATCACAGGAGAAGGAATGTGCTGTTTAATCGATGACAAAGTCCAGGCATTAATTTACTAAGTTGTTCATACTGGGAGCGAGTTCAAATAGTTTTGCTTTGAGCAGTTCAGAAAAATGCACTGCCAGTGTTATATGAAATGAGAGCAGTGGCAGGGGACATCTCTGTAAGTGGCGCCAGCCGCTGTATTTGAGCTCTGCTATACTAAAAATTGTCATGCAAAACAATCAGAACTGCTTTCATTTGTACTTCATGGCTTCACTGAAGCATAGCTGTTGCTGCTATATGTGCATTTTATATTATCAAGATGCACATGCCAATCACTGGTTTACATGCCAGGAATCATTTGAGGGAGCAGCCGGATGTGACTAGTCAGAGGTGAAGGCTGTGTCCCATCGATAATCACCTTGCCACAGTGACAGAGAACATTGTGTTACTTTCTGAGGCACATGTGAAAATATATTGTAAAGGCACAAAATGCAAGTGTGTAATAGTCTTTACTCAGGAAAGGATACGTCATGGAAGTGTGAGGCTTAGGTAATAAAAATAATAATAATAATAATACTTTGCTAAACAACAGCTAGAGCATTGTGCTGAACACTAAGTGCCAGCCCTTTTGTTTATATTATTTAGTATAGCATTTTTAAACTAATAATGATATTGACTATAGAAAAATGCCTGTACCACATTAACCATTGCAGTCTAATTAATGCAACATGGGTCAAGCATCACTCACAGCAATATGAGACTGTATACACTGACTATACCTCTTGATGAATACACTGTATGTTGTGGAAAAAAGTAACTTGCCTTCATATTTCTGTGCCTCTATTTAAACTGTAAGCTTTGCATTATGAGAACTTTGTGTCACCTATGGGTTTAATGTTTACATAGGGCTACTTTTCTTCTGTTTGCTGTCTGCCACAGAGGGTAAGACATTACGTGGTGGGAAGTAAACTCTGTGACAACAAACTGAAACACTAACAATATACGTTTGTCCTTTGGTTGCCAAAGTCACTTTCAACCCTTAATGGTTGCTTGAAACAAGTACAGCACATGTGAGAAAGCTGTAGGCAGGTCTGGTGCAAAATAGGGACATTTGATCTTCTCTTTTATGAAGCTGAGGGTAACTAGCTCTTAGTTGGAAAATAAACTACGTTAGATAATGATGCAAGATCTTTGCTAACTGCATCCACTGTTTCTCCCTCACAGACCCACAAGGGACAAAAAGTGAACAACATCTTTGCAAATATCCTAGGTGTGTAGTATAGACATTTTATGCATCCGTATATATTTTTAGGGCTTTTATTTGTTCAAGCATCACAACCATTTCAAATTTATGTCAGCAAGACTTTCTAAGTCGCCATGTTGTATGTCAAAACTGACCATAAAGGTTTGCCATGCAGGATATTGTGCAGTGGTTCTATCTGACATCAGACATGCTTCTGAGATACTGGTTTATTTGGACCAATTCTAATGCTTGTTTTTTTTTTTTTACTTTTGAACATATCGTGATAAGTAGCAGGTTATGTATAGCTGTTGCAGTATAATTTAATGACATGAGTAATTTGCAGTCCTTAGGAAAGAGCTGTGAAACATAGCAGCTGGGTTTAACACTGCACCATGTGTTCCAGCAGGACTTTTTTCATGGTCTGTCTGGGTGCACTCATCAATGTGGCCTGACAGATAAAATGCCTTGTGTTGATGGCTCAGGCAGTAGTATCTCCCTTCCAGTGTGGATCAATGGCCATTGCCTTGAGACACAGACACCATTCTATTTGGGATGATAGCTTGGGGGAAAAACAAGGTGGGGAAGGTAATACAAAATAGAAATACCCTGGCCACTCATACCCAGGCACTGTCATGGGAATGACATCTAAATTGATTTCTGCACCATGCTCATGTTAACATTCCATTCTAGCAGTGAGGTTTGCTCTACTGGCTGTACATAAAGGAGGATGTTCTGCCCTTTTGTGTGTTTGTGCATCTGTATACTTGTTGCTAAGTTAAGGTGATTTGCTAAACACCGTAGGCTGCTGAGAGTTATATGCATTTGGGCCGATCGTGGTGATTCACTCAAATCCAGTTCGATAGGTTCAACAAGGCTTGCAAAATGACAACAGGTCCCACACAACTATCTCAACAGCCTATGCTTTTTGTTCTTGGCACTGTATAAAGTGTAAGCGTAGCATTTCGATTCCACCTGCCTAAGTGAAATGATAGTGTTGAATCTAAATGAGGCACGCTTGGCCCTCCAGGGTGGCTCTGTCTCCTCCTGGTCCAAAGACGGTGTCCTTCACAATCCCTGCTTGCCCTTGTGCTTCTCATTTGCATACCAGAGAATGAGGCAGCTCATTGGCTTAGGGGTGGAAAAATGGAGAAGCAGTTTTCACTCTGCACCCATTAGACAATAACCTTTACCATTAACCAAGACTCTTATTCTGCTGTATCAGTGTGTTGATGACATCAGTGAGTTTCTACATGAATTAAATAAGAAATGCAGGTAGTACAATAAACATTACAATGTAGGTAACTACTTATATATATCTACGGATTTGCATTTTAGTGAATCTGGAACCTATTTTTGCACAGCCAAATGAAAGGAGTACTATGTAGCAGCTAATTATTCTGTCATTATAAATGCTCAATGTTGATGTCCTTGTACCGTTTCAGGTGCTATCTCATATGATGTACAGAGAGAGGAAAACATTTAAATTAGTTTCAGCCTAATTTGCCAAATGTCACAGTATTTTAATTCAAACTGATTTTCTGTTGTTGCCTCAAACAGTTTTCTAATAATTTGTTTGTTATTGTAGTGCGTTTTAAATTACCTCCAGTAAATCTTAATTGTTTTTATAAATTGTTTATGGTTTCATGCTTATAATTTTGTAATAGGTTTTAATGACAAAGGACAGTTATCCAGTTTCAAAGGCAACACAATTAAGGCCTTTTAGTGAGAAGTACTTGAAGCATGAGATCATGTAGACAGTGAATAAACAGAAAACATTCAACTGAACAATTTTTGTGTGGAAAAGGTGCATCTTTTACTTTATTAAATTGTCTCATGGAGTAATGTGAGCTTCATGGGAGTTATATTTTTCTAATGTTTAAAGTAATTATAAACTAATTTAGTTTGCAAAAAGTTATCTGGCTGCTGTTACTGCAGTCACATCTCATTCGATTAACATCATGCATCTGTTAAAGTGAATGTGGAATTATGGCAAGACAAGGCAGTTTTGTATATAGAACGTTTCATACACAGACTTACACAGTCTTTGTAACTTAAATCATAAATAAAAATCTAATATGATTTCACACACTTCTAAAGTTGATGAAACCTTTTTTTCTTATAGCGTGAGCTTCCTCGTGACTGCAGAGCACAGACTGTCTTTACTATATACAATGATGCCTGTAATATATTTGATCTGGATGTGTTATTTTCTGCACCTCTGTAATTACTGTGCATGGATTTGGTGTCAGTATCAGTGATTCACAATAACTGACTTCTTCAGTGCACTTACTGTAGTTCAGCTCCCCCTGTCTCATCAATACCTTCCCATAACAGCTTTCTACACTATGATAAATTAAGTTTGAAGCAAAAAATTTCATAAGTAGTGAAACAGGTAACTGTAGATTAAAAAGTTAGATTACTGATATTTTCAGTTTTCACATTGCATTTATTTTCTAGAAATTGTTTAGATTTTCTTTTTTTTTTTTTTTTTTTAAAAAAAGGTAGTCTGTTAAGCACTTATTGACTTTCAAGTCCTCTGCATGAGCTGAAAAGAACAAACTGCGCTCAGTCTTATTGCACGAGCATGACATAAACCATGGAATATCAAAATAGCATTTTATACTGTATGTTAATCTTAATCACACCTCTCAGCTCTATCCTCTCCAACAGGATAAGCAGTGTATCTCTGATTCTGGTTATGCAGAAGTGAAACCGACTTTCTGCTTCAGTCTTAAACACAGAATTTCAGGATGTTTAATCAGTTGTGACAGTTGGTGGTGAGACACAGTCGCACTTGTACAAGAGGGGCCATGTAAGTTGTAAAGGTAATGTGGCAGTCACATATGACTCATCAGAGTCTCCTAAAATAAAACTGCTGGTGTATAGCAGAAAAACACTTGAAGGTGTCCATGTCAGTGTGAAAAAGAAAATTGCATCAACCCAGTGCCATGGCAAAACTTTTTGGTCAGAATCTAGACAAGACAAATCCTCTAGTTTTCCTTTTCCATTGTTCAAACTTTAGATAAGTTCACTGCAGCATAGAGTGTGGGCAGGTGTGGACTGACTGCACAGTGCTTTGTCTTGGGCGGGCCGCCTGAAGGGTCGGGCTGCTGTTGTGATCTCTCTATGCAAAGCTGGACAGACAACAAATTTTTCTTTGTCCTTCACAAAAACATGCCAAAGTACAGTCTGTACTGGTTATTATGAAGATTATATACTTTGTTGGTTTAACATACTGTATGTCTATACACAACAAATCGTTTTTTTTTTCCAAAATTGAAATTATTTATGTAGCAAGATATTTTAAACATATATTTAAAGTATCTAATTGATTCATAGATAGAAAGACAAATAAATTTACTCTGTTGTATTGGCATTGCATGGCACTGGGGTTTCTTCTTGAAAGCACATGGTGTGAACGTCTGAAATGTTCACAGATAAGTGCTTTTAAGCTGTAAGGTATGTTTAATGCCCTCGTCCTTTTGATGGACATGCTCTAACAGAAGCACAGTGTTCACACTCTCTGTGGTGACCAAAGAGGCTCCTGCAGCCTGTGCGCCACTGTGTAAAAGTCATGAAAACAAACAAGTGAATGCAAGCGTTTCTGTTTTACCATAAAATATATACAACCCCAAATCAGAAAAAGTTTCTGATCACCTGTTGACATCACCTGTTTCATAATGGAATCATCGTTTCATTGTTTTACCTCATTACTGGCCCTGAGATGCAGCTGCCGCATCTTTTGTGGAGTGTGTTGCAGCATCAGGGAGTTTATTTTGAACAAAGAATAAAATTGATGAGGTATCACATCAAATAATGTGCTGCTGTATTGTTTTCAATGTAATACAGGACACAGATAATTAACAAATCACTATTTTCAGTTTTAATTTTGATTTTACATACCGTCCCAATTTTTTTCTGATTTGGAGTTGTAATAAGAAATGTATGTGTGGAAGGTGGAATAAGACTCAAACTAAACCTGTGACTTACAAAACTGTACAAAGCATACTTGTTTACTCTTCTAAGGCTCAGAACAATTTACAGCATTGGCTCCTCATGGTCCCTGATCCCTCTCTTTCCAAATCTACTGTAGCTCTCAGACATTCACTCATAATTAGCAGACAGTTTAGTCAGTGTGTTGTCGGCGGTCTAGTCGTGTGGAGATGGTGCCATGAAAAATGCTTTCTATTTAATGGGCTAGAGTGAAGTTTGAAATCTCCCAGGGTGGATGTTCCGTCACGACACTGGTGCCCGTGGTAGAATGATCTGTCATGCTCAGCACTAGACTGCTCATGTAGAACATGATGGATCTCACAGTTTGACCCTTTGGAAGCTGCTGCATTTTGGATTGAAACAGGAGGGGAAATAAGGTGGAGAAAACATTAAAGTAGTGAAGAAATAAATTATTGTTACGGCAGCTGCTGACAATCACAGACTGGCAAGCCATTTGGCTGACAAGTGGTCATTGGTGGGCATGGTGCAGTGTCATGGGACTGTGACACTGATGTATTGTATACCCGTCAGCGTACGTATGTGTCCATTTGTTACAAACAATGGCATTGCAGCAGGGCACTGGTGTGTTTCATTTTGCAGTACAGCATATCGTTTGCTGTTTGAAACTGTTGCACAAGTGTAGCTGTGGGCTATGTTGTATCAATTATTTGATCTTAGTGATGGCTGTGGGGTTGTGTAAAGGATCAGATCTTCCTCATTAACCTGTTAGTCATGATAGTGCAGATACTATGTATGATGATAGGTAATTTTCTCATTTCTTACATCAAGTGATTAGAAGGATTAATCAAGAATCTACTTTAACAAGACTGATATCATCAGATTTTTCATGGTAAATGAGCCTCTGGTAATAATGCCCAAAGCCACTGACCCTCTGTCACATTAATGATTTAGAGATGCTCTGAGTTGTCCAGCCTCAGTGGATGTTCATTGTCCAGGTGACATTCACTGTGACTCATGCCCGTAATGACTATAATTATAGACAACAAAGCCTGCACAGGTAAGGAGTGTGCCCTTTCCACAAATTATAGGTTGCTGTGCAAAATGATTAAAGAATATGAGTGTGATGAAGTGGAAACACTGGAAGTGCTGTCAAGGAGCAGTGGACTTTCCTACTAAAAGCTCCAAAAGGCGTCTAAGCATTTAACGGCTATGCAGGGCAAAAGTTTTGCTTTAACTTGAGATAACCTTGGAAGTTACTCATGCAAGTTTTATAAACAGTACTGTCCAGCATCTTCTGAATATGTCTTGGCTGTACAAGAAAGGTTGTTGTTGGTGCTGTTAGGACCGTTGATTAGCGGTCCAGTATGATGTGCACATGGCTGTCTCTGTGTCTCAATGGGCGATTGGCTGGACTCGATGGATGCCTCCCTTTTGAAATTGCACAGCTCCATGGAGAGGGAGGAGGACCTGGCCCCTGTTATTTATTCATGCTGTGTTCCTTTCTGCTCTGCCTAAAATGGAGCAGGACCCCCCCTCCACAGCACGACTCCATCATTTCTGGATACAGCTAAGGAGTGCATAAAAAGACTATAAGAAAATGCACATCTTCTATTTCTGATCCCCAAGCATCTTTTAAGGAAGGATCCACTTTAGAACTTGCATAAATAGGGACAGCGAAATCCCTTGATTTTCTACACAAGCACTGAATCGGAGGATAATCTTTGCAGTTCGTCGTTGTGGGATGCCTGTCTCAGAACCTCTGGCTCCCCAGTTTAAAAATACACACAGAGGCATGGTTGAACAGACAAATGTGTGCATACGCTAACATGTACTCATTTACAAACACAGAGATACATCCAGAGACACTCTAGTATACACACACATCGCCTGATTCATTTTCTTTCACACAAGCTTAAATAGACTACAGAACAGTGAATTCTATTAGATATGACAAAACAAAGCCAGGAACAGCTCACTGAGGGGGGGGGGGTCTTTTTGCTCCCTTTCCCTTTGCATATTCCTTCAAGATTTTGGCAAGACCACTGGGAGATTGATGTGTCTGTCTTTTTCATACCTTCTGTGGCTGCAACGGGCTCCATGAAACTGGCCAAATTCCTAAATGATGAATGTAAACTAGTGCATCGACTGGGAAAAGAAATGAATCTCATATGAGCCGAGAGCGGAGGTTGATATTGAGAATCATCTGGAATTTCGCCTGGCAAGATATTGGAAATCTTTATTCTAATTGCATGAATGAATTGAATGTGCTGTTCAGATAAATCCACTCTGCCACCAAGGGAATTGTATAAATGAAGCATCACAGATTTGTTTGTGTGTTTACTGCATTTGTGTTTGGCTGCCTGTAAGTCATTTTCAAACTTGCCTTGTGCTGTTGTTGATTGCTTGTTTACTCAAGCAAAAACTCTCCTCACAATGTTAACATATCATACAAATGAAACTCTTGACAAGATCTTCCACCTACATATTACAACATATCAAATAAACATAAGAGAAACATTTTTCAGCATATCACTGTCCTTATGGAAAAAATGGAGACAGCATCTCAGTATAGAAAACCATTTTTATTTCTCATAAGGCTGTCCTGTAATGTACTTATATCTACTGGAGGATAACTGGATGTTTTCTCCATCATGACTAATAGCCTCTCGCCGTCATTGTAAATAAATCATCTCTTTCCATTGAGAGGGAGATCTACACGACAAACCCAGCCAAGCAGCTGTCCATGACCACTGTCCACAGCTGAAATACACACTTTAGTCCTGGTTTTACTGCTGCTGTACAAAGTTCCTACTTTATCTGAATGGAAAGCCCAGGGGTTGTTGATAGTGCTGCTTTCTTTTTTGAGGCAGTTCTATACAGTGTTTTCCTCATCATTACAGAAACTACAAGCTTTTTCTGAATGACGAAAGTGACCATTACTTATTTGATGATTCCACTGAGGCTTTTTCCAATGCAAGCATACACTGCAAATCAGTCCTATACACACTGTATTGGGGCAACAACCTCAGGATCATATTAAGGGCCTGATCAATATTCCAACATGGGGTTTAAGCTTCTAATAGAGTCAGTATAATTTTCAGCTTCTTGGATCTGTCATCTTATATGTAACGTATTTATATGAATATATACACAGATCATTTTACATACAAAGAAGAAAAAAAGTGCTCATGAATTTACACTGGGCATGCCCATGAATAAAAATCAAATGCAAAGGTCCATTGTGGAGGATGAAAGTGAGGCCACGAGGGAAGTCCCTACAACCTCTGAGATTCTTCATCATGGGCTGCTCGTTGTCACGGTTATTGAAGATCTAATCGGGTAAATCTCCTCCATGTAGTCACTGAAAAACCATCCTGCTGCAGTAGCAGCCAGTCTGACACAGATGCCTTCCAAACAGGGAGAAAAGTATATCAAGGTAATTTCTCTTCCTCAGTTCTTTGGACCCCTTGTCCATGTGAGCTCCTCAACTGGTTTACCTTCAGGCAAGCGGGGGCGAATATCATCAAATCATGTTTTAACAACCTCTAAATAACCCCTGTTAAGCTGTTTCGGTTTTTGAGGGGGAGACAGTGTGAGGAAAACAGAGAGAGAGTAGGTCGGAAACTGGCCACAGCTGTGTGGAAGAGGAGAGTGACCAACGTGGGGCTCATTGATCAAACAGGGGATTAGTCTGGTTCCAAATCCTTGGCACCACACAAGCAAAGCTGTTTTATCTGGGTGGATATCCTTTCTGTGGTCCCAGGTAATCCAGTCAGTAGCCACAAATGTAATAGTTTTAGTCCGTTCGGTGGGAAGAGAAAGGGTAGATGTGGGGAAGAGCCTGGCATGCAGCCCTGCAATGGGAGCTCTCTGTTAGGTCCTGGGATGAATCTATAACACAGAGGAGGAAGAGGAGAAGAAAAAAAAAACACACACACTTAGACAGAACAAAGAAACACAAGTGTGCGAGGATTACACTCAGAGAAATTGCAGCGTTTCCATGTTTCAAAAACAAGGGGAGTCTTTTGATCTGTGGAGGCTTTGTATAGCCACGTCTCACCTCCTAGTTCCTGCTGCTACTAAAACAGACAGCTTATAAGAGTGGAAATAGTGCAGAAAATTGAAGTGTGTTTGGTATTTGTAGGTATATGTGGACATATCAGGAAAAGATTTATACAAAAAACCCTGGTGTGTTTCCATGCTGTGTATGTCTGCTTCACAAATTGACACTTTGGAATGTTACTGCTTTGATCTCAGACTGTTTTAGCCGCATCCCTGTTACCACCAGCTTGTCTGCCACCCCGTCATTTGCGCCTTCATACCAAGTCAGCCAGTCAACACTGGGGATTCTCTTCTATCCTGATAAAATGACTTTGGCTTTTCTAAATGGGGCCCCCTCTTTGGAGTCTGAGCTGTCTCTCCGTGACTCTGGTTCAGGGATTCTTATTCAGCTTGAGTTGCAGAGCCAGACACATTTCAGTGGTTCATTGTGCAACCTTGAGACTGCTATTGAATGTCCTGCTTTTCAGCATCCTGCTTAACCTGGAGCTCAATAAAAAATGTGCACAAGGTCTACAGCAGTTAAAGCAGTCGCATTCCCTGCCCTGCCATGACCGTAGATGCAGCAAAAGCATGTAAATGTTTATCAGAATTTATTTCACTTTTATCACGTTTTCCAGTAGTTTTACTGCTTTCGGATTTTATAGTGAAGAAATCTGAAGTGCCCTGCACACTGGGGGGGCCAATTAGAAATCTCATAATCCTGTTCAAATAAGAAATACAGCCATGACATTTCCAGCAGGCTTGGCAGGTGGCAGCCAGGTGTGTGGATTTGATTGTGGAGGGTGCTGCCTGGGACTCTGGGAGCTGCAGCACAGAGAGTCTCAGAGCTCCAATATGCTAGTAAGAGAGCCAAATAATTTTATTAACCATTTTCTGTGGGTAGAGTGATGTGCACCTGTATTCACAGACCATATTGTGTGTTATTTTGAGATTAGAGCAAACTGAAGAGCAGGTGACTCTCAGGCATTATAATTTGGGTCTACTTTGGCATCAACATTGGGAATGCAGTGGAGTTACATATTTGGTCGACTGCCGTATCAGTTGATACACTGTAAAAATCTTCATCATATCAAGTCAGCTTTACCAGTTTGTCATCAAAACTAACTGTTTTTCAGTTTTCTAGAGTAAAATGTCCTTTGCAGAACAAACTCTTTCCATACATTAAATGGGTATGTTTGTGTTATATTTGTCTGTTTCTGGCGGATCCAAGATTCGGACTGTTTTCACTATTTTCTTATGAACTAATGTATACATGATTGAATGTAAATATCACTAGTATGTTTATAGGAAACAAAACATGTTTTTTAAAGTACAAATGACTTGATGAGACAGATGTTCCTATTTGTCTCACAGCCTCATGTTGATGAAACACTTGCAGACTCACTACATCATTTCTATTTAGGTGTTTTCACCCGAACTATTCCTGTGCCTGCTCTAAATAGGGTCAAAATCTTAGATTTTAATATGCTGATCTCTTCTTCAGGTTCTGTCAAGACACCTTTCTTTGTACAGATTTACTCTTTTGTTCCATGATGCCTAAAAAAGTAAACTGCCAGGCATTTTCATCTGTATCATCTACTGTACAACAACAAATCAAAATTTTGGAGCAAGAATAGCCTCTTCCTGAACAAGACAAGTAACTGGTTTGGATATTATAGCTCACTCTCTGTTTCAGACACAATCCACCAGAGATTTGTTAGCGAGAAAAGACGGGTTGTATGCAAATGTTGTCATTTAAACCTGCATGCATGTGTGCGTGACTAAAAGTGTCCTCTGTTCTTTTTTTGTCCTCTGTCTCTTCAAATGAACAGTGCAGCAGGAGTGGCTTGCTCAAGGATTTCCTGCCTTTCCTGTCTTTGTTGGCAACTAAGTCGCCTGCATTCTAATCTGTTGGCTGCATTAAATTGCAGTTTACTCAGCCTTCAGTTAGTAAAAGAAGCCAAGGACAATTGCCTTAGCAAAATAATTTAGTGCAAACACAGCCCACCGTTTCCCCCCTCCTTCTCATTTAGTGAACAAATCAATCATGCCAGCAGAGAAATTTCTCTAAAGAGCACCCTCTAAAAACAGAAAACTCCACACAACAAAATACATCAAGACCCATTTATTGTGACATTGACAATGGAAAAAGCTAAGAGGACAAGTATAATTGAATTAGAAGCACTTGGATGGAACTCCTCCACCTTAAACCTGTATAACAATGTCATAGGGATGACAACATGAGCAGTCATGGCAGCATCCGTTAGCCTATAACTTCTTTTACATATATATCTATATCTATAGATAGATATAATAGATAGTTAGATCTTAAATGACTGTGTTTGCCATTTATTTATGATTTTAAGCTTGTCTGTATGATAACATTATACAGGAGTGAAGGAAGAGGAGAGATATTGTCAAGCACAGAGGTGGAAGAGATGGTTTCTCGGTGAAGCTGAACTGTATGTGGCATGGTCGCTGGAAGTTCATTTTGATCAACTGCAGCATGCGGTCTCTGGATTTGACAAATTAGTTGATGCTGCATTTGTGGCAGGTCACTTTTGCTCTGAAACTGTCTCACAGATGGGCTGCATCCTGTCACAGTGTATTATTTTGCTTGAAAAAGTGCCCTCCACTCCTCTTAATAAGGGACATGTGGCTCTCTGAACAGCAAGCAAATTATGCCAGAGTAGTTGGAGGGTGTGAAAGATGCTGGTGTAAAAGAACTGAGACACTCGGGTTCAGTGCTTAGCACTCACTAATCTGACCGGTTACATATTCTGTTGTGGAACTATTGTGTCCATATGTGGTTAGAACAGCTACTGTAAATGAACAAGTGATTATGTTGCAAAGTGTAATTACTAAGAAGGCCATTCAAATTCACTGAATGTCTGCTAGGGGTGGTATTAAGTATGTAAGACATTCCTGCACTGATAATGATACACTAGCAGTGAAATTATCAAATGAACATCATTCTTTTCACTATCATCAAAAGCGGAGAAGTAGAATGAGTAAAGAAAACTACTTGCTTCTTTATTGCCTATCTCATTGTGCCTTTTTTGTTTAAGGTGTATAATTGTTTGAAGGGAGCAGATATGAATCTATTTAGCCAGTGGAGCGGGTAATGCAGTTTTATGGTGGGCGAGTGTTTTGGAAGGTGCTCCCCAGCCTCGCTCTCAATGTGACTTCCACAAACAAAAGGGTCTGCCTTGTCTGCTGCTACAGAACAGGCAATGAAGGGCTCCCTCTCTGAAAGACATAAAGGAAAAAAGAAGAAACATGGGTGTCAGGCACTGGCTTTGCTGGGCTCTTTACTTTTCATGCCAATTTTTATGAAAGATGGTGATGAAATCTGTGTGTGGCTGAAAGTGTGTGTCTGCCTCATTACAGTTCACTGACACTTTTCAGAGCAAAACAGCAACCTGCAGGTGAATTAAAATCACTGAAAATTAAATAAAACAAAAGCAAAACCCGGTGTTGTAAGCTTGCTGGTCTGTGACAAAGCAAACACCAATGAGGCAGTTTGGCCTGAGAAGCAGGCGAATGAGGAATGTTGATAAAAAAAAAAGAGGGAAAAAGAGAGCAGAGTGCATGAGAAACAGGCCTTTCATGTAGCCTGTGGGCTATGTAGTGTGCTGATAGCTGCTTCAACAAGACCCTCAGAGGGGGATCAGGATATCAAGTGGCTTCTGATACAAAGCCGCGCAACACAAAGAGAAGAGGCCTGGCCGGGGGTCTTGCACTCACATGTGAGAATAAATGCACAGACGTAGCAAACACATCAAACGTGTGCATGCATACACAACTAGGTGCACACGCAACGGGAGGAGTAAGTAGCATGTCGCAGATTAGTGCCTAATGGGATTGGCAGAACGGTGCAAGGAACTCAATCAAGCCCACACAGTGGCCGAGAGCAAAAACAGGACATGGAACAAAGGAGGCAATGAAAGGAAGAGGGGCTGATCCTGCCATTACACAATGATGACAGTGAACAGGGTTCTGCTATGGGGTGTACCTGGCTCTCTTTGCAGGTTTCTACACTACACCATGAATGTGCTTTTACAGTTTATGTTTACCCATCTATACGCTATATATTATATGTGCCACCGTTTACATGAAAAATGCTGCACCTTACCTTTTATTTATGCCTGCATTGCCTGTGCTGGGTGATAAATATTTACAGTAGGTGGCAGTGCGTTCAGTATTTCTGGCACGCTTGACTAGTCATGCACAGCATGTAAACACACACTTGATCCTTTTGAACTGAGTATTTGGGTTAATGAGAAGTCAGTGAACACGAGTCACTCCCACTCCTACTGAACAACACCAGAGTGTTTACAGGGATGTGAGAGAGACTGGAAAACAAAAACAATGAACAGCTTGAGACTAACCTTTACAGAAGCAAGAATGCAGCTCGATTTCTGTTGATGCATCCTCTGCATTTTGCTTCCGGAAGCTAAAAAGGGGAGTATGGCTGGGTGTTCTGCAAAGAGAGGGTCAAGAAAAAAGGACACGTGTGTGTTGGGCAGAAAAACAGCTTTAGGTCTGACCTTTGGAACCTCTTTTCTTAAAATTTTAATTAATTTAGACCAAAACTATTTTACTCATAATTATCATTTAATGCTTTTTCTCTATTTGTGTGCAAACATTTACAATTTTGACTTATATTTCTTAAGAGAATATTTTGTCCCAAGTTATATAAAGACAGTCATCATTTCAAGTTTACTTATTTTACATTATGCAAAGTATTGAATTGAGAATTAGAAATGCATTCTTTAGAGTGAACCAAGTACTGCACCTTACCTTGATGGACTGGCAAGACCCCATTTGATCAACTTCTTTGTGAAAAGTTTAGGCCTGTGGTGGCTGTGGGGGCCCAGGGAAAACGTTATGTCTATCTGCTGGCATATAAATCTGCAGAACATCCTTCGTCGGCCACTGGTGGTTTAACCTTGTCTCTGTTCCTTGTTTCCCTACCATCACAGTAGTCTGCTTCTATGCAAAGCCACTGTCACCAAGCACTAAGAGGAGTTTCTTTTGGGGGTCCAGTTATGGAGTGTGGATGTGTGCATGGTGCTGGAGGAGGGTTAGGGTTGCACAGATGAGGTAATCAACCTGTCACAGAGTTCTGGACTGCTGGCCTCGAGGATATTACTCCCTTAATTTTTGCATGCCGCACTGACAGTCGGTTTACAGAGCCCAAAGGCAGTGGAGGAGCAGAGTGGCTGTTAACTTGATCTCTGAGAGGAGTGTGGCCTGAGGCAGCGCCTACCTGTTTGTTTACACCTGCTTTAAATTTGTTCTTTACTACTATGGGCCCTCAGATAGGTTGCTTACAATGAACAGAATTCATCTGGTTATATAAAGCACACAGAAGCGCTGCACTTTAAGAGTATTCTTTGTACAATATGATTTGTGTGCATTCCTTTTATCCACCAGTTTAACACTATGCGCGTTTGATTGTTCAGTGGCAGATTAATTAAAAATGAAGCAGGCAGTTGGCAGAGAAGCTTTGTTAAAACATTTAATCAAAGTATTCATATACAGCCTCTTGTTGTTTCTAGCGATCCCTAATTTCAAGTCACAAAAGAACTGTTGAATAGTAAAGTGAAATCTGGCTGTCGTGGTACTGCAGGCATAAACTGTGTGACAAATGGTATGAGTGTGTGGTTGTGCAAGTGTGTTTTTGGCATGGTTAAAATGTCTACATACAGAACAGGAATACAATATAGGTGTATGTTATATATACAGTATGTGTGCATCCGTACATTGTGAGTGCAGATCTGTGTACATATACAAGAAACATCCATTTGTGCAAAGGTGTGCGTGAGTGTATGTGACATCTCACCCTTGTGGTCTTGATTTTGTTCCCAGAAGAACACATCCATCCAGAGTTGTCAGGCAGAGTCTTACACTCTTCTCCCTCCAGACATGGCTCCATCTCACACCACCACTTCCCAATTACAATGGACGCTGGGGAAGGCGAGCACACATATGTAACACAGCAGGTCAGTTTATCACCAAACATTCACATTTGTATGCACAAATTCTGAAATATACTGACAAAAGAATGCTATGCAAAGTAGCCATTTCAGTAGATAAAATGAAAACAAGCTAAGATGAGGGGTATCATTAATAATGAACCTTAAATAAGGATCAAAATTAAGATAATGTTAATAACAATTAAAAGCATATGGGAAGTAACCAGAGTTTACAATGTAAGTAGAATCATCACAAAAGTTTGAACACATTCAGAAACCTCCCACACAAACATATTTTATGTACATATTCTACACAGGCACACATGTATATATTCACATAAGCACCCACACACTATATTATGAGCAACTCCAGAGGAAATCTAGTCGTGTCTCTAAATGAAAGCTTTTCCTCCACTTGGGCCTCAGAGCAGTTGTATCCTTGCTGCATGGGTACTTCTGCTATTGACTTAATGTCTTATACCAACAGAAATTAATCATTATTTTGTTTTGCTATAGCTACATTGCATGTACAGTAGGGGAGCAATCTCATTTTTAATCAAAACTAATTGCCTCTCATTAACATCTACTGAGTTCTTCCTCCAGCTATCTGACAAAAACAAATATGTTCTCATCTTCTCATCAAGATATCACTCTCCCTCCCCTCCTCTGTTTGTGTGTCTGTGTGTTCATGTGTACGTCCTTAAATACAATGCTTTAGTTGTTAGATGATAGTAGTGAAAAAAATGAAATTTACCTACAGTGTATGCTCTTCTATTTATTATTATTATTATTATTATTAATAACCTGTTTTTGTTAACTACAGTCTTGCAGTGAGAACTTCTCTTTGATTCAACTCATACCATACAAATGTAAACCATTCTTTAAAGTCAACTTCTCATTCATTTATTAACCATGATGTTTGAAAAACATTTTGTTTTTCACAATTCCCCACATTCCCCATTTTATGACAGCAAATGTGAAAAGTTCAAACCAATTTCTTTGACGAAAACTCATCTTTTCCCCCCAACATGCGTATATTTTATTATGCCGACATAAAGGAGATGTGACAATTAAATGATGGGGTGCGTGCAGTGAATTGAATTAGTATCCATTTATTTTGCCAAAGTGGTTTTTTTTAACCTTTTTAAAAAATTTTAAATTTCCCCTCTAGCCTGTGTTGCCAAGGTTACAGGCCAACCTCCGATCAGTTGTAAGTATGAGCAACAAGCCGTTTCCAGCTGATGGAAGAAGACAGTTAAGATGCAGTCCTGCACAGTGTACACACACAGAGTCAATACAGTATATATATATACCAGATAAAAGACTGGACTCAGAGTTACACCCCACTTCCCAACTTCCTTCTTCACTTGTCCCTCCATGAGCCCCGATGATACTGACTGCTGGAGCTCGAACCTCTTCTGACCAGCTGTGAGCCTGCCCTTTGGCTTCCTCCATGGTTGTTTACATTATTCATTAATTGCCACATGTGGTTCCATTACCCGCTGCTGTTGTCTTGCTTTTTCACCCTCTGTCTGCATCCATGGGCTAAAAATGTATTTCACATCACTAATCATGTTTGCATTGAGCTTTTAGGTGCAGCACCATAATTGTGCACGCTGTCCTCGTTAAGTGGCGCGATGCTAGGAGATATGTCTTTAATCAGTTCCATCAAGTGATGATAATGTGCTGTAGCGTCAGCACTGTTTAGTCCCATCCTCTTGCGGAAATGAGAAGTTATTTTTCATTATACCACCGACCGAGTAGGAATTATATTCAACAGTGTGAATTCAGAATCTACTTGAAATTGAAAATGGTAAAAGTATTACCTGCAAAACAAAAATCACTCCTTACAAAAGGAACCAGAATGAAAGCAAGAGAAAAGGCAGCAAAACCGAGGCAGGAGATTAAAGCGCTGTCTCACACAAGCTGCTAAAAATTGAGAGCCGCTTTGCATGAAGGTTGAACGGTATTTACTTCACAGAAGTGAATTCACCTCACCCTCTGTGCTCTGAAATGTGTGCACATGAAGCAATGTATTTTTCACAGTGTTTTACTGTCTGTGAAATGTATGCACGCCAATAGCTTAAGAGGGCAGCATGTTTGTTCAGTAGCTAGTGTTAACACTTTGTTGTTGAATTAATCAGAAAAAAAAAATCATCATTTAAACCAGCTAAGTAAGCTTTATTTTTTACTTGTTCTGGGGGGCTGCAGCTGATGCTAGCTGACAGTGGGTGGGAGGTGGGAGTCCCCTGGGCAGGACACAATTCAGAGTCACCAGTCAACTGTCTTTGGACTGTGGGAAAAAACCCACGCAAGCATAGGAAGAACATACAAACTCCACACAGCGACCCGGGTTGGCCACAAGATTCACAGAGCGTTCCTTCTGTGAGGTAACAGTGTTAAATGGCTGTTGTTGTAATCACATCCATGATTATACATCACTAGGTGCATGCTGCAACTACTAGTAAACCAGAAGATGCATATCAGTGACACAGTATGTGGGATAATTATTTCACCTCTAGCAACCAAAGTAATGATGACCTAAGCAATAATCACCTTTAATGACATTGTATAAACAGCCACCAAGCCCACAGAGGGATGAAGTCAAGGAGACAACTTTTTGTTTCCTGTTTCAAACCAGTCAGTTTGTTATTGTATTTTACAGTTTTTTAACTCAAACCATGATTTTTCCATAAACCTAGCCCTATTGTTTTTGTGGCTAAACCTGGTTCTCTTTGTGTTTATTATTGAATTTCTATTGTAATGTGCAGAGACTGTTATTGGAAGGCTGTTGTCAGATTGCTCTGCTGAACGAGGAAAGGCTATGTCTCAGGAGGTAGAGCGGGTTGTTTCCGGAAGATTAGTCAACATGTCGAGGTGTCCTTGAGCAAGACACTGAACCCCCAGTTGCTCCTGGTGATGTCACCGGTGTGTGAGTGCTTGGGAGTGTGAATGGCTGAATAATGTGAAAGCGCTTTGAGCGTGCTGTAAAAGCATAGAAAGGCGCTATACAAGTATAAGACCATTTATCATTAGTATTGAAGTCCAACTTTCACAAGTGTGAAAACCTGAAACATCTAGTGCACATACACTGAGAATGGTTTCGTCAGTGAAGCAGAGAGGCCTTGCATCTAGCAGTTGCAGTTTTTCTCCAATTGTTGATACATGTTTTCTGAAACTATTCACCATTCACATACATTCTCAAAATGATACTCATAGCTGTTCAACCACTAACATCTGGGTCAAAATCAAACTTTGCTCTCAGACAACACACACCAAGCTGTCAAAAACACACATTATAGTACATACACACTGAGAACCACTGTACCAGAGTCAAATTCCTTGTATGTTTAACACACCTGGACAATAAAGCTGATTCTGATACGTGCTACCAAAAGATGTTTTTTCCCTGGAATTGGGAGCAGGGTTGCAGTTCTGTGTTCAAATCATGATTAAAAATCTTACTGGTTATTCCATAGCACAGACCAGATGATATGTATAATCTACCGTCTTTTAAAAATGCAGTTTTGAACAACCCTAATTAATATCTTGACAGCTTCCCGTCTTGTACTAAAAGGAGAGTAAAAGTTTAATGACCAGTGACTGTGAAATACATCTTATAAATATTCATGTTCACATTTGATCTTTGCCTTAAAAATCTATTTCAGTGAGTCTATGAGGACCGCAGCTGGCTCATCTCAGAAAACTTAACAACACATTATTAATGACCTGTCTGGTCTGAATGCCACGAGGATAAAATTCAGACATAATGTAGCCATATGTGAACACACACGCTCCTCATGTTTGTGGCAGTACCCGGGCCAGGACATCTGCCTCTGACCTTGACCACTGGAGAGGAGCCATCTCTGGGCCGGGATCCATGCATCACTCTCTGGTGACCACTGACCTCCAACAGTCATTTTACTTTAACTACTCCCTGTGCAATCGTCAGCATAGAGGATATAACCTTTGTTCCAGCTCCAGCAAACTTTACTCCTCCTGTGCGGGGGGTGAAGGGGGGGGGGGGGGGGGCTTAGAGTAGACCATTTCTGGGTGGACTGGTAATTTTCAGATCTATCTGTTTACAAACTGAATGCCTTCAATGTGATTTAAAGCACCAACACCAATTAACACGAGTCTCACATGTTATCGTAAAGTAGCTGCAGTATGTGGTCAGAGGTGACAGATGGGCTCGGAGTAATAGCAAACATGGGCTGAAAGAATTTTTGATTCAAAATGCTAGTTGTGTAGCAAGCTGGAGTCTTTGATGGACAAACAACTGAGAGTGGGACTTGATCTGACTGACAAACATGAAGCGACGGACCTTTTACAAGTGCATCTGTCAGATCACTGGTGTGCAGGCTCCATGATGGATTGAACTTGCTGACATGTCCCTGCCAGGTAGCGGAATGTTTGAACACCTTGAGAGATGAGGAAGAGAACTGATTTTTGTCTATGCCAAAATGTGAATACATGTTGGTAGGTTCAATGAATAGTTGTTTTTTTTTTTTGCTTTGTTGGACTTAAAATTTCATCCATTATCTACACCGCTTATCTTGGAGAGGGTTGCGGGAAGCTGGAGCCTATCCCAGATGACATTGGGTGAGAGGCGGGGTCCACCCTGGGCAGGTCACCAGTGTATCACAGTGCTGACACACAGTGGCACACAACAACACATACTCACACTCACTCCTGCAGGCAATTTAGAATCACCAGTCAATCTAAGCTGCATGTCTTTGAACTGTGGGAGGAAGCCAGAGCACCCAGAGAGAACCCACGCAGGCACAAGGAGAACATGCAAACTCTGCACAGAAAGGCCCCGTCCAGCTCAGGCTTAGACCCGGAACCTTCCTGCTGTGAGGTGCAAGGATAAGGATAAGGATAATCACCTTTATTTGGCCAAGTGTGTTACACACAAGGAATTTGTTTCCGGTACAGAACTGTGGCAGCCATCTGCAGCGCCAACTCAACCGATGGCTCTAACCATCGGGGGCAACTTGGGGGTTAAGTGTCTTGCCCAAGGACACTTCGACATGTGGACTGCCGGCACCAAGATTTGAACCTCCAACTCTCCGGTTGGGAGAGCTAACCATTGCTAGACCATGACTTTAAATTAGTCCTACCAAAGCAACACCAACTGTAGCGTTTGTTTTTATCTGGTCAGCAGTTAGGCTTTAAATTCTCATTCCATTTTTTTTAGGTTAAATTTACATTTTTAGGGTGAAGGAGCAATACTTCCCCCAGGATAATGGTGAGCATCCAGTTCCACTTCTTTACATTTACTGACTCCTTCAGGTTACCTGGGCAGTTTAGGTCAGTGCTCTGCAAGTGCCCTTATTACTCAGTTATCAAGCAAACAAATGGCCAATCAGCCATTTATTCACATAGTCATACAAGTGAGCAAACAGTCCATTAATCAAGTGACCCCTCTCACTTTTTTCTTGAGAAATTACATTGAAGTGATTAAAAAACACACTTTCATCTTAATAAGACAGTGCAAGTGTTGTGCAAGAGAAGTAAATTATTGAAAGGGTCAAGGGAGCATGAATCAAATGAACCAAGTGTGTAATTACAGCAGGGCTGAGACTTGGACCCTTGAACCTGAGGTCAGCTTCAGAGATTTGTAATTCTGCATTAATATCTGTCCCTCTCAGAAAAGAGAGCCACAGTTTGATTATTCAGGAAATATTCTTTAGCTTTATAATTACATACTGTAGCCTTTATGAATTTCTCAATGTAAGAGACATCCAGACCCACTCAGACTTGAAACCGAATTCCTGTGTTGTCATTTGAATATTTTCAATATGGATTTTGAATCCAAATTCATTTTTAAGATGATCAGAAAAGGTTTTCCTACCTTGCCTGGCTCAGGGGGGTTTTACTTAAGTAAACATAACAATACCACTGTGTGAAAATACTTTGCTGCAAGTCAAAGTCCTGCTAAGTACAAATACACAAGTATTAGCATCAAAATATACTTATAGTTCCAAAAGGAAACGCACTCATTATGCAGGATGGTACAGTTTACATTAATGTAAATTACATTCTTGCATTATAATTATTGATGCTTTATTGTGAACGTCACATCTAATGTTGTCACTGGTAAAGGCATTGCTAATGTTAACGACCTTATGCGCCTTTAATTTGAAGTATTTTACATACTGCTGGGTACCTTGACAATTTCCCACTGGGGTCTTTTTTATTACACTATATTTTGTTTGTTTTTGATTAATATCATTCTTAAAAGCAACAAGTAACCAACAAGTTATCAAATATATTTAGTGAGTACTAAGTGCAAATGAAAATATTCAAGAAAAGTACAGATACCTCAAAATTGTGCTTACTGTAAGTACAGCATTTGAGTAAATTTAGTTACTTTCTACTACTGCTATTTTTAATGTGTAACTATACATACAACCATCAGTTAAATTTATCTTAGCAATGGGGAAACACACATGGAAAAATTCAGGGCCAAAAATACTACAGCTAAAATATTATGTGTATATCAGAATCAGAATCAGAAGTGTACTCTGTTTACATGTCTTATTTGATGTTATGATTCCGTTTTTAATGTTTCTGTGTGTGTACTCGGAGCATTAGTGAGTAAGTGCCTGTGGAGTTGGTGTGTGTGTGGGGGGGGCATGCACAGGCACGCCTATTAATAGATGAATAATGACTCCTTCTGTTGTGTGGTTATTTCCATTATTTTAAGTGGGTACAAAAGCAATACATAAATAATGTTTCTCCCACACAGCTGACATGCTGTATCTGCCTTATGTTTCTTTACCTTTGTCTCTATCCCAATACAACCACAAACCCATTGCTCCAGTAATAAGAGCAGAGTGGAAATGCGTTGTTAAAAAAAAATAGAGAAAAATTGTTAAAAAACTGAGGACACACTTCACCTCTAGCTGAGGGTCAGATCTTCTTCTGGCAGGTTAAAGGTTGAGAGTCCAATCACATCATTGGTTCTGTGAGAGCTCGACAGGATGTGATAGGGATAGAGGAGAAAACCTTTCTCACAATCATTATCTTCAACTTCTCCAGAGACACAAACATCTTTTGACCCAGGATGAGTTCTGTGTTTGCTAGTCTCCCCTTATCTTTGCCTGTGTGAGTGTCTGTCAGCAAGAGAAAGGAGTTATTGTTCTCTATTGTACAACATAATGTGCTCCTTCTGTCTGTCCTCTCAGGCAGTATCTGCAGCAGGTTTGCATCTCGTTCAAAGTTGAACTGTGTGTGTGTGTGTGTATGTGTGTGTGGGTGTGGGGGGTGGGGGGTTATAAAAGAAGGATAATATGTTCACTTGGCTGTTCTTTGGTGTCACCAATTTGGACTTTGTTATCCATGCAAGCAAGTACAGAAATGAATAAACTCCAGGCTTTTATGCTTTTATGCACAAAACACATGCAAGGACAAG
>NW_018127898.1:6071218-6084498 GCF_001952655.1 Monopterus albus | reverse complement strand
TGATGGCCCTGCTTGTAATGAGGCAATAATGTTTTTAAGACCATAACAGGCTGCGCATCATATTCTAGCATGCTTATGATATGCTGCTTTCATTCATATCATGCATCTGTTTGATCAGTCATGTATGTGGAGGAACTGTAGCATTTCTTGTCCCTCCCCTCAACTAGCATCTATGTGTGTTGTCCCCCTGGATGGATCTCAGATGTACCATGACAACCTGCCACACTCAGCTATGTGTGCCTGCAGCCAGACAGAAGGGTTCATTCCCCATCAGTGATCAGCAGCGAGTGGGCATCTCTTGTTGAAAGACTTTATGGCTACAGCAGCTACATGGCAACACAGAATGGCAGCATGTGTGCATATAGGGCATCTGCATGCATGTGTTGAGGAAACGACTGCATATGTATGTGTGTATCTGTCCGTACTGTGGCTGAGGGCTTACATGTCTCATACACTGGGATAAAGGCAGCGGTGCAGTGATGAGTGCCTAATCTGAGTGCACGCGATCAGCGCGGCAAGGCTGGAGAGATACGAGCATTTGACTTGTTAAAAGGGATGGCCTTCACTAAGAGCCTTGTTGGGCCTAACATAACTGGGACATAGTTCTCCTTGTCAAATCTAATAATCGTTTCCCACTATAGGGATAATCTGACAGCAATCCCCACTGAGTATGACACCTCCCACCACAAGCTGTCATCACATCCCCAAATATTAATAACATCCAAATCGGTTACCACTAGCAACTGAAATGACCTCACGTGGCCTGTGTTCACAAGTTAGCAAACAGCGGACAGCGAGACTAAACTTAATGTGCTTTGATGTGTAGTTTGATGTTAATGACCAATAATTGAACACATCAGGGAGAATGTCTGTTTCTGAAAATTTGGCTAAAGATAAAGGAGTGTTCATTCAGGCTCTCTGTGTGTGTCCAAACCAAATGACCTCTGAATATACACTGTCTATTCTTTATTTAAAAATATTTATACCTATGTATATTTGGGGGGGGGCAGAACCTGTATATGGTACAGTGGTGGCAGGTGTCCCCGAGGAGCTGTTGAGATGAGCTGGGCTGCAGCATCATTCCTCATCTAGATGGAACATTAATAACACCAGGTCCTGGGGAGAAAGCTCCATCTGGGGCAGGCCAGTGCACTGCTGAGGGGACAGACCACTGACTCCACAAGTCTATAATCCCTCACACAGAGCAACGGTAGCCTGCAGGGTGCGGTTGCCAAATACACACAACTTTCAGGTGTAGCTTTTCCTAGACAATCAAAATCTCTTAACTGGAGTGCTCCCACCCCCGTATCCATTTATTTCCACACTTACTAAAAAGGTTCCTTTTAATGAAACTGTTTGTTTGTAATGTGTGACATCTCCACCTACAAATGAGCTGTTGTTATTAATCACATAATTATTTTGTCTGCCCTTCACTCCATATCCCAGGGTAGTTTTACTGTTAAATAGCCGAAATAGACAGCCCAGTTCACTTTAAAGTAGGTCAAAATGATCCAAAAGACAATGGAAATGCTCCAGCTAAAGGAAATTAAATTACTGTTATATGCCCAGTCCCCTGAACTCTTTCTGTGTGGTGCAGTGCAGTTTAGCTTGTTGCTCAGTGACTTGTCATTATCATTTTTACCACCTCTGCCTCAATTAGTGCTTGTTAATCAATACACTAACAGCAAAGATTGGCATTTCTTCCTTCTCCACCTCTGTGCCTTAGTCCATGTCATTTTATTTTTTGATTTGTATAGCTGTGTCAAACGCCTACCCACGGTCTCTTTACTTATCTTGAGGTAAAAAAGACCTGACGCACCAACTTCTATTCTCCTTTTATATTACATTTAGGTAACTTGGTTTAGTAGTGGGCAAAAAAAAAAAAAAAAGTCACAGTCTGATGTTTTTTGTCTAGGCCTGGTTTAGTGAAAAAGACATATCTGAATGAATATAAAAGGAGTCCAGTGTTCAGGAGACAGTGTCTGGTTGTCTGCCTCTCTGTACAAGGACAACACATTCTGCTAAAAAAGCTGCATCTCAAAGTCAAAGCTGTGTAAATGATTCATTCAGTAGATGTCTCCACCAAGAAGGCAAACAAAAAAATATGTTTTTGAACATAATGTCTCAAGGACTTTTATAGGGTCTCACATTTTATAGGGTTTTGGATAATTTTTTTCAGGAGAAAGTTCTTTTCTGTCATGCATGATTTATCTAATTCATATTCTAGGATCTTCTTGAGTGTCAGCTGTGGCTAGCCAATGCCATGAATCCCACTGAGCAGGCCTGTCTGGTCCTTTGTGTAACGTCCTTCATAATGAAGATAATTTGGTGTCATTTCTTTACAAGAGGGCAGTCAGAGAGATGACTTTAATCTCTGTTGATGGTGGAGGTGAAAAGACTGAGACTGAGGAGCAGTAGTTTGAACGGTGCTCTGCAGTTCTGTCTCAGCAGACTTGTCAACTTTTTTTCTTCTCAAGGAGCTGCCTCTCTCTGATTGTTTTTCTCAGGTGAAGTAATTCAGATGCACTGGCCTAGAGCTTCCCTGACTTGTGTTTATTAGTTATTCATTTCCACCAGCCTGAATTGCCTTGGGCAATGTGATCTGCAACATACTCCCTGCTCAGGTGTTTAGCAGCCCAAATGGATCATCTTCTACCTCCAGTGATGCAGGGCAGCACATTACTTGGGGGTTCGTAATGGTTGAATGCATTTTTATTATTAGGAAAATCAGAGACAGCATAAGAAATTATATTGGAATGTGTAGGCCTTGGTCAGACATTTGTACAAAAGCACATGAAGAGTAAACATTTTTAAATGTAATGGTAGTGATAATCCCATCTTACATTTTGAATATGTAATCTTCAGTGATAAAAGAAGTATTCAAATCATTTACTTAAACAGAAGTAGCAATGTCACGCAAGATGTAAAGGTCTTGCATTTTAACATTTTTAAGTAACAGTACATTATCTAATTAACTAGCAAACTAATTTTACACATTGTCTGATAAAACAAGTGAAGACGGGACAGGACGTGATGTATCTCTGCTATCCCACCCACCTCGATGACAGTCTGGTACCTACAGTGATTCTGTTGTGATTCCAGCTTCCCTAGCCTGTGTTTTCAAAATCAGGTCCGTAAATTAGCCCCACCTGCCACCTAGTGAAGGCTATTTACTAAATATATCATCAGAAAAGAACATCAGTAGTGGATAATTCCGTGTACCTAGATTATATTAAATTGCTTTTTTATGTCAGCATCCCTGTCTGCACATGATAACTATGCCATTAGGTTCCTCTGCTCTACTTATAGGACATAGGACGTCCTATGATGGCACTGAATGTTGGTGCCAGATGTAATTTGTACATAATCAGACATATAAGAAGTTTTCCTCAAAAGAGACTTCACGTGTAAATAGTCAGCAATAGCACAGTGTTAAAACCCATCAGATGTCCTCACCATCCACACAGGAGGGTTTGTTGCGTGTTGTTCCAGCCACTTTTCCCGGTAAACAGGAGCACTTGACTGTCTGCGAACGCTCCTCAATGCGATTCTTGTTACAGCATCGGTGGGCGGCAATCACCTCACATGTACCACCCTCTGCAGAAAAACACAGAGGGCAACACAGAGTCAGTACATGTGACATTGACTATACTGTACATTATACAATGTTTGTAACAATCCAAAGGAAGGACAATAATATGAATAAAAGATTGGGGAACCTTGACAACCTCACATCATATCACATGAGGCACGCTGCCTCCTCTTGGGCACTTACAGTGTGAGTATGTGTAACAAATTGGCCCTAGAGGCATCTTAATTATATAATCTAATTGCCTCTCGCTCAGTGTTGGCTGTCTTCACACCACACCAATCAGTCCATGATGAACATCACACAATATATTTAGTATTAATGTGCCTGTCTTTGCACCCTTGATACTTTCCATGTGTTGTATGATTTAGGAGGATGGTTCGTTTGACTGAGCTCCTCTAGTAAAACCTGGCAGTCGTGAACCTTATAGTCCCAAGATAAAGTACTGTACTACTGTTTGTACTTTCCTGGTTTTCTTCACTAAAGTCATAAATATCAACAAACACAATATTTCTAAGCTGATAAAACACAGTCATGATCTTTCATGCCACTACTTTATCCACCATCAGTTAGTATGTTTAATGGGTGTGTTCAATAAAGACAGGAAAGATCATGACTGTTGTGTTTTATCAGCTTAGAAATAATGTGTTTGTTGATATTTGTGACTTTGGTGAAGACCAGATCACATTTCATGACCAATGTATACAGAAAACCAGCAAATTGCAAACAGTGCCTTTACCTTTTCTTGTGACTGTAGGTGGATGACATGTTTGAATCTCAGGACTGAGCCAATACAGATTTGGGCTATACTATACTAATGCATTAACTCCAAAACATAGGTGACATTAGTCAGAGCAAGTGCTGTACAATAGGTCGCAGTTTGACAAAGGGAAATAGCCAAAAAAAATCCAGTGAAATGAGAAGGTGAAATGTGCCGTTGGTGGTGCTGGGTCAAAATAACAATGGGGAGGATTGTCCAGGGGAGGAGGAGGGGCAATTCTGAAATGAGCAAGACGGGTGGAGAAAGAAAGTGCTAGAGGACAAGGTGCGTCTGGCTGCCAGGGACTGGCCATGCCTGTGAGTAATGAGGGAGTCACTGGAAGTGCCCCCTTCACACAATTATAAAGTGTGGGGCTAATGCAGCCAGCGGAGCTACAGGAGAGAGCCCCTCCATCACCACTCTCCCCTTTCCTTGTGCCCCAGGAAAAACTCTTTATCATCCCATGACAGCCACTGCAACAGACACCAGCATCCCACAATTAAACTGGAGCTCATACCAGGACAGAGGAGAGGTGAGGAGAGGAGAACTTATCCTCCTTGATGTATAGGAACAATAGTGTAAAAACAACCAAATACCACATTCCATCTTTTCTGTGTATTATTTCACTTAGCTGTACCAAGTTTTAAAGAGGATATCCTGCTGCGGTGAGAAGAAGCATTTACTTCCACTGACATGACAACAACCGGTGTGTGTCTCTCTGGCTGGACTGGTTGTGCAAATGCTTGAAATGGCTCAGGTCATGAATTACAAAGCTGAGCTCCCAGTAGCCCAGAGAAGTTTGGCAACAGTTTTCTTCTCCCATTCCCATCAATGCCTGTTGTGGCCAGACCAAAGGCCGAGTCCTGGATTAAAAGCCAAACATTTGTAGTCCTGCTGGGCCGTGCTGTCGTGTAGTATTAATGTCACTCTCTCAGTGCTTGTTGTTAGATGTTTCTGGGCAGGAGGAGGCAGAACACAGACTACAAAAGTGAAGAGAAAATTCCTTTGCGTGTGCTAAAACCCCAAACCCCACAATGCGTTGGCTTGTTGAATATTTTACTGACACCTTCCAACCTGTAGACTTGCTTTCAAGTTGAAGCATATCTCTGAAAAAGTGCGAACTTTACTTTGCATCATAAATACTGAATTGGTCTGAGTTCCCTCTGTTCCCTCTGTTTGGAGGTTAGCACTACAGAAGTGTAACCAGCAAACATCTGACGAGGGACAAACGTAGCCCTTTTGATATGCATATCATTTGTTTGAGTGTGACTTTTCCTGATCTGTAACTGTTTGGGTTTTCAATGAGACAAAAGCAAGTTTTTGTATCAAATATTCATGGGCTGGCACGCCCTGATAGCCAAATGGTTACAGCGTGGTGCACCATATACCCAGGCATAGTGTGTGTGTTGGCGACCTTTGTCACAGGTCCTTTCCTCTGTCTCCCCTGTTTCCACTTTAAAAAACAATACATAAAAACAAAACTATGTACAAAAATATGGTATGATTGGCAAAATAATCATTAGTAATAATCAATAATAAATTATCTGTCAGACTAAAGCTTGTAAAAACACTAGATTATTAAAAACGATTTTTCAGTGGAATATTGTGAATGTGGTTTATGTTTAAACTTCTGACTGAATAAATCTAATGCGGACAGAACATTTTATGATTATTCTTAACTTTGGCATGATTATTATAATTATTGCCAGTGGAATTTGGGAACCCCCCCCCCCCCCCCCCCCCACCAACCACCACCACTACCAATCTAGTTGTCCATGGACAAACACATTTCTGGGTGGACATTAGATGTGATCACAATGAACCATCTGGTATGTGAAGGAGGGAGCAGTGTAAGTGACTTCACGATGACTCTGCCGGGCCAGTCCAGAGAACCACTTAGATGACAAATGGCCATTTGGACTAGACATAATCCCATCCAGGTAGATGGATGCTCAGGGTGAGGTAAAGGACCTTCCATTATGCGTCTGAGTATGTGTGGGTTTGTTTATTTGCAAACTTGTGGTGTTTTACAATGGATATTTTTTGCTCACGTGCACAGTGGTAACATTCTGGTACGCCATGGGATTATAACAATTTAAGACATGACTGCATGGAGTGATGGATGTAGTGCTTGGAGCCTGTCAGACAGCTAAAGGGGTTAAACCAGCCTGCTAAGATGGAGTAAAGCTGTGCACTCTAGCCTTTAGAGGAGGTGAAGGGCATCAATGGGACTAGTGAGTGGTCATTTTTCTCTCAGCAGCCCACAGTGACAGCAGCCATTAAATGACTAGATGAGGTGATTATGTTTAAGGAAATCAATGCTTCATTGTTTTCACTTTAGCCCAACAGCCAATTAGGAGCTGTTAATGAAGGATGGTTGTAAAATCTGGAAATAGATAAATGGAAAAAAAAAAACTCAAGCTTAGAGTGTTAGCAGCAGGTCAGGGTGAGTTTGAGATCTGACAAGTGGGAAATGTTATCAGACATTTTGCATAATTACACTTTAAGCATACATAAATGTACCATACTGGTCCAAATATGAGAAGGTTTTTTTATTCATCCTACAGTATATTTGAGGACTAGACAATAATATGTTCAAAACATCAGATGTTCGGATGTTCTTTTTGAATGGACACTTTACACCTTAATGTTGCAAGGCCATGGGTCCTTCAGTATGACCATAATGAGATGTTTATAATACATTTCTATTCAGCCCTAAACGTGTTTTGGTAGCCCATGTTAACGTACAGGACTTTCGGAATGCTTGTCAATGTGGGGGTTTTCTGCCACCGAGGAAATAAATTCATGACAAGTGAAAATGACTTCATGGCATCTCCTGTTGTCTTTATTGCAGAAACGGACCATGGACAGAATCATCTGGCATCAGAATTACCACGGTCACAGAACATAATGACGGTCTGAAAACAGGCTAAACGCTGGAAAAAATAATTGTGAGTGCTTCCGAAAACTTGGCAAAATAGTGTGTCAGTATGTGACCGATATGTCAGATATGTTAAACTTTAATGGTACTAGTTCATGTTTCACATTTATGTGGGAAAGCCTGCACAGAAGAGACTCATCTCTCCTTGGATTAGGAGTATCTCAGGGAAACGGGTGCTTGAAAAGTGGTGAGCCGGTCTTATATTTAGGCCGGTAAACCTAAAATTCTTAAAACCCATGTATAAACTCAAGGTCACAGTAACCCATGACAATTTATTCACCAAAAGTCTCCAGGCTCACATGAATGAAGGAGACAGTTTCTTTTCAACCTTTGAGTGACAAAGAGCATATGCTACAGGCACCTGATTTCTTTCTGATCTCACCACAGCTGGCAATTTTCTGACACTGAGATCCAGTCAGTGCAAGTGGAATGACAATGTCACCACAGAAAAACAAACTGCGTCCCCTACACCTTGGCTCAGTGTCAGCATCAGCAACTATAATCTATGCAGAGTGGCCGAGAGCAGTAATCACTGACTCACCACCGTCAAGCATTTATGTCAACTTTCTCTCTCTCTCTCGCTTTCTCTGACTGCTACAGTTATTAAGTAATGACATATGGCCAAGGAAGAGAACACGGCAGCCGGGAAAACTTCAGCTTTTCAAGGTTTCTTCATAACAACTTAATCAGTGCATACTCAGGTGAAAATGACTCTTTTCCACTAGCACACTGGAGTGCCTGCTTTGTTTTGCCAGCCAGGAAGATGCTGAATCAACCACAGTCCAGCTTTCTTCACAATCCGTCCTTCTCCGTGCGGTTATTGTTGTTCCCCAGTGCTGCTATTTAACTCACAGCTATACACTGTCTTAGTGCTGCTAATTGTCAATTTACATCTCAGGTGGCAACAGCAATTATGTCAGTAAATGCTGTCAGTGTTTATTTGCCATCAGTGAATAAATGCAGACATGTGTAGAGCTAAGAAATGTAAATTTGGCTCTCGCTTCTTATTCAAGAAGCAGAGTGAGAGCTGCATTTCAAAGTATTGCTGAAAATGATGCACATTTGGAAGAGAAATTGAGACTTTCACCCGCACTTAATGCTTTTCTGCAAGAGAAGGAAGTTACTTTGTACTTTGTTCCAGAGAAGTCAATTCAAAGCCCCACAAACTTTTATTAAGCGGCAGATTGTTTATTGAGCCGGTTAATTTCTGTCAACTTTTGTGTTATTTAAGTCATAATGCATAATTAAAATGACCCCTTTTTATGACTCACAGTTTTCAACATAATGAAATGCATCTTGAACTGAGAAGTTGTAGGATATGTCCAGAATTTAAAACGCTCCATTCTTTCTCTATTAGTTTTATGTTTGTCACATTTGAGGGTAGAAAAAAGGAGGATATTAATGATCAGCTTCAAGAGGCACAGGCACTGAAGTGGCTGTGGGCCAGCTGTCCCCCTGCATATATGTTTAATGATGCTCATCAGAAGTTTGCTTTTCATTACTTAAACATCAAGCTGGAACTTCATGAACACTCCCCCCGATTGCTTAGGCTAATGTTTAAACACCCTACAAAGCACTGTCGAGTGGATTCCAAATGGAGGCCTTAGAGGCAGTGCCAGGGAACAACTTTTCATGTCCTTCCTCTTGGCAGCTGATACGGTTTATATATTTTATCACAATTTACACAACCCTCGTTGACTAATCACATTCCTCTGCTTCTGTAACACTGCCAGTTAAAATGAATGGTATGTGAAGCAAAATTAGAATTAGACCTCACTGCTACAGTATAATTTCATGGTGGAGTATATCACTTCTGTGGTGCTAATGCCCTGTAAATCACACCTCCTGTAGTATGGAGGTGATGTGTGAACCAGCAAGAGTAAGAGAAAAGCAGGGAGGGACCACATGCATAGTGCATAGTATTTCTGTGCATGTACCACAATGCATCACTGAATGGAGGTGCCAGTGTTGGTGTGTACCTATGAGAAAGAGTTGTTTGGTGGTAAAAGCATCATGAAGTCCTCTTGTTGTTTGGACTTCTTTGCAGTGCTGACATTCTCCCGGTGTTTGAGAGTAAATCGTCCAGTAAGGCTTGAGCCCCAGCTACTCATTCTCACTGTGAAGCCCTTTCCCAGAGAGCTGACTCCTGCCAATGAATAATAAAAAGTAGCCTCAAGGAGGGAGGCTACCACAGGAGCCTGCACCATTCAGTGCAAAACACATCTAAAGAAGTGGGTGGAAAGCCAGCTTTAGGATATTTTATAGTGCAACCTGTCTTGGAGAGTAACAAACAAAATGCTCCAAGGGACAGTTAACCATTATTTATCAAATCTAAAAAACCTTTTGACCCATGTGTCACTGATGCATCTGGAGCTGGAGTGGTTTCACCATTTATCAAGTGCCCATCAGCACCCTGCTGAAATGATCCATATGGTTTCCTGACCTCAGCAGGAGCGAAGGCTTCAGGTTGGTTTCTCACTGACTCTTCTGTGGCCTGGATTTCACTTTCCTCCTGAGGCAGCATCACCCACAGTAATGAGAGTAGACAAACAAGTGTACAAAGAAGTTATAGTAGGGGCTGGCTCTACCACAAACCTGAGGGAGGGATGAGGAGAGGGGGACCAAGTCGGTGAGAGGGAGAGAGGGAGGAGATGAGAGAAAGACACTCTGGAGCTCAAGCTGACTGTCAGAAACCACTGACTCTACTATAGCGGAGTCACACAAATCACAATGCCGTTTTTTCCCCTCTGCTGGCATAGCGTACTTCTGAATCTAACTACACTTCTAGAGAATACTGAATACTGCTCTACTACAGTTTGATAAATGAAGAAAAATCTAGGGGGGAAATGACATTAACAAAAAGAATCTTATGCTTTGCACCTTGCTTTTGACCAGTATTCCTTATGCAAGGAGACATGTAATTTGACTCCAGTTTAAAGAAAAGGATATAGTGCAATAATTGCACCATTGGTGGTAATAGTCCTGACATCATTAACAGGTAATTCCATTAGTATGAATAAGAGATGCGAGGTGCTGCTGGCCACGGCCCTGGTCGATTCTTAATCACCTGTATGGGTTTCCTCTCGTGGGCCTGTATGACTCCAATGCTCACATCTTTATGGTTATTAGAGTTAACGATTGCTGCGTGCCTCATTTACCAGGCCTCTATCAATAGCAGTTCAACACCATGAAATTACCCCAGTCCAGAGAGAGCAGTGTGACAAACTGGATTAAGAAGGGCTCTCTAATGCCCTGGCACATATAACACTCCGTGTCACAAGAAGACACGCTGCCCAAACTCAAGTCTGGTGAAAGGAAGGGCACTAGAGGGGCTGTTGACAACCAGTAAAGTTTAAATGTCAATTCAGGCTTTTATTACCCACATGGTTATTCTGAAAAATTAACCACTTTGATTCCTTTACTGATGAATGAAATAAGGGAGGTTAATAATGGTAAATTTATGCAGGATGTAACCTATGTCTCTAGTCATTCAGGTGTAACAATAACTTTGTTGGATACTCTTTTAAATGTGCTTTCATCATAAAAACTGGCTGAACATGGCAGTGATGGCTTGTGTTCCTTTACTTACATCTCACTTATCTTATTACATAACGGGAGAATGAGGCCAGAATTACTGTAGTGCAGAACCAGAAACACTATAATACAGAATTTACTGTATGCTGTCACACTTGTGTAAAGAGACGCAGTAAATAAAGCCAGCAAACCTCTATTTATCACTTCATCTGACTTCTGACCTCTCATCTGGTGTGTGTAGGCATGTTTACACTCTTGTGTCTTTATAAACCAACACAAGCACAACCCCACTCGTGTTTTATAGCACCCTGCAGTACAGCTGACGGTGCCTGACCTCTATCCAATGTCTATATGACACAGGTCACTGCTCACTCTAAATGAGAGCTGAATGGTGAAATGAGCAACTAAATTGTCCATTCAAAATCACAAACCTGCCTTTTGAATGGCACCTTTGAGCTGCCTTCCAAAAGTAACCTTCCTTGGGAGAAAACAGTTGGATGCTGTGAGCCCTAGAAAATGTCCTTAATATCACCCATGAATTTCAGTTCACCTTTTTCGGAAAGGGGGGGGGGTTCAAAGGATATGAATGAAGTTCGGGGGGGGGGGTTCAAAAGATATGAATAAAGTTGTGAAAATGACTAAAAGTAAAGTTACAGCATACTGTATAGGATTGTTTGTTATGACACAGGGTGACTGCATGGAGGAGGTGTGATGCATGGTGGCTGTCTCAACCAGCAATCACACCATACTGGAATGACATGCCGCTCTTGGATCAGGCAAGGTCTGCCTGGATTGCACACAATGCATTATCTATTATGCATAATGCATCAGCAGGCAAATTACGGATGCATACAAACATTCCCAGAGTAGTGTATGTGGAAAAAGGGCACTTTGCTGTGCAAATAATCTGCTCACTTTTATGTAAGGCCAAGCAATCAGGGAGCCTCCTGATTTTGCATAACAGGGCACAAAATGCAGTAAATGTTAATAAGTTCATATCCCTCTTACTGGTATGTTTGCATGTTTTAATGTTGCCTTTTCTGCATTAAGACAGTGGGTTAAAGCACATCATCTGTTAATGTTTATTTGTTTTTTCATTTGTCCAATCAAGTATTTATTTATTTTATTCTATATACTTTCAGGCACAAATATCATTTCAGTGCATGAACACACAGGCTGTAGAAACACATAAGTCCAGGCTGTCAGTGCAGTGTGGGCACAAAGCTGTGAAAAGCGACTCTGCTTTGCCATGTAACTGGTTGAGGCCCTTTTTAGCTAAAGCAGTTTGGTCTTAAATGTGTACAGCCTTGCTAACTACAAACGTATTCTACAGAGGTGTCAAATACAGAGGATCTATTAATGAAAGCTTATAGCTCCTGCACATGTTCTAGGATTGAATGCCTACTGTATATTCTCTATAGACCCAGTGCCATTGCCTGACATGTACATGGCAGCGTTTTCTGCTACTTTTTAAAAACAGATACTAGCTTTTAAATGATGCATTTGTGAGCTGAAAATTGTACTGAAGTGTACTGAAGAGCACTGATCACTTCCCAAAGACGTCTAGATGAGGATCAATCTAAGCAAGAGAAAAATTGAGGAAAATCGATGTGCTAAACGCTTTGCTCCTGTTTGACAGTGCAGAGTAACAATGCCTGATGTGGCATTTAGCGGCTGACCTTGCTTTCAGAGGCACAGATAGGAAAGTGTCTGTCACTAAAGGATCGTGAAGCTGTCATAAAGAGCTATAATATATCAAATAAACTGATCAGCCGTCAGTCATTTTTTCATACCTACTGATAGGACAAACACTTAAGAATCACTTGATTCATGTTTTTTAATCATTATATCAATCCATGGATTCAAAGGGATCACGAATACACAATTAAATGTGCCAAAGAAAGGGAGGACATTCATATGGAAGCTCAGTATATGAGCTAATAATGTTTACCCGCTATTTGGAGCCAATGAGGGCTCATCAGGCCATGCCGTCATAAATTTTCAGAGCCCCACAATAAGCAACACCATTTTCCAGACCTAACCTACCATTGACACAAAGCATCCCTGAACGCTATCCTCACCCAACCAAAGAGCAGATATGTGACTAGACACCCAGCATCTGTATTATATTTACTCATGCTAAGCAGTGGCTGGTCCAGCTGGCTTGTAATGGCAGTCACCTCTGAGAGCCAGGTCTGCTTAGTTATCCAATGTCTGATGCTGTTCTAGCAAGATTGTCTAACAAAAGAAGATTATTAACAATTCAATATCTGATACAATATTGACTTAAGTTATATTGTCAACATCACAGTAATTACATGTCAACATTTTAAGTGAAACCAATAATCGACCTCTGTCACTTTTTGTGTACAAATGAGTATAAAATGATGAATGAAAAAAATATTCCCCACTAGCACCCCCCCCCCCCCCCTTTGGGGCCACTCCTGCATCACTTC
>NW_018127898.1:6043031-6070242 GCF_001952655.1 Monopterus albus | reverse complement strand
TATATATATATATATATTCCATAGGTCCCACATCCTACGTGGTTGGACAAACAATCAAGCTTCCTTACGTTTCCAGCAAAAGGGGAATCAAAAAGTGAAAGAGCCCTCTCTACACATTCCCAGTTCCCTGTAGCAAATTTGACAGGAGTCCTCACTGTTAATTCTCAGCAGTGATGTTTTTGGACAAACTAATTATTGTCCTCTTAAAGCGTGGCAGATACTTTTAGAGAAAGGTCCGCGTTCTATCAGACAACCGAATGGAAACTCTTGAAAATATAGCACACTATACAATGTACAACAGATTATCTGTGAGCCAAATAGACGTCAGACAATGATAATCTATTTTTGTGTCACAAGGCACTAGAATGGGTTTTCATTCTATTTCTCTACCTGTGGGAAAGAATAATAGCTATGACAAATGACTATAAGTGTGATGAGAGATGGGTGGGTGGGGGTAAGAATGAGAGGAGAAGGGGAGCGTAGTTATTTGCAGACTCTAAAATCGGAACAATATAAGCAGTGGAACACAATATGCCATCAGATTACTCACAGCGATATCCATCAAAACACACAATTCAGTCACTCAATATCATTATTGTTGGCTTGATAAGCTTTTAAGCTGGAGATAACATCTTGCTGTAGTAACACAAGTGGGAGAGGAGTCTCATCTGTTTGTACTGTTGAGGCCACAACAAAATAAAATGAAGCACAGCAATGAGTGAGATGATTCATTACAAAACTGATTGATGAGTTTATCATTAACAAGCCGCCGTCTTCCATTCCCACTGAGAAGAAGACAACAACAAACTTTCCGCCACTCCTGACATCTCTTTGAATTAATGCTTTTATATTCTGAAACTGTTTTTATATGAATCACATATTTTCTCAGTGTGCAAAGATAATATTGCAATCAAATGTTTTTAAGCTTCCTGCGGCTTCTTATCAAACGTTATGACATTGGGAATACACTCTATTGATTGGCTGAATGTTGGAGATCTGTGAAAAGAAAAAAAAAAAACCCAATTTTTACTCTTTTCATTTTTTGACTGAGGGTGATTACCTCTTCTTCCATAGAAGTCCTCTACAAAGATGAATCAATCATGACTTGAAATATGCCATGACTCAGTCACAGAAACTATCCCCCATCTATGAGATTAAATACCAGCAGTAATGAATGACACGGGCTCTTGTATCCATTCATTATAAAGATTAGAATCCAGACTTTGTTTTGAACTTGTGCCCACACTGATTCTCAAGGTCATTCTCTTACAAGAGGACTTAACTGCAAGAAACACATAGACAGAATGAACTGAATGTTTAAAATGTGTTTTTCTATCACTTCTTCTATTGCCTTGTAACTTGTTTATGCAAAGTTAGGGTGAAACAGGTAGAGGAGTGGAGCGGTGTCTTGTATCAACATTATTAGCTAATATTCACATACAGTGCATGTTGGGCATTATATTGTCTCATAGCTGTGAAGCTTTTAAGTAGAGATGAAATGAAAACCTGAATCTCGTCATCAGTCTTGCTTCTACATACTCATAAATTTGATCTGTGCCACCAGGGTGGACTGTGAAATCATGTGGCTGCACATCAAAGTGTGACTGAACTCAGTGTGCATACTAATGCCAGAGCACTGAGCACCATGATGGCGAGAGAGAGAGAGAGAGATAAGAGAGCAAGAAGGCAACCAGAGAAAATCTCCCTTCAAATAAATAGAAATGTATTGGAAAACCTGCATTGTGCTGACATTTATTAAATGGTTTTTCCAAGGAGAAAAATAAGGTTAAACACACTCATCGGGTACATAAAGATAACTTAACTTCTTTTCCATTGTGGTCATCCAGAGATTGTACAAAATGACTCCCTTGCCTGCAGCACATCAACCTGGGAGGACATATGGGTTGTACAGTGCCAACAGCAGCAGTCACCGTGTGTATCCTCTTTATCCGTCATAGCTGCTACAGTACATCATCTCTCTGGTCATTGTCTGTGTACTGGTGATGCTTCAAGTCATGACTGTGAGATCAGAGCAAAGAGATAAGTGATTGTCTCCTGGCAGACACACAAGCTGTCTTGACAGGCAATGAAGGAAAGAGCCTCTGCACAGCACTTATCCCCGTTCTGTCCCCCTCCATCCCTCCACTCACACATCTGTCCATCCATCCATCGCTCTCCAAGGTAGGTCAAGAGAAAGAGCCTGCATGGCACTTCATTCCTCACTCTGATGAAGCCATTTGTTAGAGACTCATCAACTCCTCTTTGTGTGTGTGTCTCTGTCTCACACACACATAACACTTGTCTCCATTTCAGTTTTCTCACTGCGCGCCTTTCCTTCTCATGTCTCATATCTCTCTCTCTCATTAAAGACTTCTTCAGCGGTGTTCAGAGCATACAAGGGAGGTACAGATTCTGAACGGTCCGGGCTGTGACATGTTTGAAGAAGGCAGATCGCACCCTGCACAAGCTCTCATTGCTCCTGTTCACTGACCAGAGGCCATCGAGGCTCAGTGGCTCCTATGACTGTCAGACATTCAGGTAAAAATTCATCTTTGTCCTAGAAAAAAGATGAGACACATTTAGGCCGCAATGGAGAACATGCAAAAATGGGACAGAAAAAAATGTGTTATGAGAACATGGATGATTCCTACATGTTGTGGTAATTATTGCAATTTTGTCAGTCATACACATGAGACATTCGGCATAGTACAAGTAAATGTTTTTAAATGGCAACCTTCGGAACTGAACTGGGTGTCTTTTGCATTACACGGATACAAGGAAGTGTGTTTTTGTTTAATATCATCATGGGGTAATTTGTACAATAATTTTTACATTATTGCCATGATCTGTCATCACCTATGCACTCTAAAAGGAAGAAAATGCTATAATGATATTTACCAGCTGTTTCTCGCATACAAATCAAATTAGGCTGCAGCTCTCAAGGCTCAACAACAGATGGTTGATCACAACAAGAGGAGAGTAATGGCCCCAGTAGTTACTGTACTATGACACTCCTATGTTTATCTCAGCGGAGTGTTCTGGAACTACTCCATTAGTTTCACAGCTGATGGCATTTTGTAACAGCAAACTGCTGTGTGTTTTAAACCAGACAGACTCATTCAGCCGCATACAATGGGAGCTTGCATGAATGTGTTTCAAAGGTCTCCTCTCTTTCTTTTTTAGTGTTTGAAGCAGACACCAACTCTTTTCAAAATAAAAATGTCTTCAGACACGCCTGCTTTCCATGGAATTCAATTAATCAGCTTGAAATTTGGCATGTGGCCTTCTAAGAATAGCAGCTTTGTGTTGACATCATCAGTGTAACTTTGCATGCCACCCTCTCTGGTCTACACAGATCTGCCAGCATCGGCTGGAGAGCTACGATAGGACGAAGGTGCGAGGGCAAGACAGATTGTTGAGTATTCTACAGCAGCAGCTCTTTCACAGGAGGAAGGACAAAACTCACACATTTTGATATTCATTAAATAGCTTAAAAGGAAAATCTGGGTTTTATTCATCACAGTTTTGACCATTATTAATGGTAATAATGTAATAAGGTAATAATCTGTCCCTGCCTTACTCTAACTCTGTTTGTGAATACAATCACCATGACCAAAAGAAATGGTGCCCAAAGATATGAAAATAAGACTCAAGTTGCTCATACTGTATGTGTAAAGTAACAGGTATACAAGCCAACAGTCATGCTAATTGCTCTCTAAGCCTGCGCTTAAACACAGCACATCAGCAACATCAACAACAATGTTAAGATGCTTAAGTTTAGCAGGTACAGTCATGTTCACCAGCTTACTGTACTTTGGCATGCTAATGTTGCCTAATTAGCAGTAAACACAAATTACAACTGAGGCTGATTGAAAATACATTACTTGTGGTGATATTTCACCACCCATTAAACATGTCGACCACACTGTGGTGTTAGATGAAGCATCAGGAGATCACCAAAGATTCAAATGTTCAGGTTTTTCAGCCTTTCCATTTAAATATAAAGATGCAAATTTTCACTTTATCATAGTTGTAGAAGTGACAAAAATAGGACATAACTTTGACATCTGGTATCTAGAACAATTTGTTTCTATTTCTGACATGTACAGGCCTTATATTTATTCAGTGATTTAATAATCTATATCAAAAATCAGTAGATTAATCAATAATGAAACTAATCCTCAGTTGTAGCTCTGTGAGGAGGGTAGATGAAAAGGATGAAAAGAGACAGAAGAACAGGCAGATGGATGAAAAAACAGATGGAATAGGTTTCCAGCCAGCAAGCTCACCATACTGTTATGTCTCCTCATATAATTCATCACAAGGCACATCCCTTTTTTCTTTGTTCTTCCTCAGTACTAGGTCTTTCAGTGACCTTCTCACAACTTTACCTAAAACTTTTCTTTGAGGACACAGTTTAACAAAACTTTCCCACTATATCTATTTGGTTCTCTTTCAAAAAATAAACACGTAAATATGGGTTAGCCCTGCTGGAATACCTGGAGATTTTCTATTGCAAAACTACTGACGCACAAAAGGCCTCTGAAAAACTCTTTAATCAAAATCACTACTTCAGATCAAAACTTGAAGAAACTATTACCTTTTTCTCACTCAAGCAATTAAAAGGAGGGAGAGAGGGCTGCTCTTTTTCCTTTTTTAACTTAAGCTTCAACATCAATACAAAGAGAAGAAAGCCAACAGGGAGGCATGAAAAATCACTAACATTTGTTGTTGTGAAATTAGTTGTCAAATATCTGCTGAAAAACTGTTAAACACATTGTTCCTGTCTTACACTTCAGGAACAATGCAGCAGCCTTGGAAACAGAATAAAGTTTTCTTATGAAAGTGCATATACTCAAACCTTGAAGAGCACATAGAAGGAACTTCTCAACTCTACCTTCAGTGCATGTATAGCATATTGTACTATAAAACACACCTATATCTGTCATACATGACTCAATGTACAGCCACACCAGCGCAGAAAAAATAATGGCACTGTTTGCAATTTCCCAATTTTCTGCATAAATTGGTCATGACATGTGATCTGATCTTCACCAAACTCACAAATATCAACAAACACAATAATTCTAAGCTTTCATGTCTTTATTGAACACATTCATTAAACATACTATCTGATGGTGGAAAAAGTAATGGCAACAGTGTTTTTAATAACTGGTTGAACCACCTTTGGCAGCAATAACCTCCAGCAAGCACTTCCTGTAGTTGTGTATTAGACCTGCACAATGTTCAAGAGGAATTCTGGACCTTTCTTCCTCACAGAACTGCATCAGCTTCAGCTCAGACATGATGTGAACACCTCTCTTGAGATCATTCCACAGCATCTCTATTGGCCTGTGGTCTGAGCTCTGACTGGGCCACACCAGAAGGTGGATATTGTGTCTCCGAAACCATTCTATAGGTGATTTACTTCGATGTTTAGGGTCATTGTCCTGCTGCATCAAAGGGTGTGTTCAGTACAGACTTGAAAGATCATGATTGTTTGTGTTTTATCAGCTTAGAAATATTGTGTTTGTTGAGATTTATGACTTTGGTGAAGATCAGATCACATGTCATGACCAATTTATGCAGAAAACCAGGAAATTGCAAACAGTGACATTACTTTTTCTAGATACTCTAAGTAATTTGTGCATTTTATTTTGCAGTGTCTCTGAGCAAAAGCTCTATAAATCAGAATGCCGCATCATATTATAAAGCATTCTCCATTATGTGGAAGCCATATAGATGAACTAATTAGCATCACACTGTTGACTGCCACAAAGTGTTGGATCCCAGTTCCAGGACAGCGTCTACACCGACCAAGTAATGAGCCGAGGTGAGCCTCTATATTTTGCTATGCCCAGCTAAGTCCTCTATACCGGAGGCATGTTTTTTCAACACATACCACATCATGCGGTAAGGTACACTGCCCCCACAGCAAAGCACTGTTCTCCCAGTGTTAATGAATCAATCAATTTCTCCTATATAAATCACAGTGAACGCTTTGCAATGGCTGACTGTCACCATGATGAATTCTTTCATTTCACATAATAAGCTGGCTGGGAAGTGATTTATCCATTGTGCGCAGATGGTTATATACAGCAGTGGACAGAGGCGAGAGATACAAAATGAAGTGTAATATGTCATTGAAATATTTCCTGTGCAGTTAGTGAATATGTTTGAGTCACAGGAGAACCACTTAGGTCCGAAATCTGGTCTATACCCCAAGATTTCACTTAGTCTGTGATTGAAGCAGCCAGTTGGGATATTTGCATGAATGGCTTGTCTTTTGCTGAGGGTTCACTGAGCTGCTGTGACCTGAAAACACTGTTTGAATTAAAGTCTTTTCAAAGCTCCTGTTCTCTCTACTCCATATATTACTGAATGAGAACAAGATAAGTGGGAGTAAGAACTACATTCTAATGCTATTGATTGCCTGCGCTCTGCCCTCATTCAGGGCCAAGATTAAGAGCTGTTGTGATTCTTTTAAATGTAGACCTCTGCTCTGGCTAAGTAGAAGATACTGCATGCTAATCAATTTAAACCACTGCTGAGTTCAAAACATCACATGCAACAATCCCCTGTGAGTGTTATGATTTGGTGCCCATCTCAGTTAGGTGATGCTATTGCAAGACTGAAGTCCATTTGTCATTTAACCCTCAAAACATATAAATATGACATAAACAGCTGAGCAAGTAGCACATACTGTATCGGTGAGTATCGTTTCACTAAAATGTTTTGATGCTCTTGCTTAGTATCACATAGTATCATTTGATGCTATTATGATTATATTTTGATTATGATTATATTTATAAACAGATCTGATGTGAATATGACTGAGATTATTAAAAATTAATATAATACAAGAGAAATTAGATGAGTTCCAAAATATTTTGTGGGGTGGCTGGAGCCAATCCCAGCTGACATTGGGTGAGAGGTGGGGTACACCCTGGACAGGTTACCAGTCTGTCACAGGGCTGACATGTAGGCAGACAACCACACACACTCACACAGGCAATTTAAAGTCGCCAATCAACCTAAGATGCGTGTCTGTGGACATGTATGGCACAGGGAGAACATGTAAACCCCACACAGAACTTTGGTTGGCCAGGGATCAAACCCAGAACCATCTTATTGTGAGGCAGCAACGCTAACCACCGCCCCAATGTGCCATCCCAAAACAAAGTCTGTATGAATAAAAACACATCCATAATCATTAATCAGATTTATATTAACATTGCTAAATGTTTTACACCGATCACATTCCACTGATGATTCCATTTATTGAAATGGGAAAAGGCTCATCACATTTTCCTCCCTGCTCCACACATCAAAATATTCTCTACTTCAATTTATGACTCATTAGGAATCTATAAGAGTGAAAGCAGTAACAGTATTTCACACATCTGCAGAATGAGATAATTGGAAGTCAGACGTTAGGTAGCAAGTGGTAAGCATAATAATAATATTATTACTTGAGCACTTTCAAAGCATGGTTCACACGCCTAACCCTGACTAATCAGTTACTCTGATGAGTAGGCATGAGCTTGAGAAAACGATTTGTCCACATTTTACCAAAAATAGGCCATTTTAAATAGACGCTGCTTTCATAATTGTGACACAATAACAACTTTGTTGATTCCTCTTCACCCAACACTTCACAAATTAAAAACAAGTAGGCTCCCTGAATTAGTCCCTGAAGGATCTTCCAGCCCTTTCCCTTGTCCTTAACAACACCTTTATGGTGCTATCTGATAATTAATTAAAAATAAATTAGATGTTGCATGAACTTATGGGCTGCAGAAATCAAAAGGTGATGTAGATGGCTGTGCTTTAACGACTTAGGCAGGGTGATAATTATGAAGCTGTCACCGTTTGTTACCTTGTTACTGTATGTGTGTGTGTGACTGAGCGAGTCTGTGTGTGAGCATGTGTGTGGGAATAGATTGGAGCCTCCTAATCTCTTAATATGCGTCGGAGGTCTCATTTGAGTTCAGAGGTCACCATTTAATTATACTGCATCAAATACTTAATTTTCAATTATAATGGCACTGGGGAGCTCACCTTGAGAAAGGACGATTTGGAGACAGGCGGACGGGGCCCCTGCTAACCTTTTCAAAAATGTTTTTTTGAAACACTGAAGTTTGTCAGTGTGGTTGATTTGCATTAGGCTGTGGCATAATGAAGGTCTGTGTTTGTAACCCTTTTTAGTTCTAACTCGGGGGTCATGTTGCAGGGATAAGCTCCAGCTACACAGGAATCTGTCTTTCACTGGGGCAATTAGCGCACACACATAGTCACTCACACACAAAAACCTGCTTGTACACAAACATGTCACTTAGACAAACATTTATGCCTGTTTTTAGGCATAGTTTTCATATGCAACACTTCCCCGAAGATAGCTGAATGGTGAACAAAAAGAAAATTGAATCTAGAGAAGTGCTGACAGACAGTATTAAAAAACAGGGTCATGACACAGTCAGGTGACTATTGTTTGAGTCATTATTCAAAATATAATTTTCACTGCAGGATGTCACCAGTTGTGTGTCCTGTGTTTGCACTAAAGTAAATGCAATGTACTTTAAACTTGTGCTCAATCCAGAAGTGCTGGGCCACTAATGCAGAAACATTCATGTCCAAAAGGTTAAAATTGTAGCTCTTTTTTGATTTTAGTTCAACGTAGAGCTAAGAGGTTTTGAAAATTTCTCCTGAAGAAATCAGGTTAGCACTATGCAAAGCCGCCCATTTAATGTTGCCTCCGATCTTCAGACCTTCCATAGGAAAGCACTCAGCTTCTCTCAGAGCAGTTGGCATCGCTGTGCTGGAGCACTGGGACAGCCTTGCGACACAATGACTGATGAAATGGTGCTCGAACCAAGCTCACTGCCTCGTTTGTTTTTCCTCGTCCTCCCTGTCTCTTTCACATTCGCTTTCTCTAGAATACTCCACTTAGGCTGAAAGCTTCCCTTGTTCTCAGCACGGAAGAGCAAACGCAGGTTGAAAGACATTTTTTCCTTCATCTCAGTCAGAAAACTAGCCTGTTTTCTAGCATTGGTGGGAATACAGCTTTTACTGCTTTCTTCCACTGAGAGCTGGAACAGTATGTGAATGCCAGATCTCAACATTTTCATTTTACCAGACATGAAGATGCCCTGCCCTACACTCTGTTCCCACCACTAAACCCTGTCACTTATCCTACTTTACTGTTACAAAATAAGACAAGACAAGGAGTGAGGGTGGAAAGACAAGAAGGATAAGGAAATTTTATACCGTGGAATGAAATTTCATCTGTTTTGTTTGTTTGATTCAATTGCTCCTCATTTATCAGGCAGAAGCATGAATACACAATACAGTAAGGAGGACGAGGAGGAGGAAGGAAGGAAGGCAGCAACCAGCCTCATTTCCATTGGCTGACTTATTTTTGCCACAACTGGGCCCAGTCTATCTCTCTCTCTCCCTCCCTCCTGTTGCATGCTGAGAGTCTGTGAGTGATTGTGGGAGGCCGGAAGTGTGTGTGTGGGACACAGTTTCTGTGTTTTTCCTTTTTTTCCTAACTTCTGACCTTTTTTTGCATCATCAGGTAAGACTGTTTAAATTCACTGACTGTAGGTGTGTTAATCGTTAGCAGTGGGATGGCATCTGCCTAGATGCTATACATGTTTGTTCGCCATGGCGTGAGGGTCATGCCAGATCCGAGTGCTAGCATGGAAACAACTCTTCTGGCTGTTGGGGAGCATGTGGGTTGTGATAACCTGTTGTATGCCTTCCATATGAATAAAGCTGTGGTGGTGTTCTTAAAGGAGGAGTGGTTTGTTAGCCAGCAAATTTGTTGACTGTTCCATCTACCATATCTGACGAAGCACTGGAACAAGAGTTAAGGTGGTTTGGAAAGTTTGCATTTAAAACTGTGAGTCTTGGTTGTAGAAATAATAAACTGAGATACATTCAATCTCTTCGGAGGCAAGGGTTCATGTTTTTGGACTCTCCAACACAAACTTTGGAGGTATCATTTCATTTGAGACAAAAAAATTGTTACAGCAGAAGAATTTGGAATTAGGGTCTCTATTACAAGAGAGGCTGAAAGGAGCTATGGTGAGAGCTTTTGTTGGTATTAATGATACAGATGCAACTAGTGCTTTCTTTTTTAACCTGGAGAACTGTAGCTCAGAGGAAGCTAATGGTACACCTTCAATTACCACGGACAGCAGGGAGCAGGAAACATACAGTGGACTTCTACAATGTCCTCTTCAGCCAAGACGTGTGTGACAAGTGCTACAGAGCTGCATGAGGGGCTGCCACAGTTGGGAGAAAGTGAGAGAGCTCCACTGGCCTCTGAGATCACCATGCATGAACTTACTGCAGCAATTACACAGCTGGCTTCTGTGTGTTCACCTGGGATTGATGGGGTATTTTTGGTGCTGCTGGAAAGCTTGCAGGAAGGTTCACTGCCACATCATGTAGGAAAGTGATCATCTCTCTGATTCCTAAGAAGGGGGATCTGGCACTGCTTAAAAAACGGATGCTGGTCTCACTTTTGTGTGTGGATTATACAATCCTTTCAAAGGTGTTGGCTAATTGACTTAAAGACCAGGCATACTGTGTTCCTTTCAGACATACTGTGTTCCTTCAGGAACACAGTATGTCTGGCTTGGGCTGTGTGGATCCTGAGCAGTTGTTTAAAGGCTTATAGACAATAAATAACAATTTTCTAATAAACAATATTTTTCTTACCCATGATGTTTTTGATTTGTCTAAAGTTTGTGAGTTAGAGATAGGGGTGGTGTCTTTAGATCAGGAGAAAGTGTTGGAAAGGGTAGATCATAGATTTTTGTTTTTCACACTGAGGGCTTTTGGTTTTGGAAAGGTTCTGTTTTCTTTGGTAAAACTATTGTATAATGATGTATTAGGTATTGTAAAGGTGGGGGGCAGCCAATCCCTTTTAAAAGGGTATTCAGGCAGGGTTGTCCCATTTCAGGGCAGCTGTACACAGCAGGTCTTTACTTGCCCGTAGCTGAAGGTGAACAAGGCCTTATTGATATATGCTCAAGGATAACATCATTTTGGCTACAGACTGCCCAGAGACTTCTCTATGGCTGTGGTGTCAGCTGGATGGACACTGCTCAGTTGTTGCTGAGGAGAGCTGGATGGCTGAGTTATGACAGGCATTTGTTCCTGCTACAGGTTGAGCAGGTGGATCTTACGGATTTATCACCTTTCTATACTTCAGTCCTGGAAGCTTAGCAGGTTTTTGAGGTCACACTGAAACCCCAGGAATGTAAATTTGTGAGGAGCCTTTGTTCTTTAATACCTTTGTGAAATGTCAAAGTGTCCAGTCTGCTAGTCTGTGATCCAGCTTGAGACAGGCAGGCTAAAGCTGTCTAAAGCTGGGTCATCAGTTAAAGAAGACTTTTTCATTAGTTAGAAATCTGAGTGAGATGGCCAACATCAGGCCAAAGGTTAAAGAGTAGAGGTGGGCTGGGGTTTTTGGTCTAGATCTTACTCTGAAAGGGAGCTGGCAATCCCTTTATAAGCAGCCCATTGATAAATGGGCTGATGGATTATACATGGGGCAATAGTTACAAACAGACACTTGCCACACCTCGATCCTGGTCATAAGGTAGACTGTCCTTTTTGTTCACAGTAGGAGACTTTAGAACATTTGTTTGTCAGGTGTTGCAGATTATTCGGTTTGATTTATTGAGAGGGTGGTTCCAGCGTTTGAGAAAGCAGTTTTCTTTTGAGTTATTTATTTTTGGACCCAAGTACTCTGTCAGAACGAAGAACAAACATGTAATGAGCAATTATGTTTCAGAGATGGCTAAATTAGCTATCTGGATCTCCCAGAAGAACAGAGTGTATGGCTTGGGCTGTGTGGATCCTGAGCAGTTGTTTAAAGGCCTGCTAAGGGCCCAGCTAAGTGTGGAGCATGCTTATTATAGGATAGTGGACAGTATAAACATGTCTAGCCTGATTTGGGTGGTTGGGGGTGTGTTGTGCTCAGTGGAGGATAATAGTGACCTGGTGGTTAACTTTTGATCATGGATACATTCATGATTATTGTTATGAATATTTTTCTTTTTCTTTACAAATAACCTCTATTGACTTGTTTTAATTAGAACTTTGTATCATTTGTAAGTGTTGAATAAAGGTACGCCTTAAAAATCAAATTTCTCTCTCTCTCTCTCTCTCTCTCTATCCCTCTCTTTTCTCTTTCAATAACACCTACACTTCAACACCTACACTCTCTAAGGTGACATCTATCTGCATCACAAATGCAACCTACATGGAAACAGGAAAATAGTAATGGTCAATGATGCTATGACTTAGCATATTCTGGCTCAAAACATGCATATTAATGATTTTGCTACATAAAAAACATGGCAATTCCCTTGTTATTTGTCATTTATCAGATGTTCAGAAATTTTCAATTAATACAATTCTCTCACACTGAAAAAGGTGCTTTCATCAGGCCTCCTCCATACTGGTTGTGACACAGTCCCTTTCATATGAAACTACACTGTAGGTGTCTTAGTTGTTAAGTATGTATTGATTTATTTAACTGTTCAGTTACAAAATATTTTGGTATTTTATAATATGTTTTTTTTTTTTAAACATTTAGTACGGTATGGTACAGTATGGTTTTTTGGTATGCTATACTAAAAGTTTTCAACACAACTGTGATAAACCTGCTGTGTGCTGTTCAGCACTAAACAGCAGAAACACAGTTAGCAACTAGCTGATTTAAGTTAAATATTTTCCCAGGAGTTGTTGGAGTCCAAGACCTGAGGTAAAAAGAAGAGTGAAATTACACCTGCCAAGGGGCCAGAAGGATGACTCTAAATTTACATTGCTAGCGTTGTTCCTTGTCTCCTGTTAACACATTTGCCAGATCATCCTTAATATATGGTATTATGGAGGTGTTTACGACTTTGGGACAGTTACCTCAGCACTTCCCACTGCTCCAAAGCATTTTCATAAAGAATACAGAAGACATGACTTTAGTGTCCTTATATCTACAGTACAGCTCTGACTGTATTGAGTAAAGAACCAAATGCACAGTCCATGTTCAGAAATATAAGTTTAACTAAAGCTGATATGAGGCTGCCTATGGTAGTTGTGTGTAGGCTTATTGTGGGTATTGAGAGGACACATTGTCAGCAGAAACATTAAAAGACACATACTTTGGAAGACACCCACTAGCTGCGTTATGAAGAGATCACTGCATGGCCAGTATGGAAAGGACAATCACAGCAACCAGTGACTCCTTCAACATATTGGTCATATCACAGAACAGATGTGAAAAAAATTCACATCCTTCTACATCTGAGTGAATGTTACTGCCAGCATCATTTTGCCATCGTTCTAACCTTGACTTCTGATCGAAGCTGTGCACCAGCTCTCATTTGGAACGCATTAGCATTGGAAGATGAGCTCTCCTGCATACACCAGCTGGCACTTTACCAAAAAGTTTCAGGTATGTACAATGTAACCTGTGTTTCAAAATTCTGTTTTTTTTTTTTTAAGCCAAACAATTTGGAGAATGTGAGCATCCTTTTGGGATGCGGCAAGTGCCAGTGCATGTGTGTGACTGAGCAGACTGTTACTAATTTCCTTTTTCTGTTTTCACCTGTTCTTTTTCTTTATTGGCAAAGGAGACCTTGAGGCTTCCTTCCAGCACTGGGGAGCCTTTAGACATCCAAACAACACCTGGATTGCATGCTAAAATATGGAGCAGCTGTCCGTGATATTTCAAAAACTGAAATAGTGAGAGCATGCTGTGCAATGGAGCTATTGTTCACCATTTATTGAATACCTACATGTATCTGCTGAGGTTTCTGTGTACAGTGGACAAAACTGAGTTCTTCCTGAAAAGCTGCAGGTGCATGAAATTTAGAGAGGTAGGGAATATACCCGGGTCCCATCTGGACTGCAAATTAAAACGCACTATTTAATACAGTACAATGAAAGCAAGTGCCTGCAAGCAAGAGAATCAGAGAAGATGATGGAGAAGGTGCTCCTTTAATATTGTTGGGTGGTCAGAGCATCACAGTGTGCTCATTTTTTCTCCTGTTAGTAGTCAGACATATAACAGCATCACAGAGGACAAAGGAAAGTGGGAAAAGAGTGGATGTAGTATGAAACACAGGGGGTTATTGAGCAAAGAAACTCTGGGTATTCATTCTTGAGGCACAAATTGCAAGGCCTTGTTTGTACTGGATTAATTTGCTATTGTCCTACATTTGAGAGCTGGAATATTTATTCTGTAGACAAGCTGATAGCATTAATGATGATAATAATAACAAAAATAAAAACTGTTGAGTCTCCTGGGAGAGCCCTTTCTGTGGACAACTCTTCAATAATTACATGATGCATGCTCATAATTCAGCACTAATGTGTTTAGAAAAATAGAGGGGGCTGAGAGAGACATTACACAACGGTAGGAGGCTGAAGTCTGAAAATAAACCAGGCAAAGCTAACATGAGGATGTAGTACTGTATGGCTGTGTATTTAAAAGATAATGGAGATGAAAGGCAAAAATAATAATCCCACTGAGACATGGACGGTTCTGAAAATGATATTGTTCATTCCTACAGTATGGATCCCTCTGGGGACCCCTTGTGTCTGTGACCCCTACGCAGTTCCTAAGGTGAGACCAGATTGCTTTAACAAGGACACTTGCTTGGCTTCTCCAGGCCTGTGATTGGTGCAGGCCTTTTTGAAGCAGCAGCACTCATTGTTTTTAAGACAACATATGCCAGTAATGAAAGTTTCATTCAGGCGAACTGAAATATGAACTGACTGGGGGAGACCCTCCCCAGGAGCCCTGAGGAATGTAAGGCTCATACATGTTAATAATTGCCTTAGGGATGATGGAAAAGAGAAAGAGGCTAACATAAAGAGGAAAACAGAGACTATAAAATCAGCTTCCTTCACTGTCTTGCTTATGTTTCTACCATCTCTGTCAATCACTCCCAGTTCCTGATACCAGCCCGAAAAATTCTGCAACAAGTTTCCAAAAACAGAGAATAAGCATGAAAACTTTTGAATAAACCAGCACAGCAACAGATCCATCTTATTGACTTTGGGGACGTGTGGGAATAGTTTTCTGCTGCAGTGACATGGTGGCTTGTTGTATTTGAATGTGGGCAAGATTTATCTATATTACATGTGCTGCAGTGTTGACTGACAATTCTGTGTCCCACGGTGAGGTCTGAGGTGGGACTGGCTGCAAAGAGTCAGTAGGTCTCACCACCACACCTTGCTTTGCACTCCATGTTAGGAGCTAGAAGTGGAAGACACTGAAAAAGCAATCATCCATGTAGCAAGAAACAGCGGGTGAGATAATGGTGACAATACATGCTCAAGAGGTGACATAAATGTAGTTTCATTGGTTGCCCTGTAATGCTGGGGCAGTACCTGTGATGTGTGTGACATGCAAATAATTCATTTTGACTCTCTCTTTCGTGCACACACACACACACACGCTCAGTTAAACTCAGTATGACTCTTTGGTGTCAAGTCCCGTCCATGCTGAATAGTTCTGCTCACCATGAGCAGATTATGATTTGTGGTGAACTGGGGCACACTAGCTGCTTAATGGAGTTGAACAGGATGGAGTCTCATTCTCATCTGCCAGTAAGAGACATACGCATACGCAAAGAGACTGATTGAAAGAAAGGGAACAGAGAGAGCAGGGAGGAAAGAAAGAAAGGATGGAAATGAGAGATCCACTGGGATGTGTCAAATGTTGCATGAATCACTAAATGCTTCCTGCTCTAATTGGCTCTATTGAGTGCATCAGTGTCCCCTGTGGTGGGGGCCAAATGCCTCCCATTGTATGTGTGTGTGTGTGTGTGTCTTGCATATAACATTCAAAGTGATGGGGATCAAAGGATTGCAACTGTGTGTAGAGCGAGTCATGAAGTGATAATGTCAGCTCCAGTAAGGCTCAGATCCTTGTATGCAAACGTATGGCAGAGCTCAAGGCCATTGTGCAAGTGGTCCACAGTGTTTTATTCCATCAGCTGAAGAGCTGACATCACTGCTGAACAGACATTCAAAGTGAATATCGAAGACCCTTGTCCTGGTCCATCATAAAGAATGAGCAAATCTCAACAGTCTGTGTTCATTTTCATTCAAAGCGCTTCAAGTATTACTGACACAAACACAGACAGACACACATTAAACCACGCACTCAGTATGTTGTATGTTCACACTGAAGGACAAGGAAGACTCATAAGGATATTACCAAAAAGGTGAAATGTAGCAGAAAAAAACCCCTTCAGGCTTGATTGTTATGACTAACATTCTTTCAGTGGCTTACATCACAATTACATCATTTTGACCAGACATGTATTAAGTATTCATGGATTCTCCAGTTCCTACATTGTTTAAGTAGCCATGCTGGTTGAAAGCAACAGAGCAAAGTGACAGTGCAAAAACACACTACATATAACATTTGTTTTTGTGAAACATGGCATATGGCATGAAAATGAGCATTGTAAATGAATTAGGAATATATGCATTCATCATTTGTGTAATATATTTTTGAATTTATAAAACGTGTCATATTCAGTGATTTTTGCAGCAGTATATCTTGTTGGGCAGTGTTTACAACTGCACATTTAAAGACTGAGAATACAAGTGATAAATAATAATTTCCTTTTCCACTTGGCTACCTTGTGTTCAGTTCTCTCATTCTGTCATCTTTTCATGGAGTCTTACTGTTAAGGCTCCTGGCTGTCACCATGGCTCACCACGCTGTTGGTGTTGAAGCTGATTCATTAGTTTCACATGGTATTTTTTGTACACATTCTACATGCATACTATATAACGAGCATGCATGGAGTGTGCTTGCTCCTTTATTTCTTCTATATAGTAACATTTAGATTTCTTAAATGTCAGTATACCTGTAGGCAGGATCTCATTGTACTGTCGGCAGTTTGCACATAGCAGTGCCCACACACAAAGGAGCTGGCCATATTTATATAGGCAACAGTTTGAGATAAACCAGTCTATGGACAGTTTATAAACCTACAAATACAGTAGAGAGAGAATGAATACCTAAAATAAATCATTACAATATTATTAGGTGTAGGACATGTATTATATAATCTATAACCCTGTATATGCAATAAAGCTTTGTCCTTGTTGCAGGGCTGGAGATTAGAAAACACTGGAGAATATTCAAAATGATATGGTCAAGTACTCAAAGAAAAGAAGTGAAGCCTGCTTTCTGATGCTCTGTGCCTTGTTTTCCCCATTTTGCCTACAGGACCATCAGGAAACAGGATTTTGTATTTTTATATAATATGTTTGCTTGCAACACAATAGATAATTGCCAAAAAATTGAACTGTAATGTCGCTTTGGATATGAGTAAAGATTTTAGTTAACAATAAGTCAATTTTGCCTCCTTTTATCTTTCATTTCCTTTGCCCATTCATTTCTCTTGCTATCAAGAGAGGCTGTTAGCTTCAAAAGAAAAGGGACAATAGGAGCCATGTGTGCTGCCTGTGACAGAAGCCAAGTGTCGCACGTGGACAAACCTGCAAAGGTAACACACAGTATCTATTGTATTTAAGAAGAGAAATCACAGTATTGTAGGTTTAAATGACTCAAAAACCTGTTGTCACCAGTCACTGTTGGCAATTTTTTTTTTCTTTTTCTAATTTGATGTTTCAAACTAAACAGACAAAAATGAGTTTAATGCTAAAATGAGAAAAAACCTTTAAAATATACTCTATTGTTAACATAAAGAAGACTGTGCAGGATAACTGACACTAAGTCTTGCAAAATTAGATATCCAAACTGAACTCTTTCATTTATATAACACATTTGATATGTGTGCAGATGGCACATGGATTGAAATATTCACAGAACACAGACGTTGGAATGAACTGAGCTCTTTTCTGGCTCATCATTAACAGTGGTCTGCATAAGTCAATACAAAATTCAAACAGCTTAAAACATAGCAACAGTTCCCAGCCAGGAACCTGTGATACTACTGTCTTAAAAATGAGCTAAAAGCTAATCATTCCAGTGTTTCAACATTTTTGAGCATATTCTGTCTTTATTACAGAATGGACAGTGGAGAAATGACAGGAAATGGTGAGTGAAAAATGGGGACTGATTAGCAACAAAGATTCCTTGCTGATGCTAGACTTTGGTTCTTCTTACCATGCTAACTCTGAGAGACGAGACACTCTAGGTAACTTCAAAACAGTGCTGATTTATTCAAAGGATCACAGGTAAAATTAACATTACACGCTCAGATATCTTGCACCTCCAAACTGCTCGCAGGCAGATGTAAGATGAAAGACCCTGAACCATAACAGGCCTTGTCTGTTGGTTAAGTGGTGTGTAACTAAAAACATTCTCACAACCTCTAGTACATGTCGTGACTTAAACATAAGAACATATTATGGCTAAGGCTACAGTTATACACGTCGTAATAATAATATTAAACACCCTGTCTGCTGACAGTCATCAACTCTTCTCTCTAGTTATCCTTGACCAGATGTACCCTGTAGAAACTCATAAGCATGCCTAAGCATTTAACAGTCTAACTAGACATCCTATCTCCACTAAACATTTCTAATACATAAAGTATCTATCCAATATCTATCTGACTAAAAATACCTAACACTGACAAACAGCAAACTAAAAGCAACACGAGCTGTAGGCTACCTTAGCATAGTGTTCATTTGTAAAAAAAAAGAAGTGAAAGGTGCCTTTTTGCAGCAAAAACCAAATTTTTGTTTATTTTGCCATGTATTCCAGATGTTGTTATACCAAACCAGATTGTACTCAAGTAAGAAGGTGAGTGGGTGATGCACTTGCCACCCATCTTTGGCTCAGATGTGTTGTTATGGTTTTGTAGTTTATTTCCCACCTCTTGCCAAAAAGGGCCATGGGGAGTCAATTTAACAGATAAGTGTCTAACTCTTGGGACTGTTTGAGGTTACAGATAACCCACTGATTGACAGAATATACTTCTACCTACACAACAACATGTACACACACACAAGCACAATGTTATACAGTACTGGAAGATATACTGCAAAAATCAATAAGGAGAAAGCTGGTAAAACCATAATTTCCTAAGACAAACTTCTGAAACTTTGAGTAATTCTCAAACCTCTGACCTCTCTCATTTCTTGTACCTCTTGAGCCTGCTGAAAATAAACCTAGAGAACTCCTGGACCACTCTGTCTTAGCTAAACCTGCCAGGTCTCACTCCAGGAGAGACCTCACATCCTGAGGTGCACAAAATATTCCCTCCAGTCATTTGGCTCTCCTTTACCTATGTGAAAGCCCTTACAGTCATCACAAACATTCACTGAAAACAGCAATTCAAAAGATACACACTAGCTGCTTTAAACACTGCTAAACTGCATGTGTGCACAGTAACCCTGTTTTGTGACCATGAAACTCCATTTAGTCTAACTTTGCTAACTCAACTTGGCTTCCCTCAAGCCATAAAGCTGGCAATGATCAGAGTGCAGTCATTAAAGGAATAACACTCGGGGAACATCAATAAATGCCCAGAAGGCTCTTGGTTCAGGTCAATCATTCTAGTCAGTTAACAGTCTCCAAACAACAGGGCAAATTCATCACAGGGCCTAATCACATTGGGCAAGTCCACACTTTGCCTCAAAACAATATCCGCTAACAACATTAGCGAAGGGCTAGTAATATGATGTGATTTCCTGCCGTCACACAGAGGTGCTGATCGATGGTGGGGATGAGTGGAGCATAATTCAGAGAAAACAATGTCTCCATACAAATGTGCCTACCTGCTGTACACACAGTTAGGGGTAGGGTTGCATGCAGAAGGTGTTGTGTGTTTGTGGCTGAATTGAGCAGAAACATTTTAAAAAGTTAGATCTCTCTATGTATGATAAATAAAAAAGATAGATACATTGGTTTACTACCATTTGATGACCAGGGCGATCCTAAATGCCAGCCTTATATAGCATGGAAAATGGTAGTGTGTTGGTTTGAGTTTGTCAATTTTGGCTTGTTGTTGGAAGTAAAACTAATATGTGTTTTCCTGAATGGAAAGAAAAGTTTTTCTGGGGTCAACAGATTCAATTAACCTTAAAAAGTGAAAAAAAGAAGCAAAGAAACCTGGTGGTGAATTTAAGGATGCACTTACAAACACACAGTATACAGTATCAGCTTCCTAGTCACTGACCTGGTGAGACCTGGCATTAGCATGCATTCTGGGAAATCCAAACACAAGTGGCTAGCACTAATGCCAGATTCAAATCTGATGACTCGGCACACAGTCGGAGGTGGTCTGAGACGCGTGTGTACATTCTCTTCCTAGTCTGAAGACAAATGTGTCCTGGGATGGATTGCATAAGTAATGTGCACATTTTTACACTATTCATACATCTGAATATTATACCTGAAAAGACGTACAGCATAATACATTTGTATAGCTTCTCTCACTGGGTATGTGTGTATGTGTGAGTGTGTCTGCTACTAACCGATAGAGATGAGCCACAACAGCTTAGAGAATGCTGGAATGGCTTCCTTTGCAAATGAAATAACCTTTTGTGTTGTTGGAAGGTGGAGTGAGTGCGTCTGTCATTGTGGGCGATTAGGTTTGCCTGGAACACCAAGGAACAGAAATCTGTATTGCTTAGATTTCTTCTTTGTCTTTGTATGGCAAATCCTCTTTAACTTGTTATTTCTGGCTGCTGCCTCTGGCGGTTAAAAATAACAATGCATTTGGCGTTTGCAAGTGGAAATGATGTGCGTGTATATTTGCATATAGAATGGGGGAGGTCAGATCCGGTCATTCATTTGGGTACACATGTTAATGCCAGATGTGAACACATATTTTCTTAGCTGGCCAATTGTGTTCAGATTTCCCAGGACACATGCTAATGCCAGGTCTGAACATGGCCACTGTTTCCCTCCAAGGATGGTCTCCAACTGTATACATCAAATGGCTAATAGGTTGAAAGTTGGATTCTTGGGAACTCAGCTCAACTACAGGTCACAGAGAGATCCTCAGTTTGCTTTGCCAAGACTACAGCTCTAATAACAGCCACTAAGAGTTCAGCACAATATCTACAAGCACTACAACCAAAGCCAGCAGGATAGTGAGACCTGAATTGCAATTTTTCTGCCATTATTAAAGCCATGAATCTTTTCATCAACATGATAGGATCCAAGGTAGTGTTTTATCAATTTTCTAAGGGGAAATGAATCATTACAATGCCTTCCTGGTGGCTTACAGTGCTAACTGTAACCCATAGGTCAGCGATTTTTTATGAGCAAAACATTTCATAAAAATATTCGACATGGAGTCAAGGATTGTTTTTTGAATTGCAGTTTTGTGTCACAAAATCCAATAAAGGCAGTGATTTGAACAGTCTTGAGTTTTGGTATAGACAGTGGCCACATTTATTTATTATCTCCTGTATTAGTTACACTTCACTCTGCTGAGCCCCTGAGGCCAAGCCACACCTCTGTGTGTTGAGCAGTCACTGAGCAGTAACGTTTTGGATATTCCATGGTGACTAAGCGTTCCCAGGCTCTTGAGCAGGGAGAGCTCTGCTCAGAGGCAGTCTGTCTGCTCTGACACCTTACTGACAGGCAAGCAATGGTCCTTGGACCCAGGGCTTTGTGGCTGCCTCCTCCTCCACCAAACACCTCCTACTGTATGCTTCCCCAGCAGCACCTCCATCCATATTCACGGCTGCCTTCTCCCTGTCATATTTGCCTCCCTGAGCCTCCACTGCTGCCCAGCCTCACTGTCACTCAGCTGGGGATGGGTGACCAGGCAAGCTGGGAGGAGGCCAGGCCCTGAATAATGTCAACCCCATCTCCTACCAAGAGAGACCAGTGGCCCGTTTAGAGGCAATCTCAGGGTGTTTATGAACACAAACTCCCAAGAGACACACGCAATAAAAGTGTGAAAACACCAGGGGGTGAAGACAAAATGGTGCAAAAAAGCAGCAGCAGAGACCAGACAAAGAAAACAAAGGAAAAATGTTTCTCTGCAAACCATCTCACAGCTGTTATTATCTGTGGCTCCTTACAATTACCACATCACATAGTTATTCAGCAAAATGGAACACATACAGTAAGACCACAATATATTGCCTACATTCAAAGGTGGAGTACATTTACTCAAGTACTGTACTTAAATACAATTGTGGGTACCTGTACTTGAGTATTTCCATTTTCTGCTACTTCATACTGTACTTTGACTTCACTACATTTTAGAGGAAAATATGGTACTGTTTACTCCACTACATTTATTTGGTAACTTTAGTTACTAGTTACTTTTCAGAATCTGATTAATAAAACAAAATACAATGTAATCAAAAGACTTTATTGATACCTGGTAGGGAAATTTACAAGCTACCCATCAGTACTTCAAATTATAAGCATAAATGTAGTTAAAATGAGCTCCGCTTTTACCCACTGCAACCCTAAATATAATGTACATAATAATGCCTTGATAATTCTAATACAATAATATACATCAATATAAACTCTGCATAATGGGTACTTTTACTTTTGGTACTTTATATACTTTGGTACTTGGTATATTTTGTTGCTAAACTTGTTGCAGGACTTTGTAACTGTGCGTTTTTATACTGTGGTATTGCTACTTTTACTTGAGTTAAAAGTCTGGGTACTTCTTCCATCACTGCCTACATTCAGCATAGACACTAAGACTGCAGTATCTGAACACAGCCAACATTCTGTGACAATGCCACAGAATGAACAATATGTGGGATTTCTTTAATCTCCCTGGTCTGGGGGTCTTATGATTGAGCAGTGTGATGCAGGACGTCCTTGTAGTTCTTGTCTAAGAACGACAGCCCTCTGTTGGTGGCCCCATGCTGTCTGTTGAACATTACTAGCTAGGCTCCAGTTGATTTCCCTTGGCAGCCTCTGATCAGTCATGGCAGCACATTACCTGTCATCCCCCTGCAGACAATGGTAGTGGTACCACCTTACTGTCACCTTGGGCACTTAATGTACCTCTTTACACAACCTCTATATATGCCAGCCTGCTCAAGCTTACACTGTTGGTGGATGATATACTGTAGGTGGATTTGATTTTACTCACAAAGAGACTTGCTGAGGAACTGTCATAAGGCTTGTGGTCCTGGTACAGAGGGGTGCTGGCAGCGCTCTCCTGCCTAATCCAGCCTTGTGCCAGGTAGCTCTCCGCTCGAGCCTGGTTAGCTGCGGAGCTGGCGGCTGCAGTAGCAGCACCATGACAGAGGGTCGACTGTAGTTCACCTGGGCAATGGGGCTCACACTGATCCTTGTTCAGCACAGAGCTGTAATGCAGAGGTACGGTATCACATCTCTGATGGAAGGGTGACCTTGATGGAGGATACCATGCAGCAGATGCTCCAGGAGGATGGGAAAGGTTAATGTGGCTAGCTTTAAACTGGGGTATATCAATCAGCATGTCAAAAATGAACAGAGAGCAAACAGGTTATAGGCATATTTGCGAGTTTAAAACTACAAACTCTGCTGTGCTTTATAAATATTTGTTTTATATTTGTTTACTTGTTAAGAAATTATAATATACAGCAGTAATTTCATCATTACATGACTTCTGTCAGAAATTCCACTGTTCTCTCAACTTATTTTAAACTACCATGAATGCAACTCAACCTTTCTTATAAAATGTTCACATTAAAAGTCATTTCCTTTGTACTGTATGCAGACTTTTAATGGGGAAGAAATATTAAAACATGCGCTGACTGTAGCATCAGTCAATATTATGACAAAGAAAAAATGTTAGGAATCTATTAGAAACTTGGAGCTGCAGACTACTGAGTGTCAAGTGATTCTGTTGCTGTAATGATGGAATCCTGGTGACACCATTATAATAACTGACAGTAATTGCACCCCTTTGGTTTCTTTTTACTCTATCTTTATTAGCCGCCAGCCTTTGTTTGTTGGAGGCCCATGGCTATTATCATGTGAACACTGGCTTTTGAGAATTTACAGTATCAATCTGATGGTTGTCATCTCCACAATAGACATTAATTTTATGGTTGTTTTTCTCTGATAGAAATGCTATTGCTAAATGTCAGCTCTGCTGATATCAAAATATTATACAATTAATCCTAATCTCTGGTGGTGTTTGAAGCAGTTATATTAACATAAAAGTAAGCATAGAATACAGACTCTGAGAAGTATTAAATCTCATTCATATACACATGCACACATAAAAACAACAGCTAAAAAGAAAGCTGCTGGGCCACCCTGCCTCAAGAAGGTACATGTGTCAAAGCTGCATCAGCTATAATTTTGCTTGCCTGTACAATAAATGCATGCCTGCAGCAGAATACACTGCTCCTGCTGATATGTGGCACAGGTTGAATGGATAGTGTAGGACCTGAATCAGGTCATAGTCAGTTGTCACTGCAGTTCAGAAACTCTAAAACACTGCTGCTTTCACTGGGGACATTATGCTTGTCTGCATGATACAGAAACATGGCCAGTTATCAGTGATCTCATAATTAAGAGCATGATGAGATGCTAATTGTGTCGCTGAGTGCTGTGTTTAAACAGTTCATCAGGGATTATCTCATAGGAGCAGGTGGAAGTTTTAAAGTGGAACACCATTTCCTCAAGTTCAGCTGTGCAGACAGAACTGTAGGAACTGGAGTGTTTGGGAGAAGGAGAGGAAATACATACTGTAGTTAAACTGGGCATGGGTCTGACAAGCATTAAAATGCAAGCAAACATTAAAATGATCCTGGGGTAATGCTAGTTAATTGTAATGATAACAGAAAACTGTTTGTTTCTAGCTTTCTGAGAGTTTCCTGATACTTAACCAAATGTTTTCATCAGACTTGGAGCTTGCTACTGTCAGACTGTCAGTCTGCTATACTGTATCAGCCTGTTTAATAATGAGGTTTTCAAAGCTGGATCCAGGGGTTATCAGTTTTACAGGTGATGGCAGTGTTGCATTCCTAACATGCCTCCCTGCAACATTCAGAGAAGAACACAAGTAGAGGGCTCTAATTCCTCACCGTGCATCTAGAAATGGCTGGTGGTTTTTCGTTATGCTGACATGTGTTGCTGTATATTAACACAATAACTCTAGAGTGAAAAAAACTATAAGGAAATGGGGAAAGTTAAGTCCCACCAATACACGTTCTTCAGCTCCAGGTGATGCATTACATGCCACAGACCTGGGGTTGGAGGCAAATAATGGGAAAGGTGTATTTTACACAGTGTGCTAGAATAGAATGGTAAATATTACAGCACCAAGTCAGTGAAATGGATGTCACAGTGAGACTTGGGTGTTCATGGCCATAGCCTGGGGTACATCTGTGGAGTTCAACACCAAATGAAATTCAGTCTCTTGCTCCCTCTATTCTGAAGTCCAGTCAGCTCTATATAAAACACCATGTCAGAGAAATTCACTTGAACAGCTACATTTTTTTCTTTTTGCTAGGGCTGTATCATACTCTCAGATCATTTATAAATGAGTTGGTCGAATGTTTGGATCACGAAACGTGCCTGAGCATGGCAGGAGCACAATAACAGACACACTATGGCTTCAGCTGGACATCAGTTCCTCTAGTGAAGTGGGCTATGGTGAGGGTTATTATCTGGAATAACTCTACCAGCCATGGAAATTTTTCTCTTTGTGTTGGGTTTCTGTGCCAATTTTCAGTCTGAAGTGCAATAGTGGCCCAAAAACTAACAGTCAGGAATGGTGTGTCTATGCTCACATGCATATTAGCACACACTTAGTACATTTGCATGCAGCCACACAGCATGTATTCAGCTCCTGGTAGTTACTTTAGAAGAGTGTTAGGTATTTTTAGTCAGATAGAAATTGGATAGATACTTTATGTATTAGAAATGTTTAGTGGAGATAGGATGTATAGTTAGACTGTTAAATGCTTAGTCATGCTTATGAGTTTCTACAGGGTACATCTGGTCAAGGATAACTAGAGAGAAGAGTTGATGACTGTCAGCAGACAGGGTGTTTAATATTATTATTATGACATGTATAACTGTAGCCTTAGCCATAATATGTTCTTATGTTTAAGTCACGACATGTTACTAGAGGGGATATAATGTATAGGCCTGGTGGGGTCAGGGTCTTTCATCTTACATCTGCCTGCGTGCATGTTGGAGGTGCAAGATATCTGAGCGTGTAATGTTAATTTTACCTGTGATCCTTTGAATAAATCAGCACTGTTTTGACGTTACTTGGACTGCCTTGTCTCTCAGAGTTAGCAATGGTAACAAGAACCATAGTCCAACAAGAGAAAGGGGTGAAAAGAGAAACATTGTTGAAAGAGTAGGTCAATATAATGACTGCCACAGCTCAGAGAGTCTGGTACTAAGGTAATAAGGTACAAATTACTGAGGCTGATCTGTATGTCTCTGTACATACACATTCAGACTCTATATGTGTGGTTCACTGTAGGCTTTAGTGTGCACTAAGCAGCAGACATCTGATGCTCCTCATTGAAGACAGCACTTCACCTGGATAAAATGTGTGTGGTACACAGCAGGACAGAGGCCATGTCTATGTATGGGATGACATATCCATCTACCTGAAGGTTGCAAATGTCAAGTCACACTGTGACTCACATACTTAGGGATTGATGTGCATCCCTCCCCATCATCAATGACCTCTGCCTGCAGTTCTGCCATTACATACCTGACATCTTTTGTACACCAGAAAGCTTCCAGTTTTTCCAGTCAAGGTCATCTGTGCTGCAGGGGTTGGGAGATCAGTAAAGCCCCCTAAGGGTCTTGGGCAATTGAGTTTCCCTGAAAAAAGTGCTTGTCAGTGATTTGCTACCCACTGAGGAGGATCACTACATCTGGGCGTGCTGCTGCTAGTTGCAGGGAGACATGAAATGGAACTACCACGAAGGGCACACGGTTCATTACAGAGCCACAGAAGGCCCGACCTTCGACAGTCATGTCAGAAAATTGGGGTTTGAGTGCAAAAATCTTTTTGCATCTCCCATGTCCTGAAAAAGGACATGGGAGATGCAACTGATCCAAGGCTGTCTGGATAAATTCAAGATGATGTGGTTTTTTAAGTGCTATATAATCAAGACTGAATAACAATATCTATTAATTTGTGGCTCCTGAACATCATAACAAATGCTACAAGTACCAGCAAAGTACTTTTGCTTACTTTCCACAGCTGTGTATTAGCTAAGTAAAGTGGTAGGGAAA
>NW_018127898.1:6040617-6043011 GCF_001952655.1 Monopterus albus | reverse complement strand
GATCAGCCCCCTCATTGTAAATGGCTGAGCATTGCTGTTTTGCAAAATTTAACTGAAGGTTTGGGACTGGAGTTGTGGGTGGACATAAGGCTTGCTTCCCCCTGGCTCTGACAGGGGCCCCTGGGCTGCTCAGGGCCACTCAATATCATTTCTAATCCTCATTCCCTTCATCTCCATTATTTATAGACTTAGAGCAGGGGAACAATCTCTCTCATGGCAGCTCATTGGGCTTATATTTGCATTCCCTCCCCATTACACAGAACCTTTATTTACACAGACATCACTAGTTAAGCACTGGCCTCATAGGAACAAGGCTGTGAGCTTTTCACTGTGAGCAGCCTGGGAATGTATCAAGTTTTGAGAAATGACTTTATGCAATTTGTACCTCTCAAACTAAATGCCATCATTTTATTATAACAATAATAGAAATTAAGAACAATAATTATATCATCACAACACAAAAAATGAAATCTAAATGAATAAAATAAAATGGAAAATTGTCCAATCACGGCTGGACACTGTCAGCATAAGCAGTCCTACAAAGACAGGTTTGTAAAGCAACTTTAAAAGTTTCAGTTGAGTTCACTCACTGTCCTTAGATTGTTTGGGAACTTGCTCCAATGAGTAGTAGCAGTACTGGCAAGTGCTCTATTACCCATAGTCACTAACCTAGAATGTATTCATATTCAAAGTCCATTATATTTTACGCGATTCTGAGCAGCTCATCTAAAAGATCATACAATATTCAGTATGTAGCATACAATGTATTCATTATAAAACAAAAAGTTACACAACAGAACAACTCTCAGCAAACGTGCTCAAACTGCAATCCAATCAAATACTCAGATGTCCCGCCCTCCTTTGGCATCAAATTATTATTTGCCAATCAACAGTCAATCAAATGTGTTACGCTTCCGTCAAGGTAGTTTATGTCAGGTGCGCCTTTCAGTGACGTTAGCAATTCTTTTGGATAATGTTGGGTTAAGTCTTCACTTAGATTAAATAATAAATATTTACAGTACAAGAAAAAGGAGTTACATTGAAATAGATTCCGTTTGTTGTGCTGTGGCTTGCAGCATGTTTAGGCTACATTTCAGTAAAATACAGTAAAAACCACGACGCCAAATTAGCTATTAGCAGTTGCTGTTTGTTACATACTGATGGATGAATTTCAGCTGTCAATGCATTGTCTTGATACGCCGTCAAATAATAGCGTTATAAGAAGTTTCTTATCCTAAGATTTGTAAGCGGGGTTGTGCGCGTTTATTTGCAGTGGACATCTGAGCTCATTATATCTTCAGAATATGTAAGTAACACAAAATGTTTAACATGTTTGTGTATTATTTAAGACTGAATTATGAGGGATTTTTAAGTCAAATTGTGGCAATCAGGCACCAAGGGGTTTTAAGCAGCCTCCCTTAATTGCCTCCTTTGTTGTTTGCGTTGATAAGGACCCAAAACTACAATAACCAACTTAGTTTTTACAACAGCTACAGTCCATGAAATCTAGAAAAAAAGGCTTTGATATGTGAAAGGAGGTGCATGTTAATTGTAATGATTCATATTGTGTTTTCAATACAAAATGTGTTTCTAATATTTGATAACTGGTTATACAAAACAATTATTCATCTGTTTGAAAGTTTTGATATGTGATTAAATGTACAGTGGGTACAGAAAGTATTGAGACCCCCTTAAGTTTTTCACTCTGTTATATTGCAGCCATATGCTAAAATCATTTAAGTTAATTTTTTTCCTCATTAATGTACACACAGCACCCCATATTGACAGAAAAACACAGAATGTTTGACATTTTTGCAGATTTATTAAAAAAGAAAAACTGAAATATCACATGGTCATAAGTATTCAGACCCTTTGCTGTGACACTCATATATTTAACTTAGGTGCTGTCCATTTCTTCTGATCATCCCAGAGATGGTTCTACACCTTCATTTGAGTCCAGCTGTGTTTGATTATACTGATTGGACGTGATTAGGAAAAGCCACACACCTGTCTATATAAGACCCTACAGCTCACAGTGCATGTCAGAGCAAATGAGAATCATGAAGTCAAAGGAACTGCCTGAAGAGCTCAGAGACAGAATTGTGGCAAGGCACAGATCTGGCCAAGGTTACAAAAAAATTCTGCTGCACTTAAGGTTCCTAAGAGCACAGTGGCCTCCATAATCCTTAAATGGAAGACGTTTGGGACAACCAGAACCCTTCCTAGAGCTGGCCATCCGGCCAAACTGAGCTATCGGGGGAAAAGAGCCTTGGTGAAAGAGGTACAGAAGAACCCAAAGATGACTGTGGCTGAGCTCCAGAGATGCAGTCGGGAGATGGGAGAAAGTTGTAGAAAGTCAAAGAAAGTCAACCATCACTGCAGCCCTCCACCAGT
>NW_018127898.1:6037833-6039914 GCF_001952655.1 Monopterus albus | reverse complement strand
AGCAAAGGGTCTGAATACTTATGACCATGTGATATTTCAGTTTTTCTTTTTTAATAAATCTGCAAAAATGTCAAAACTTCTGTGTTTTTCTGTCAATATGGGGTGCTGTGTGTACATTAATGAGGAAAAAAATGAACTTAAATGATTTTAGCATATGGCTGCAATATAACAAAGAGTGAAAAATGTAAGGGGGTCTGAATACTTTCTGTAAGTAGTAGCCTAATATACACTAAATATCAGTAGCTCTCAGCCGCTTGCATTTTGTCAAAGTAGCTCCCAAAGTAAAAAAGGCTGGAGACCCTGGTTTATGGAGATAGATCAACTATGAGAAAGCAGCTTCAAACCTCATCATGGTTCAGTTTCATTTGATATTTTCAACCTGTTACATATATCATTAAAACATCTAATCAAGTAACCATAACAAACCTCAAAACAGAAAAAAAGAAAAATATACAGAAAACTCACGGGAAGAAGAGCTGGGTGGGTTGGGGGAATGTACTGAGGATTGTCAAGTCTCTTGGAAATACTTCTGACAAAGCTAAAAAGTATATTGATGGAGGGGATGGTGTAAACGGACTGAGAAAGGAGCCAGTGTGTGTATAGTGCGTTCTACTTTATCTTCTTCTGAAATATCAAAGGGCAATGTTTGGAGCTTTTGTCAACCTGATTTTAATATAAAGAGGCTAGATGGCTACGCAGGACAACAGGAAGACAGAGTTGTCCCCCTCAGGGTGACACATCTGAAACCAGCCCATCAATCTTCAGAGCCGCTGCGGCTGGGTCTGCTGCTTTGGAATTCTATGAGAATGAAACCTGATGCTGGCCAATTTGACTTTTCTACTTTGAATAATCAGGTAAAATTGTGTGATTTATTGCATGTCAGTGTAATTCCATGTGACTGTGTATGCATTTGCATGAGTGTGCCAGTGTGTGTGCATACTGTATGTGTCAGTGGCGCCATGTGTTAAACCATGTATGAAAGTAATTATATCCCTGGATTGAATCAGTGTAAAAACTTGAGGATGCAATTATGCTCCCATTGAATAACTCATCCTTCCTGGCAGGAGCTAATTGCATTAAAATGGATTGTGTGTAGTTCTCTAGCATGAGGCATTAAGATTAACGCTGGGAGAGTTAATAGTGTGTCATCTCCCGAGCCCCCGGCCCCTCCTCCAACTATCCACCCACCCCTCCCCTCATTTCTAATATAAGATTAGGTGCAGGAAGAGAAACGAGAGTACAGGAGGATAGAAAACATGTTCTGTTTCTCCTCTCAGCATCTGCTCTCCCAGCTGGGAAAAGACCCAAACTATTCATCAGGCTGCACGCTGCTGCCTGCATGTATTCAACTCATTCAAAGGTCACAGCATTAAAACACCAATTTGAAATCTGTGAGCCTGTTTTTAGAATGCTATCCCTTCAAATAGACCAAACCTTTGGCCCAGCCTTATTTACATACAACACGGGTGTGGGTATATGCATTTCTGCATCATTTATCAACCTGTAGTTTTCTTCTTTGTTTGGTGGCCCAGAGTCCTGTTGACAATATGTCCTCTCCTGTTTATTCAAATTTTATACTTTGTGATAATAATTGTTGTTGTTTTACTTTTTTGAACGGAAAATTAAACTTTTAGACTGTTCTACAAACTAATATTACTGAAAAATGTCACCACACATGTACTGTATCTTCACCCCAGAGACTGAAGGCACCCTGCAGGACTGTTTTGCCCAGACAGACTGGGATGTGTTTAAAGCTGCAGCCACCTCGGAGCGTACAGGATTATGCTGAGTATGTGACCGGATACATTAGTACCTGTATTGACAACACTGTGCCCACCATACAAGTCAGGAGGTTCCCCAACCAGAAGCCCTGGATAAACAGTCAGGTACGCCACATGCTATGTGTTCACTTTCATGCATTCAGATAAGGCAATGAGACAGAGTACAAAGCTGCGAAGTACAGACTGAGGAAAGCCATCACAGTGGCCAAAAGGCAGTACAGAGAGAAGCTGAATGGCTTCTGGACGGATGTGGCAAGGCCTGCAGCACATCACAGACTACAGGACCACCACCAGCATCAT
>NW_018127898.1:6016559-6037053 GCF_001952655.1 Monopterus albus | reverse complement strand
GCTTCAAATACCTGGGCGTCCACATCAGTGAGGACCTCACTTGGACACTTAACACCACACAGCTGGTCAAGAAGGCCCAATGGTGGCTGTACTTACTGAGGAGGCTGAGGAGGTTTGGCATGTCGCCTAGGATCCTTTGCAACTTCTACAGCTGCATCACTGAGAGCATCTTGACCAGCTGCATCCTGTCTGGTATGGCAGCACTATTGCTACGGACCACAAGCGCCTGCAGAGAGTGGTCAAGACTGCAGAGAAGACCGCCAGGACTCCATTGCCCTCTCTGCAGAGCATTTAGCACCGCAGGAAAGCTGCCTCCATCCTCAAAGATCCCACCCCCAGCACTGAGTGTTCGCCTTCCTACCCTCTGGCCAGAGGTTCAGAAGTGTGAAATGCAGGACCTCTAGACTGAAAAAGTCTTTCTTTCCCTCTGCCATCAGGCTCCTAAACTTCTGAGGAGTTTATTACCAGGAAATATGTGAAGTACTGTTTACATTTTCAGTTTGCACATGCATAATTGCACAATGACTGTTGACTGCTGCACATGCTTCTCATATTATATTATATTATATATTTATTATATTGCTGCATTTGCTGCTTAAAGTGCCTTAGATTTTTGTGTTACTTATTTATCTACTTTATATTTCATTTGTATTTTGTGGCATTCATGTGGACAGCAAAGTAAGAATTTCATCGTACAGGGAAACATGTTTCCTAACTGTGCATATGACAATTAACACTTTGACCTTGACAACACAGGAGTACTGTAAGTACTACAGAGCTACCTGTTCCTTCTGAGGTACATGTGTTAGGGGTGTTACTTGGGCAGCAGCTTACATGACATGCACACTTAGGGTCCAAGAAAATGTGTGTGTGTGTTCAGTTGTAACACTCCCAAATGGCTCAATGTGCTGTCTCATAGTTCCCTGTCAGGCCCTCAGCGCTTCACCAGGCAGCTAATGTCTTGAAGAAATGGGCTTCCGAGCTCAACATTAATCCCTACAGCATTTCTGTCCTCACTCTTCTCCTTCCTTCCTGTCAGAACAAATTTAATATGACACATATTCATAAGAACACGGGGCCTCGTAATTGTTCAGGCTCTGGTGGATCCCGAGTTGTGATAACAGAAGTTAGCCATGTGGCTGTAATGCCGGCATAGGGAAACTGTGAGCAAGCAGGGGCAAATCCTCACTAATGGCTGCTGAGATATCAGAATTGGCTTTAATTGCCAAGTATGTTGAGCATACAAGGAATTTGTCTCAGGCATAGAGGCTCTCTATGTTTTAGGCAACAGACAATATAATAGTGCAATCAAAGGTAAGGGAGGTGTGGGAGAAGGAGGAGAGGCAGTATTTATAAACATTATATATTGAGCAATGTAGTGGTACTATTTACAATTATTGCACTGCAGTGGTTTCTGAGTCCTGTTGCTTCAGTCAACTATCAATCAGAGTAATGATCCAGGGAAAGAAAATGTCCCTGTGTCTGGCAGTGCTGTCTAGAGGGGAAGAGTTTGTGACCATGATGTGAGGGGTCTGCAGAAATCTTGTCTGCCCTCTGAGTTTATATGGTTACCGGTGACTATTTCTGCAGTCCTGACTGTCCACTGGAGTCTGTTCCTGTCCTGTTTGGTTGCTGAACCAAACCAGACAGTGATGGAGACAGGTTAAACTTCCTGAGCTGACACCGGAAGTACATCCTCTGCTGTGCCTTTTTGATAATGGGGCTGATGTTGGTCACCCACTTCAAGTCCTGGGAGATAGTGGCACCCGGGAACTTGTAGGTCTCTACTGCTGTTACAGTACTACTGAGTATAGTGAGGGGAGATTGGGTAGAGGGGCCCCTCCTAAAGTACACCGTTATTTCCACAGTTTTCCACATGTTCAGCTCCAGGTTGCTGTGACTGCACCACAAGGCCAGCTATTCAACCTCCCATCTGTAGGCCAATTCGTTCTTGTCACAGATGAGACTGATGACCTTTGTGTCGTCTGTGAACTTCAGGAGTCTAAGGGGGAGGGGTTCCTGAGGTGCACTCATTATTGTAATGGAAAGACAGCCGAAGGGATAGCACACATCCTTGAGGTGCACCTGTGCTGATAGTCTAGGTGCTGGATGTGGTTTTCCACAGCTTCAACTACAGGCTCCTGTCTGTCAGAAAGCTGGTGATCCACTGACAGATGGGGGCAGGCACATTGGGCTAGGTGAACTTGGAGTGGAGGATGTCCGGGATGATGGTGTTGAACACTGAGCTGAAGTCCACAAAGAGGTCACGTGCATAGGTCCCTGGCGAGTCAATGTGTTGTTTGATGTAATGCAGTGCCATGTTGACTGCATCATCCATTGACCTGTTTGCCCAGTAGGTAAACTGCAGGGGATCTAACAGGGGGCCTACAATGTCCTTCAGATGGGCCAACCCCAGTCTCTCAAAGCACTTCATGACCACAGACGTGAGGGCAATGGGTCTTTAGTTATTCAGTCTGCTAGGGGATGGTTTCTTGGGAACCGGGATGATGGTGGAGCGTTTAAAGAAGGAGGGGACTTCACACAGCTTCAGTGATCTGTTGAAGATCTGTGTAAAGATGGGGGCCAGCTGATCAGCACAAGTTTTCAGGCAGGAGGGGGTCACACCATCTGGGCCTGGTGCCTTTCTGATCTTTTTGTTGTTGTTGTTGTGGAAAAAACCCACACACAATTTCTCAGTTAAATGATGTGTAAAACAGATCCCACACAAGGGATGCTCCTCAGCGTTTCCTGTCTCTGTTCTATAAAAACTCATTTTAGAAATATGTTTTCACCCATAAATACTGTATATAAAATAAATCTTTTTGCATAGCATTACATTTAGAAATAGAAGCTTTCTGTAATGTTATGTGCAGAGCTACTGTAGTGGTTTTTAACAAGCACTTCTAATCTTAAAGGGTGACACTGACGCTGAAATTTTAATCAAGGAGGCATTACAGTGTTTCAGACACTGATACAGAGGTTACAAAGATAAAGTGTTGTCAGTGATTCATCTTTCCAGGTTCAAAGATTGTGAAACATTTTGTGAATTCACTTTAATATCAGCGGTTATATAAGAAATGAATAATAGTGTTTGTTAAAGATATTTATTAATTAGGCTAGTCTGATGGAAATCCTTTTATATGAAATAATAAAGAATTATTCTACCAATGGGCCACATTCAGCAACCATTCTTAAGAACAAATATTGAATCTGGGACTTGTTATTAGGTGAGAACATAATCTAAGCTAACTCAAGAGCACACTTAGGGACATTAGAGTGTTGACGTGTGTGGGAAACAAATGGGTTTTCTTCAGTTCTACAGTTATGTAATATTATAAGACTTAAATTACAGTAACAGTTTTGTCATTTGTATTACTTTAAAATTTGTCCTGTTATGGTCTTTTAAAATGCATAAGCACTACAGTAAGAATTACAGCAAGCAATTATATGGTTTTAAAGTTTTAAAATTAATTTTTACAGTTTGATTATTAGACTTAGGAAACACATTACTTAATAGCCAAACACATAATTTTTGTTTATTTCTTTAAGTGTCTCTCAGATATTTTGGGTGCACGCATGGAGGTCTGCTTGGCTGATGGCACACCTGAGAGAGCCGGGTATGACCCCGATGCACTGGTCCAGCTCAGATAACTGGGCAAGCTTGTCCTCCTCCACTGGTCAGCGTCTCTCTTCCGTGTTTGTTTTATTCATCATTTGTGCCCCCTTCTCCTTATATAGTGTTCACTGAACGAGTGAGAGCATCCCATGAGTCTTCTTTTTTAAATTTTATAGCCACTTCTGACACCACTACGTATGGCAGCTCATTCATTATTCTCCACTTCATAACTTTTTTTAATTTTATTTTATTTTTTTTGGTTTGGACTTTGTTGTTCCACCGCCTTTAGATTTGTCTTGTAGTGTTCCTGGCTTTCTCAACTTCTCTTTTCCATTTCTGTGTGAGATGTGTGCACATGGCCCTGCAGTCTCAGGCATTGGTGGGACGTTAACCTGTGCTAATTTGGAAGAACTGGTACACACTTGGGAACACATGGGATTCCTCAGTCTAAGAACACAGCAACAGTTCTGTGATTAAAGAATGCGTTCATGAATCAGATGACTTTTCTTAGGAACTTTCTTAAGAACAACCTATGAAGAAATTAACAGTGGGATAAATTTCATTACTCAACATTAGTAATGTTATCAGACAGCTGTCAGTCCCAGAGATCTTGAAATTATTAGTCTTTTTACATTGTAATCTACGTTTAATTGCATCCTTCTTTAAATGTACATGTTGTGGTGATATATGTTGTGAAAGAAAGGTAATGTTGAAAAGTGGCCCGGTGCTGGATGATTTTGTTCAAAGGTGTGGAAACTACTTTCTAAAATTGAATCTAACTGAAACAAAATACATGTTCTGATTTTAGAGGAAAGCCTCACACTTAAGGGACCTAACAGACAGCTCATCAAACAGATCCAGTGTTGTAGACACAGTCATGGTAAAAAGGCACACCCTCCTTCAGTTCTTTGTTTTTATTTATCAGGGCCTAAAAGAAACACTTGTGTGGACCTCACCAACTTCTCAAAAAAAAAAAATAGAAATAACCAACCTCAAGTGACAACAAAGAAACACAACAGATGTCAATATGTAGTCAACTGTTTCCCAAAAGTAAACAAGCATTCAGAAACCAGGTGGGAAAATAAAAGTACACCCTATAAATCAGTGACATGTAGAACCACCCTTAGCAACAATAACTTGAAGTAAATGTTTTCTCTGGGAGTTTATCACTCTCCCACATCGTTTTGGAGAAATGTTGGCCCACTCTTTGCTTCACCATTGTTTCAGTTCATTGATGCTTGAGGGCATTTGTTTATGCACAGCTCTTTGAAGAACCTGCGACAGTATCTCAGTGGGTTGAGGTCTGGACTTTGACGTGTCCACACCTTGATTTTTATTTATTTATTTATTTATTTATTTTGGTTGTTGAGCCCATCAGAGGTCCATTTGCTGGTTTGCTTGGGATCACTGTCCTGTTGCATGATCCAGTATTGGCCCAGCTGAAGCTGTTGGACAGATGGGCTCACATTTGTCTCAAGAATATTCTAGTATACAGTGAAGTTTGTTGTTGATGACCCAACAGCTGTACTTTGGTCTCATCAGTTCAGAGAATACTGTTCCAAAACTGCGCAGTTTTGTGAACCTAAGTTGTGCTGCTCTTTTTGGAGAGAGGGGCCTTTTTCCAAGACACTTTTTTGTGCAAACCTTGTCCAGTCTTTTTCTAATTGTGCTGTCATGAACATAAATATATAATGTGCTTACAGAGGCCTGAAGGTCATGTAGTGTAGTTCTTGAGTTTTTCTTTATATCACCATTAAACATTACAAGACAACTAATCGTTCTGACCTTGGACTGAATTTGTGTGGACTCCTGCTCCTGGGAAGATTGACAGCTGTCTTGAAGGCTTTCCATTTGTTAACAATGTTGAAAGAATTTCAAATTGTTTCAAAATGGCCTTATAACCCTTCCTGAACAGATGTTGAGGTCATGGCTCATGGCTTTTTTTTTTTTCTTGGCATGATGTAAACACACACCTCGGTGCTTCAGAATACCAAATGCAGTCACACTTTTTAATGATTAACTAATCCTGTGCATTTGATTAGTAACACATGGCTGCTGATTATTCTGTTAACGATTCTGGAAGCAGGAAAGGTATTCTTTTATTTTCTAACTGGTTTCTGAATGTTGGTTTACTTTTGGGAAACGGTATCTGTTTCTGTCACTTTGTGTTATTTATTTATTCTTGTTTATAGACGTTGGTGAGTTGGTGAGCATACACAAGTCAACCAAAGCTATTATAAGACAAGGTGGCTCTCAGTGCTGTTACAGCTATGCATTATGAATATGTGAACACATGCCACTGTATTATCAGATGATTGTGATGATGATGATTATATTATGATATATGATTATATCATGATTATGTTCATCATTATGATTCCCTACTTGCAGAATGACTATCCTGAAACTGATTGCCTTAACATAACAGCACTCAAGGCTAAGACTGGCTCCTGGCTGCTGAAGCTGTTAGGGTGAGGAAACCTCAATTTATGGCATTAAGTTAATGCTGTGATAACCCCTCACAGCTTTCTACTGGGAAGCCATCTCTGTACTTGATCAACATCTTTTGGTCTGCTGATCGCCGCCGGCAGTGTCTTTGAAGTCTGAGCATCTATGGATACTTGCAAACTATCACTATCTGAATATCTGAGGGCATCTATCTATGTGAGGGAATAAAGAAATAAACATGGAAAGTACACTACCGTGACAGTAAAACCAACTAATAGATGAAATTTAAAAGCTGTGAGGGAGGGAAATAACCTTAATATAGGCTTCAAGAGCATTTTTCCAGGGTACAGCAACTTTAGGAATCACAAGTTGTAATGTGCTCTATCCTGGATATTAAGTTAAAAACCGATTTAATGAATTCACACCATGGCAACACCCTGAAAACAATCAGTCTTTGAGACCTTGTAAAAATTAACCGCTGAAAATGGAATAGAAATAGCCTTTCAAGCTGGATGCACACTTTGCACCCTGATTCTCATTTTGCAGCACCTTTCCAACTACATGTTGTAAAACTTTAGGTGGTTCTGGATGACTGTGAAAGAGGTCACATAATAAATCCCATGCCTTATTTAAAGCCATTGTTACAGTATGATTTATTTGATATCTTGTCCTTGTAGGTACTAGGTTCCCTGTGCTATGAATCAAACTATACTTTACAATCCACAAGAACCCAGTCAGAAAGCTAAAAAAAATAAAAAGACTTTCACCAGCATCCCAATAGTAGCCCCATGCCTAAGTGCATCTGAGCTCACTGTGTCACTTAAAGCTCAGTCAAACTTTACCCAGCCAACTGAATTTCCAACATGCTGTATTCCACTCATTCCCAATCATTGAAGAATTGCAGATTTTAAAAGATGGCACTCAACTCACAAGACATAAATGCTTACTTTCCATCTGCGAATATTACATGCTACCAGATAAAATATTAAAGTTCAGCAAATTAGATGAACAGCTAATACTGGGGGAATAAGAAGTGCAGAAAAAAAGGCCTGCTTTTTTTTCCCCATGTGTTGATTTGAATGACCTGACAACAATCACGCCCAAACAGACACTGGAGACAACAGCTGTAGTTTTGGGTGGGCGTACCGACTGACACTGTGGTTTCCAGAGAAGACATTTGCAGCCCACGGCATGTCACTTCCATGTCGCTGAGGAGGAGGTGTGTATGTGTGTGATTGTAGCGCCATGAGCGAAGAGCAGACAAGTTTTTATATGATTAAGAAGATCTCACAACCAGTGAAGGGAGACTACATGGTCTCGCTATTGACTTGGCCCTGAGTTTCCCTGCTGTGCTTGTTTATTGGCCCTTGACTTCACGTTTGTGTTGAGTAGGCACCTGCTGAGTCCTGACTGCCAGCCGACAGACCGGATTCCTGAATTCACGGCTGGATGGTCTCCCGCCAAATAAACCCCACAGGATCACACAAGCACTGGAAAGGTGCAAAGGCTGTGTGCCTGTGTCACTGGATGCATTTCTGATGTGTGTGTATGTGCAGATGTGTTTATATTTGTGTGTGCTGAGTTCATTGACTGCTAGAAGTGTGATGAGACTTAAATCTCAGCAGCCCGGGGAAGTGTGGATTAATCGAAGGAGCTGGCAGACAGATTCCTGTATAGCTGCAGACAGCACCAGTCAGTGAGCTGGTCAGTCAATGCCTCTTTTTCATTACTCATGGGGGGTAATCTTAGTTTTTTTTAGCCAGACTGATTAAATAATGCAGTCAGCATGTATCTATTAGTTTAAAGCAGTTTTATTAAACATTTGAGGCAGGGGGGGTGTTTAGGAGAAAAATCCCATTTTTAACCTCTGAAAAACAAAGCAAACTAAATTCCTTTGCTTCTCTCACTCACTGCCTTTTAAAAGAAGAAATCCATTAGTCCTTGGACAAATGGCTGATGGGACAGGAAGGGCTCAATAATTCACCTACCATTGCTTCTTCTGATGTGCACAATGCTCTCAATTGACCTCTGCGCCTTGTTGTTTTTCCTCTACGAGCTTGATGGATCTCTTCACTATGAAACAATGTTAGAAAGACTCCAAAGACCTTAAGAATATAAATAAAGCATAGCTAGAGGCAGCAACTGTACTGACTGCATTATGTATAAACGCAAACACATAGATGCACATGCTTGTCAGCCAAAATGAACCAAGCAGACAGAGAAACACATACAGATAAGCACACATGCCCTGGACTTCTACATAAATCAACTCCTATCTGTTTATCAATGGCAGGCTAGCTTCTGCCCCACAGCTTAACTGTCACTCAATAATAAATTAATTACTCCAGCACTGCTAGTCTCTCCACTATAGCTGCAGGCTTATCTCCACCATACTATGAACTTGCATGCGTGCACATATGTGAATACACAGGCTCACAGAGGTCCGAAGCTCGGTAACCCCAGTTGGAAAGTCTCTTTGTTACTGTATCTGATAAGCACATCAACAACAAAACTCTGTATGTGTGTGTGTGTGTGTGTGTGTGTGTGTGTAAACTTTACTAAAACACAACTGAGGTGGCCGTTAATATGTCTGACAGTCCAGCAGCTTAACCAGAGGAATGTGCTATAAGAATTTGTAATGATTTGGCAGCACATTCAGAAATCATTGTTATCCAACAGCCGCAATCTGCCAGTGAACGACTTTATCAAATTAACATACAAGATCCAGCAGCAATTACTGGATGGATGATTTCGCTCGTTACATTTGGCCCTGTGTAACCAGGGGAACCACTGACTTCTACAAGGCAAATGGGAAACCAGAAGCTAAAGGCTGAAGAAATGTGTTTTGGTTATCTAGTTTACAGAATTCTCTGCATGTCCTTCAAGTTGGATGTTATTTACTTCAGCATTTTGACAATGAAATCTTATCAGCTGGCTGAGTATTCGGCAGTTCAGCATGGGGCTGGTGTAATCATTGCTATGAGTAATTATCTTTTTTTCTCCAGTAGGCAAAGACTAATCCATCATATTGATAGTCCACATGGATCCCTATGGGGAGTGTATGTTGACTGAATATTCATACAGTAAATGCTAATGAGTCATTCAATTAAACTGTGTGAGGTCACTTTTCTTCCACGCCACAGCCAAAACTTCCTCAACAGCAGCCTGAAATAGTTTTTCCTCCTGCAGTTTATGGCTTATTGATGTTTCTCAATTGTAACTGCATGCATCACAAAAGTCACCATCTGAAAAATAGACATTTACATTTTTCACCATCCTCCCATTTTTTAAAAACAAAGAATTTGGGAATAATGTCAAGGATTATTTAAAACCCTTAAATAAACTAGTAATGTCACCAGGATAGATGAAAGCACACATTTCCACGCATGACCATCCATCATCTATACTGCTTATCCTGTACATTACATGATAATAACATTCACAAATTTAAAACAAAAACAAAACAAAAATCATTAATGTTTAGAGCTCAAAATACTGTAAAATAACAGAGACAAGGTGGATTACCTGGAGATTAGCTGAAGCAGTGGTAAGATAGAAAAATGAAGGTCCTTCCCTGTGCAGCAGCAGCCTGTGTTATGCGATGCTGGGGAGCTGTGAACTACATGTAAATAAACTAGTATTTTAACTACTGTACATCCAGTAGTAGCTTGCTGGTAGTTCAGCTACATTCATACTGGTGTAGTGATTCAAGTAGTTAAACTGTAATTAAAGGCAGAAACTACAAACTTACCATGAAAGGAAACAAATGATTTTTGGATAAGAACTTTGACAGACTGCTCATGTGTCGTACTGTACATGGATTCTGCTCTGGCAATTGAGAAGGAAGGCCCATTATTTACACCAGTGTTCAAGCTTTTTGTTTTGCTCTCTAAAATGTGTAACCTGTGCAAGTTGAAGACTTGAAGACAAAGCTGACAAGTAGAACTATATACAGTATATAATGGCTGCCTTGGTAGCATGCTCTCTCATGTGTTTGTTTTTCCTCATTTTCTCACTCTTTTACAACCATCCCAGATTACCTTCATCAGAGAAGAGCTACTAAACATCAAACAACTCATTCCAAACATCTTTTCTCCTATTTCCTATTTTTGCTAATACGACAAGCAGTGTGGACAATCTGGTCTGAGGGGCAGCAGCCCTCTATGGGACTTGGAGAAAACACAGGTGAAGGAAGAGAGTGGGGGTCCTAATTAACCAGACAGGAGCCCGGATGCTGCTCCCATCTATCCATCTAGCAAATCTCCACTGTCTAGCCAACAAAATAGATGAACTCCTTTTTGTCAGCTCTGACTAACTCTGACCTCTCACGCTCTGCTGCTCTATGCTTCTGTTATGGTAGCCCCCCTCACCAGGAGGGTGAGGGAGGACTGAGGTTGGACTCAAGTTTGCAGACCCAGGTGCTAGGGGGAAAAACATGACGGTAGCAGGTAAATAAAAAGAACACAGAGTATCAAAAATATGTAGTGTAGTGTAAATTAGCGTAGCGCGTAGGTAGTGTGGTAGAGTCAAGCCAAAACGCACAGTGTCTGTCAGCGTAGCATTCTACCAACATGTATGTTACGCAGTATATAGTTAATGTTCTGGCGACGACGGAGCGTCTGCCAGAGGTATAAGTAAGGAGAAGGTAATCATCGGGATGCACCCCAGCTGTGCGCCTCAACAAACCGCCCGCCGAGCGGCCCTGACAGCTTCATGGAGGCTTGTCTCAAGCACCCCCCAGGAATGTGTGCTCTCCCTGCTGCTGGTTTCTCTCTACACAAGTGACTGCACCTCAGAGGACCCCTCTGTTAAACTCCTAATGTTCACAGATGACACAGTGGTCAGTGGTCTCATCCTAGATGGTGATGAGTCAGCCTACAGACTGGAGGTTGAACAACTGGCCCTTTGGTGTGGTCACAACTACCTGGAGCTGAACATGCTCAAAACAGTTGAGTTGACAGCTGATCCAGCAGCTGAGAGTCCTTCGAGTTCCTGGGATCCACTGTCTCCCAGGGCCTGAAGTGGATGTCCAACATCAGCACCATCATCAAGAAGGCATCTGCGTCAGCCTGCCCCAACCTGCCCCAGAAGCTTTCATGCAGTTCTACAGGGGAATCATGGAGTCGGTTCTCTGCTCATCCATCACTGTGTGGTTTGGTTCAGCAACCAAACAAGACCGGAACATATATGTATATATTACATTATTCTACATTGCAGTTATAACTAACGTTAGTAAAATTACTAGTAGTTCAACTTCTCCTGCTAGGGAGTATTTGGTAGCTTGCAAAGCTAGGTTCCCCAACACAGGTGTTATCCACACTAAAAGCCTTCATAGAAATGCAAAGAGACAAGTTAGACAAAATGAATGTTTTTACTGGGAGAAGCGCTGGATGTTCCTTTAGTGGCAGTGAGTCTGCAAAAGACAACTTGGTTCACAATACATAATGCAAAACTAGCTGGCTGGAAGCTATGCTATCATGTGCCGAAGAGAGCCGAGAGCTGGGCAGCAGTATGAGCCTAATGTATGATTTTTATGTGATTTTTACCAGTGTGATGTACTGGTGTATGCATGTACACCTGTTGTTAAAAAAGGGGGAGTGGGTGTGTGAAAAAAGGGAAGTTAGCAGACACATCCCAAAAAAAGAGGAATTGCGGGCAGAGATATCTGTCTGTAAGAAGAGAAAAAAAAAGAGAAGAACCACTGAGTTTAGTGGAAAGAAGGAAATTAAAATGGCTTCATGCATAAAGATTTGATTAGTCAATGTTAGTTATTTTGTATGCAAAATAATATTGTGATCTGTTTTAAATCAAATGTATTGATAGTTTTTGCGTAACTGAAGGAGAGTCATTTATTTTAATTAGATGTGATGAGATTGTTGCGTTTTCATGAGATAATCTTGTGATTTCAGTGTTTGTAATAGAATACGTGTCAGAAAGTTAACAGTAGAAAATGCTAAGTCATTTTGGTGACATTTGGTGGTTGCAGGCACCGCCCGGGTGTGGCCCGGGAGTGAATTATTGAGATAACACAACAGTTCCAACTGACAATTGCCCAAAGGTCAGAGATAGTGACATTTGGTAAGGGGAAGTCTGATTGGAGAAGAGAAGGCAGCCTAACTCACTGAAACCCTTTTTAATAACCACAGCAAAAATAGGAACAGGAGGGCGTTGCTGCCTCAGGCTCTGTCCAGTTGTTTCCGAGTTCCAGAAGACTAAGAAAGCACAGAGAAGCAGGCCTGGAAGACACATTGATAACAACCTCTCCCCAGCAGTCCTGAGTTATCTTTAATTTTATTTCAACTATACCAGTGCTAGAAGCTGTATTAAGGTGTTTAAAACCTACATAGGATGTTTATTTCACAAACTAAAATACAATTAATTTAAATGTGATTAACCTCTCAGGAGTGAAGTAGTGATGACTGATTATTAAACCCAAACTGTTGACTTAAATTTGAAATAGAATGCTATCAGAAAATACTCTAGATAAATTAGTCGATTATCTACTTATTCAAATTTATAAACTGGGTGTCTAATCCTAGGATGTTAACTAATGTCAGATAAACACTGTGCACAAAAAGCATTGTCTTATGTGGCCAGTGTCATGGCTTTTATGGGTTATTTCAGGCTAAACTTAACATTTCCTCAAAGAGCCAGAGTATATTGGCTCCTAAAACTTCCTCAGTAAAGTAACATCTGACATCTGAAGGTAAAAGGAGGTAGCTGTCCATAACTGCAGATTGTTATTAATTTTGGGAGGATTTGAGGTCTTGTCCTGAATTATTAACATGGAAAAATTGAGGTCTGCAGGTAACTCTGTTTGCAGGTTCATGGTAGTCAATTACTGAGTGAATATCTCCACCTAATAGTGTGAAGCTTTGATAGGTTTCAAATATGTCATCTTAGTGTGAGAGGTTAAGCTACGTTCATATGTGCGGGGGTTAACAAATCATAGCCTTCAAACACGTGAAAAGGTGATGCATGATGGATGGAAACATTACTTTGTTCACACAGTGAAGAGAGGAACATGATAAGCCCCACAGACAGCATTCTAAGTTCCATTTAATGCTACTGGTGAATAGCCAATCTGCTGCATCCCAGTGGGAGCGATCAGCTGGCTTCAGTGTGAGGTCAAATGTCAGCATTGCCCCAACTCCATAATCTGCACAGGAATAAAACTTATAATGATGGAAGAGAGTGGACAGGGTGCTTTCACTGCATAATATCAGTGAGCTCATATGCCTCATCACACACACTGATGGTCTGCTGAATATTCAGACCTAGAGGTTTTTCCTCTAGGTTTTTCCTTTGCACACAGTGAAAAGAGGTGTACAAAGGCCTTATTGTCCTCACCTTCACTTTAGACCCAAACCTGCTACACAGAGACAAAATGTACACTATCAGGCAAATGTCTGGACAAATGTTCTCATTCCGTTCACTGGGAAGGTGTGTTCAAACATTTGACTGGTGTACACCTCATCATGACCATACTAATGTAAGAGTGTATGTTGTAACACTGATATGTTTTGCATAAGACTTTACATCACTGTTTTATATAATAATATATCAAAGAGATATCCGTGAAAGAAACCTAGATATAGCACCAACCATGCAGGCCAGGCACACAACTACACCAACTCATCCACTCGCACACACCAGGACAGTGTATGTTCCCATCTCCTGTTTTATTCTTTACTGTAATTGGAAAGCCAGTGAAGCCATGACCTCGCAGCCAGGAGAAGGCATCCAGACAGAAGATATTAAAATGTAAAAGTTTCACCTAGGTTTTTTTTTTTTTTTTTATTATTTGTTTTTTTTTTTTTTGCAAAGGCACATTGGGTCTGAGGGGACAGTCATCTTCAAGCTTTCTATGCTATTTTTCCTGTACCTTTGTTTTGGGATCTTCTCTATTATGCCGAGTCAGCCTGTGAAGAGGCCACACAAACTGTTCAGACCGTGATATATCTGCTAAAGATGTGTTTGGAACTTTAATGTGTGTGTGGTTTGCATCTGGCTTTTTAAAAACAAAAAACAGACCTCATCCATAAACAAAGCGTGAACGTATAAACATCAGTCATAAAATGCACTATTGAAATAAATTTTTCATGTTGTCCGTTTGCTTGCTAACTTATGACTTATAAAAGAACATGCACTGATTTGACCCCAGAACCACACAAACTTTCCTGTCTCAAATAGATGAATGTGTGTGTGTGTGTGTGTGTGTGTGTGTGTGTGTGTGTGTGTGTGTGCGTGTATGTATGTATGTATATATATATAGCAGCAGAGAAAAACAAACATTGTAAAAATCATCACGAGGAGCATAACTCTCAGAATGCATGATTATTTTACGCAGTGTTCCACTCTACACAACTCTGTCTTAATTTCATCTGGACACATGCAGCTTCCCAGCTTTATATGCACAACATATGCACAACTGTTCTCACATTTCTTTGTCCCTGTCTGTACTTTCTGCCATTCAGCCCTCCGAAATCACTTATTTAATAACAGTTGTAACCTTTTTTCGCCTTATTAATTCATGCCCTGTTTTCCATCATGGCAGCTGGTGAGACAAGTGGGTGGGGATTCATCTCCTCCACATATTGTGTAGCTCCTTGTATTACCCTGTAATGTGTTGGTCCTTTATATTATGTACAACATGATAGGATGTGTGCGTAGAGAAAGGGTGGGGGGCAGTGGGTTCGATGAAAGCTGGTGGGACAATTTATCATTCTGTTTCTCTCTTGTCTAGTCAAAACCCAAGACTGTTCTTCTCTTAGCTGAAGAGCAAGTGATAACAATAGGCAAACAGTCGGGCCATTTCTAACATCTGTAGTTCACACACAATCCCCCACTGACTGGGGTTTGAACATTCCCTCTACAGCCCTTGACACAGCAAGCTGCCTGCCTCCTTGCTTTGGCAGTGGCTGCCCACAAGCATACACAGAGATGCACGCCAGGAGCTCGCACATACCCCAGCAGAGATGCAGATAAACAGTTGAACAGATCAGGAGCCAGCAAGATGAAATGTAAAAACAATTTGAGTTGACGTACCACATATGCACACACACACTCCAGCTCCTCCCTCTTGCCTCTATGCCCACATTAAGTGCATCATCTCAGTGGCTGTCTCTGTCAAGCTGTGGTGCTGTGAATAGATGTTTTTAGAAATGAGATGACTGATCACAAGTAAGTAAATGTGAAGACATGGAGAAGCAGATGCTGCTCTCCTTCATGATCATATAGAAAAAAAATCCTCCCATCTTTTAGCAGAGAAACATGCAGGAGTGGAAACATAAACACACACATCACTGAGGATTAAGTGTCAGACAAGATCCACCACATGAAGAAAAATATATTGGTTGAATTTAAGTGTAATTTCTGCATCATCATTTATCATTCACCTCACAAAATATGCCCGGAGACATTTTTCTCCCACTTGAGTACACATGAGTTGTTTTCTGTGCAGGAATTTCCAACACAGAAACTCGGGCTGTTTGTGGTAACTTTACCCATGTCAGAAAATGTACTTGCCTTTGGAAAAGAAAAGTCTCACTTAAGATTTTGATCCAACATTTTTTGAGACTCTGGTATTGCAGTGGGGAATAGCCTAAAACATGACTGAATAAAAAAAATGTTCTTGGCCACAGCCCTTTGACCAGAGGGGCTTTGCTATGCATTCTGTTGACATGTTTAGAGGCTACAAAGCCATATAGGGTATGCTACTGAAAAAGGTATAAACAACATTTGGAAATGCTGTATTTAATGACAGTTATCTACAATATTTGAGATTGATACATTCACACTTACAGTAAATAAGTTTTATGACTTCTTGATTCAAATGAATCATCCAGACAGGCACATATAAAACACCTAATACACATATTCAATAATACATACTGTATGTCTCTGTATCCTGCTGGTAAGGCATCATGAATCACTGCACATTTCATGTTATTTTAGTGAACTAACCAACAGCACATTGTTGGACAATTAGCATTTGAATCAGTGGACTCATGGGAAACGATGCACAGCTCTTATTTGGACATAAAGATCAACTGATAAAGCCTAATTTGACATTAAACTTCAGCTCAGGCTTGGTGTCAGAGGTGGAAGTAGCATTTACTCATGTATTGTGCTTAAGTACTAATTTATGGTGCTTGTGCTTTACTTCAGAATGCTACTTTATACTTACAGTTCAGAAGGAAATACTATAGTTTGTACTTCACTTCCTGTAGAAGTTTAATTGATTGTTTGCATTGTCAGACTATTCGACAGTATATTATATATGACATCCAGCTTAATTACCAGTATTAACTGGCAGTTACACATTAATGCACCAGTAAATATAATCCAGTAATGAATGTATGATAAATATAACACACTTGAAAAGTTGTTTCAACAAGTCACATCCATAATGACTACCGTTATTGTTGATACATTAAGAATGTTTTTCTTAGACTTAAAGTGATCATGGCTGCTCATTCTGCTCATTTCCACCTTTAAATGTTTAATCTTGAGTACCTCTAGATTAACTTTGCACCCAAAATAACTGTAAATAGTCTGTAATTTTTTCAGAATGATAAAACCAGAAAGCCTCTTCCTAAAAATGAGAGGATAGTTAGTGAACGCGCACAACTCCTATTGCTGGTGTTGTGTCGCAAGTGGACAGCACAATGAACCGCAACAGCATTAATTAATTTGAATGTCTTCTCCATAGACAGGTAAACAATGATACCAATGAAAAGAGATTTGTAACACTAAACAAAGCAGGTAACTGAGAAACCCCCATATTTTAACTGGCATAATGCAGACGTAGTAACTTCTCCAGCCTTACAGCAATTCTCTCTAACATTACAGACATGAAAGTGTGTTTTTTTTAACTTACTGTTGAGTCCCAACTAGTACTGGAAACATCACTCCCTTTCAAGTTGCTCCAAGGTCGGTAAATCCAACCAGTGGTCGCTGTGTCTTCCCCCACATGACCATACAGTCCCAAAGTAGTAAAATTAATTCCAACAGGTAGTGTAGCACAGACAATAACATCATGGGTTGTTAATCTGCTCCTAAACCAGCAACACATCAGATGCTGCAGACACACTGAACTCAGGGGGTGAAAACAAACAAGTACTGTGCTCTCGGGGAATCCAGCATTGATGAGCTGATCACTAACCATGGGGGCTCAAATGCTGCTTGTAGGTTAGACCCGGTCAAGTAAAACAACGGGTCCCTGTACAGGAACATTCCTGGACATGCAGTAACCTCAGGCCCTGTATTTTTCTCCACATCTTCTGGTCACAGTGCAGCAGCAGGAGGTAAAATATAGCCACAAAACCGGGCACAGTTGAAAAATTCCACTTTTACAGTGGCACTGGTGGATATTAGGCAAGCTCACATGAACACTCAACTACCTGGAGATTATGACCATTCAAGGAAATCCCTAAACTATGATGTGATATTTTATTTTGTTAGAAAAAAAAGTCTCGCTAACAAGAGACGTGTATAAACCCAGTTGCTTCTGCATAGAAGTACTACAGCATACATACACCTCATTTTTTTAGCTTTAGGTCATGCCTAGATGATAATTTACTGTTGTAACATTGTAGACAAAACAGAAAACAAGGAAAAGCATGGCACTTTAAGGTACATGTTGAATGGATGACTTAATTGCATGGGCTATGCAGTATTTTTAATGCTGTGTTGCTACCTTTACCTATGTATGTAGAGGTTCTCTATACTTCTTCCATTACTGACTGGTGAATATCCACACACCTAGTTAAAATGTTTAGTATATGATCAACAAGAGATGGCACATATTTCTGGAAATTCAGGAGGTAACCATGTTGTGCCCTGCACTGTTCCCTATATGCTGCATGACTCAGGGCTGAACTGAGCAAACCACTGTTGCAGTGGCAGGGCCAAAAAGAGGACAAATTTAAGTCCCTCTTCCCTTTGACTTCTTAACATTTAGTGCATCTTTGTTATACAGTTAGTATGTTATCACATGATGTCCAAAAGGACCTCAAAACTGTAAATAAGCAACAAAGGAGAGATCCTGTAGTGCTTTCACTCTAGGTTAAATGCTATCAGCCATATTTCTTGGCTACATATTTCCTCTTTAAAGGTTTAAAGAGAAGTGATAGTGACAGTGCAGGTGTAGTGTAGTTAGTGGCAGCAGATCTGATCCTTTAGGAAACTAAAGGCTTCTCTATCTGTGTTTCCAGAACTTCACCCTTTACACTCTGCCAGATCCTGCAAATAGCACAAACACTCTCAGCGCCTCTTGCTGCATTCTCATCCCTATCACATGTTTTCACCAGCTACTTCTTTATTTGTATTTCTTTCTTTCTTTCCTTCCTTATTTATTAATATTTTCCACAACAACATCCAGACTTTCCCTGCCTCTGGCAGTTTGGCTGGAGTTTCTCTTCTTTCCTTAAAATGAATACATAAGTATCTTGAATGAATTATTTACACATTCATAAGTTCAAGTATCCCCCGCCCAGAAAAAATGAGGGGAAGCAGACTTGTGTGGTTCATAATAAGTCTTCAAGTTGGATCCTTTGTAATTGTGTTCAAATTCTCATCAAAAAGATCAATTTAAGTTCCATTCTCTTCCACTCTTCACAAGCCATTGCACCATTAAGTTCATAAATATGCACCATCAAATCAAAATACACAAACATCTTTCAGTTTCGTCTCTCACTTTTATATATATTCAGCATCCTGTACCATGCATTATACTGATGTCAAATAAACAAGCAGAAACCTCAAGACTGTGAAGTTGTTCCATCAAGTGAATAAGCTGTCTCTGCCAAATAGTTGAACAATGCAAATGGAAAGTTTCTGCCAATTTGCATGAGGAGAAAAAGAAATGCTGGGCAATGGCCTTGGTGTTGATGAAAAGAAATATGGAAAATGATTTCTATATTTAGTGTCCCCAGGGGCATTCAGTTGGGGATGGCTCGGCCTCAAACTTGTGTTGCTTTGTGTGAGCAGTGGAATGAAACACTAGTAGCGGCAGCTTTTAAACATCATCGTTGGACATACATGCTAAGTTACAATTGCAGGAATTACTTTGTTGTCCATAAGTGACACTGAATCAAACTGCAGCAATATTGTGGGGTGTAAAATAAGGAGGTGTATGAAGCACAAAATACATCAATTTTCATTTTTATGATGGATGTGGTTGGAGTATAAGATACGTCTTGCGCTGGAGTGTGAGAGCTACAAGCCAGGCCCTGTTTACTGCCATCAGATAGTGATCACTGCTCAGGCCATCACCGGTGCAGCCTGGTCTAGCCCTCTCTTTTACTCACACTGGGAGAGGCAAGTAGCCAGGTTATAACCTACACTCGTACAGGTGCAGTGTGTGTGTGTGTGTGAGAGAGAGAGAGAGAGAGAGAGAAAGAAAGAGAGTACACTTAGACAAATTACAGTGTATACTCTGCAGTCATAGCTGTAGCCTTACCTCTGATTAACTCAGTGGGGGTACAATGACTGTAAGGACTGCATGGGGACTGAAATGAAGAGGCCTCGGAAAGGAAAATAATAGTGCAGTGACGGTGTGGGAATAGCTGGGGGAGTGGGTGGACAATTTGATGAGGTTGCCTACTTTGTGTGAACATGTATGTGCATCTGAGTTGAGCTATACTCTTTGTTTGATTGTGTATAAATGGTGTAATCCAGTTTGTCTTGTAGAATGAGCCACTTTGAGAGAGAAAATTAAAAGTAATGCAGTTAATTTCTCTTAACCTGCAGCATACAGCAGGGTTCCTGCTCCTTTCAAGAACTAACTTTCCACGACATTTCATAGATGTAAGGCTGTAATGTCAAATGGGGGATCACGCCCTAACAAGTTCCTCTGTGTGGAAGTTGCTTTTAAATCATATGTATGCATATGCATCCATGATGATACTATTCATCTGTATAACTAGTCGTTACCTTCTTTATGACTGCTTGATTACTGACGACAGTCACACTCTTCCAAACACATGCAGATGTTCAGTCCCTCAGTGTGTGACAGTGTGTAAATGTGTGAGATTTACTTTCTGCATTTTCTCTTGTCTCTGTCTCCACAGTCTCTTTGGCATCACAGGTTAGGGTGAGATAATAAAAACCTGACTCTGTAGACTAAAAAAAGCTATCTGACTTGACTCTAACAACAAAAAGCAATAATAAACACAGCAACATTCAAGAAGAGTTCTGCCTTGTTCCCCCTATAATTTCTAAATGGATTTTTGTAGATTTATTGGCAAAGGATACTGCAGATAATGATATCATCAGGAAGTGCAAACAGAAGATAGCTTTGATGTTCATGAGTTAAGATTTGACTTATTATATCTCCAAAAGGAGAATCATTTTTTAACCAAATTCACCTCAGTAATACACTTGATCCTCAAATCTACGTGCCCTGTCAGAAAGATTTTGGCTTAG
>NW_018127898.1:5975926-6016530 GCF_001952655.1 Monopterus albus | reverse complement strand
TTATATTAAAAAGCTAGCCAACTAGCTGACTAATGCTAAACAATAATTCTGCCAGTGGTGGAGCAATTAATTTTAAATGTGTTTAAAGGTAAAACTCATGACTAGTCAATATCTATTAATGTTTGCATTTCAACTATCAAGCTACTTATATTTTTCTGTTGTCTGGCTACGTTCCTTTGTGATTTTATCCGTCTAGTTTAACAGTGTTTTCACCAACCTGATGTGACGTGGTGCATTTAAAAGCTAATGGCTTAGGGTGTTCAGAGAGTACAAAAACTACTAAAAACAGGCTATAAACTTCTGCCCTTGCCATTCTAAGTTTATCTCACACATTACCCTAATTTCAGCTGCCAGCCCATACTGAGATTTGACAGTTTGCTCTCAGCAAAAGGAAAATACAAAACTGTGAAAATTATTTTCCTGGATGACAGTGTTTTTCCCGGACATGTTACAATTTATCTCAATTTCCATGACTGGGAAAATAGTTTAAAAAACTCCAGGTTTTCCGGGATGCATGGGGACCCTGACACAGAATTTCACTTTTTTCAAAGTATGTGCATTTGTATTCAAATGCATATTATACAGTATGCTTTATTTTACTGTAAATACTTTAGAAAAAACATACCTTTGTTTTATTACAGTCTTTTCACAGAGGCAGAGCACAGTGGAGTGACTTGAGCTTTAGAAATAAATCTCATTGCTCCAGCTGTGTAAAACCATCATTGTGGAAGTTGGCATTTTCCGTTACAGCTGAACAGCTTCTATGAAGTCTGAAAACTTGCCACACGTTTCTCTCAAGCCCCTTGTTCCTCGGCCTTGACACTGGGCTAGGAAAATCCAAGCAACAAGTTGAGTCTAATAGGCATTTAGCTTTTCAATTAGCCCTACTCACTGTAATTACTGGACTCGATTAGTCTGTGATTCTCAGTAACAAACGCAGCAAGCTAGATAATAACAGCCATGTTTGAATGTAATTAAAGTTTTGGTGCTGTCAAAAGTATTTTGCATATCAAGGAGGATTATTGTACTGTATTTATGGAAGATGCATCTGTACACAAATACTGCAAGAAGCAAAGTCAATATTGTGAATTTAAATTTTTGTGTTTTTTGTTGTTGTTGTTGTTTACCATTACACCAAGAACAGAACATTTCTAGAGAGGTGCTTGGTTCAGGTTCAGTTCAGTTCACACATTTTGTGTTGCCTTGACAAACACTCCCTGACACGGCCCTTCCTGCTCTCATTTGGGAAGACTTCATAGTGCGTGGCTCTCCTTGGCAGTGTCCCTGGCCTCTCCTTGCCCCCACTGCTTCCTGTTTCAGCTCCATTTTGTCTTGGAGTGTCTGTGAGACTGCCACTCATTCACTCGCTCTAGCCTGAGTTCAGGGATCGATGAGTGGCCAAGCCTTTTACTGTAATCACTGACCCATTCCCTAGCCACCATTTGGCCCCTGACCTCCTCTTCCTCATCTCTGTGCATGGAGCTTTATTTCTGCAGAGCCAGGTCCAGAAGGTCATAATGATTGCAGTTCACTTGGGTTAGAGCCCCCGAGAGAAGTCAAAGTCCAAAAGATGTGACAGATTTTGCCCCCATTATTATCTACTGCTCTGACTTTGAACTGTTAGCATAACTAAGTGAAGTTAGCAGAATATAAAACACAACAAGTTGCAGATGGCCAGGATGTATCGTTTATTCTAGTCTTCTGATACAAAGTGTCTGAGAGGGTGACTCTTAAGTTTGGGACAATTTTACAACCCACTCCTGATGGACCAGACACTTTGTATAGCCAGAGAGTTTCTTCCTCTGAGAGCCTCAAGTATCTAGGCTACATACCTGAGGATGTTTTGATAAATCATAACTTAGATAGTCCAGTTACTGTTTCTGTCTCCATGGCAACCCTTAGCCCTTGTGCATCAAATCTGCAGCACTGCATAGCATCGCATTGCTCTCAGCATCTAAGAGCAACAATTATAACACGCTTCCTTAACAACTAGTGATAAAAGGATGAGAATTTGACTGACATCCAGGGTCAAGTAAATAAAGTAATTTTAGCATGTCTACGTTCTCCTTGCATATGACTTGGCCTTGCTTTGCTTCTACTTTGACATCAGGTGAAGACCCCTTGGGGTAATGGTGTAAGGTTTGCTCAGGCACAGAGATGTCCTCCTGAAAAATATTCATGACTCAATAAATACTGAAATCCTATGCCAGACAAAAGATTCTTGCTAATTAAGTGTTAGGTAACAAGGGCATGGCTGTCAGCGGAGGCTTTATTTCAGGAGAAGCAGTCTGACAGCTCTACTGATGTTGAATAACAACATTGGTTGTGCAGTAATGTTTTAAGAACAGGTTTTGTGCATAATGTGGGAGGTTGATAAGGTCATCATTTATAGGAACAACACTCTCCTTAAGATTTTGAATACTTAATCTCTCATCTGTGAATCAGAGCGATTTATTCTTCAGTGTACGCTGCTGCAGCAGCTCCTCTAAGGTGAAAGCTGATAGCAATCATGTCAAATCCTGATGACTTGAGAACATACAATACATTTGTGAAGGCATGGTGATGCTCTCCATAACACAAATATAATTTCAATGTGCAGTGGATCATTAAATTACAGTGTGAAATGACACTGGAGTTGTTCACAGACGTGTGTAGTATGTGCATCTATCTTATGCATCTTCATCTTTTCTCAGTGTGATTCTTTTCTCAGGAATCAGCAATGTCTGAGAGTACTGTATGTGTCTTTAATCTTACACACAGTTGCTTCCTGCATTTGACTTAATTGACCTAAATCTTCAAACAGACTTAGAAATATGTGCTGAGACAGGGCTGACTGTGTTAAAAGATTTCACTTGACTTTACCTAAGGCAAAGTCAGAAGGCAAATTTTGTTGGCTGAGTGGTTTGTGGATGTTTAATATGGAGTTTTATTTTTTGTCTTGTTGCTTTTGTCATGCTCTAATGTGTTATTTTGTACCACCAATGACATTTAAAATAGCAAGTCATACATCTAATATTTCCAAACTTTAAAAAAAACATGTTGATTTCACAGTAATCACATTAAAGAACATAATTTTTTGCACATTCTAAAGTTTGCTAAAGTAATATCTATGCCCAGATAGGTTTGAAAATATTAAGATAATAAAACCTCATTTACGGGTAAGCTGTGTTGTGTTACAGTACAATGCATGTCACACAGAAATGAGAATGCCTTCTTTACATATTTTTGTGACAGACTTAGCATGGTGTGAAGGGAAGACTTTGATTTCAGACATGTGAAAAGGACATCCTGTTAGCACCCATTAGCCAGTGGGCTGCTATGTCACTTAATATTAGCATCAACCAGTGTCCATCAGGCTTTCCCCCAAAGGTGAATCAGAGTTAAAGCTGCCATTTGTTACTTTAGTGCCAAGTCTCAAACACCGTTTTTTAATAAATTCTTCTATGCTCTCCATCTATGTTATTTCAGTACACCTTTCCCCCTCACATTCTTATATATAAGTCATATAATTACAAGCAGCTGACAATGTTCTTTGCTTTGCAGCCTATATGTTTTTAACATTTAACTCAGAGGAAAACAATTCCAGGCCCTGGATGCAGAAATGGAGGGCTGCAACCAGCCATTGTTTACTCTCTGAGGGATCTAGCTTAGAGGTTGCATTAGGTGCCTAAAAAAAGATTTTGTTTATCCTAGTGTACAGTCAGTAAATAATAAATAATGAAATAATTGATTTCTTTCTTCAGGGGACCTTTGCTTTGAAGCAGGGTGAGCTTTGAAAACTGGCATCAGAGAGAATTTTGCCAGGTAGCTGCATAATTACACTTCCAAGTCCTGGCTGTCGAATAGATTTTAGGTTTTAACTATCACAAAGGCAGCAGTCTGCTCTCTGATGCATCAGTGTCCTTTCAAAGATCATAGTAGGGATTAATAATACATTTATTTGCTTAAATAGCATTTTTAACTAAACCCATAACTACACAAGGTATGGGTGACAAATGGTATTTTTATATATTTTTGTGAAGTACAAAAGGTCACATATCATTAAGTCACAACCCCGTATACAGGTTTAGCCGTTGACGGTGTATTGTGTTGAAGTTAAATATGAAGAGGATCAGAAGCAGGTCACACAAGCTGGCTGAGTCAGGTTTAAACCTGTATCCAGTGACTTTTATCTGACATAGACAAGGAAAATTTTAATCAATATCAGTATCAATTGTTCTGAAACATTTATAAGCTACATGTTCTTCTCTTTGAACCCTCTATTTTCTCTGGCCTTTCTCTTTTTCCATCAGCAATTTTCTCTTCCATCGTTAAATCCAATATAATTTCACTCTTATAATTCACCCTGGACAGTTATTCAAAGACCAAATTACACAAGAGCTTCTTTGTTTCCAACAGGACTTGTCTTAGCATAATAGAATCAGAAAATTCATTGTATCCTTTCTGGATAATCACGAGTTATTTGTGCATTTTTGAGTGGGAGGACTGTCAGTGTGAATACTAGACTGACTAATAAATTCTGACATTCAGGCACAGTGGCCGGGTATCATAAGAAAGATGTAGCTCAAAAAGAATCATCTTCAGGCTGCTCTTGAGCGGAGAAGGTCTTTATGAAAAATCACTAATTATATCTAATTGTATGTAACTTTTGTCAAAGCGCAGGCCTTCTAGATGTAAAAGTAAAAGAAAGTTAATGGCCTTTGCATAGATGACATATGATAACAAGGAGGCTGGCCATCAAATCTGATCAGTAATCTGACAGTAATCTGATATGTGGATGAATCATTTTTGTGTGTTTGCTCATCTTTTAGATAATTGTACTTTTGAGGCTAAAAAGACCCACACGTTTAATGAGCTGGGAGGCGCTGAGTATCAGTCACAGTATCACTGACTGAGTGAAAACAGGCTTTAAGGAGGTTTGGGGGCATGTAACCAGAGTACTAGACAGAAATAGTACAGTTAACAAGGATGCATGCATCAGTATGCAAAAACATACAACATTTTAACATGAATATGTATCTGTACACAGGTACACACACACACCTACACACACACTGTATACATACACTGCCTCACGCAAGAGAGAGCACAGCATGTTCACTTGCAAGTAAATTAACCAGCAAATATCTCAGCATGCACACATCAATGTTAAGTGCCCCTCTTCAGTGGGAAAAGTTCACTTACACCTCCTGGGTGTTGTCAAGAGACAAGAGCATCTGTAAACTGAGGCTGAGCAATGGTAGGAAAAAAAAAAGCTTTAAATGATATGTTGCTACATTTTACAATGGCACCAGACAGTCCATTCAGGCTAATAAGCATTCTTGACTTTAACTTGACATTGCCCAATTTTCTTGTCTGAGTCATGCTAATGTGAGTGATTGTGAGTCTGCCAGTGTGGGTGTGTTTAATGTTTCTGCAGTTAAGACTAGTAGTGTAAACAGACAGCCTAGCACCATCTGTTTCTTTATGATCCCTGGTTTGATGGTGTCTAACCCGTTACCTCCTTTTGCTTCCTTCTTAATAGCAGCTCTCCAGAGACATAACTGAGACTGAGGCGTTACTTTTAAGGAACCACATCCATTGTACCATAAAATCTTAAATGGTCTCCCATAATATCCAACCTGGCTTGTTGGTTACTCTCATAAGCAGTAATTGATTAGCAAGAGAATAGCATGCATGTGGTAAAACATCTTTTTTTTTTTTTTACATTCTGAGGCAATTGCAGTATTTATAATCTGTGTGTTGACTGACTTGCTGTGTTTAGACTCTTGGAGTCAAGCAGACTGTGTTTTCTGCTCCTGCTTGTATCTCTTTCTCCCTCCCTCATCACATGTCTCTAATTTTAATTTCACTCACGAATCTCCCCACTACTCTCTGTACCACTGGAGTCTCCTTGTTTAATCTATCATTTAAGAGCATTAGTTAAAGAGGGGCCTATTAAGATCATCTCCCTGGCAAGTGTGGTTTTTACTAGAAGGATAAAATTCTGCTGTCATCTCTCACCTTTTCCGGAGGTGGTGGGTTAAGTAGGTTAGCAATGATTTGGTATTTTAGAGTGCAGAAACAGGAGACATTAAAAGCCCTTACTAGTATGCAATATAGTAAGATTGGTTTCCTTAAGGACAAGGTTTATTCTAGACACCTAAGGAGCAGTGAAAGAAAATACTGTGGTACGCTACAGCACTGTAAGTAAAGCTGTGTATCAAGGTGTTGCTGATTAGCCTGCCATTCTCTTCAGACTTCTCATATAAAATGGATTTGCATCTTACAAGCCCTGATGGCTCTGTTGATCATAATATGGGCTTAGCAGCTCGTATGTCTCAGCTATGATGGACAGGGCCCAAGTAGTTTTCCCAATATGCTGCTGATCCCGTCACATCAAAATGAAATGTTGATAGTGCGGCAATCGGGAAGTCAAAGGCTGTTTGGTAGGCGCGCTCCTTACAGGCAGCTCTGCTCATTGATTTGTACTTGGGTTTTCAAGGGTTAGGGTTTCGTAACGATTCACCTGTGGTTTTTTTCCTTTTTGAACAGAAAAAGTGTACCCTTGGGATGTTACTGTATGCTGTATCTGCCTGTCTGTCTCTGCTGCAGTGAGACACTGCAAAATACAGATTTGTCTACACAAAGCATTGTTCTGGTAGCACACAGGAAGGCAAACAGGTACAGTGGACATCAGCGTTTTATATCATGTAATGAAAAGATCAAGGCTAGTGTTGCAAGTACAGCACAAGTGTGATGGTTGCTGAACACATCTAGAGAAAAAAGGCATTCAAAATTTATGGTAGTTCTTCACAATTATTCTGGATATTGATGCTACAAAAATATTTAACTACCTGCTGTTTTTTTAAGTAGTGTCTTGACCTGAAACCTGTGACTACCTCTTATAAAAGGCAGCTGTTGTGTGTTTTAATAATTACATATAACATCCAAGCTGAAAGAGGAATTAGGTGTCTGGGAGATGGGAGAGTGATTGACACAGTCACACAAGCCGTCTGATAATTGCATGTGACTCCTTCAACAAACACAAAGAAGACAAGGTGTCGAATGGGAGGATAATGGTAGAGGACATCTAAGCTCTGTATCTTTGTATACAGAGTGCTTTGCTATCACTTTTATAAGCGGGTTGTGTTGCTCGCACAATCTGCTCCCATTAACAGTCAATCATACTGTAAGTAATGGTCTGATTTGAGGTGACTCTGTGGATTATTGGCTTCAAGGTAATCATAGTGCAATACTTTTTTTTATCATCCACAGAGTAATCGTGCTGCAGCACACAATAGCCAAATAGCCCCTTTTTGAAGACATGACCTCTGTCTGAGACCAAAGAGCTTTCATTTCTTCTTCTTTGTGCTATTAGCTGAGCAAAAAGTACTCTGATATAAGTCTGTATGTTTTTGTAATGGCTTGCTGCCACAGGGACATGAGTTTGTTCATTGGAAATCTTAAACAAAGCACAAGGTCTTTTGGCCCTGTCTGATTTGGGACTGGAGAGAGTGGGATTGGCTATTATCTTGCGGGTGCAGCCGTTGAGGAGCACTGGGAGGCTGCAGCCAGACCCCAGGTGCACCATCATGCACATAGGAAATTGAGCAAACAGGAGATAAGTGAGATGGAAGGCTGTCTCTCTGTAGGGCCAAGTCACGGAACCATCCCCTACTATTAGGTTTCCTCTCTGCTCCTGGCCTCTCTTTCCCCACACTGTTCTCCTCTCCCTTCTCTTTCGCTGTCCTCTGCTATCTTGAACATGCAGCAAGCTGTCAGTCCAGAATAAGTGTTAGGTGAATGGTTTTGGAAGATCAGTCCTTTTTGACTCCCTCTCTATACTGTACAGCACATCAATGTGCCTTATCATGAAACATCAACCCAATCAAAAGTTAACAGTTGTGATTATGCTGTGCACTGCATACATGCTGTATTATATATGTGACATACTGACATGGGTGAGGGTGGGATGTAGCAACGGGAGTGGTAGGGAAGGCATTTACAGTCAAAGCACCTGCTTATGATGGAACACCATGAAGCAAGTGAATGAACTGTCAATGCTCAGACAGTGTCTGCATTGGCAGTACAGAAATGTGGCAGACTGGCAAGTCAGAGAACAAGTCAATTCACACTATGGTGGTCCACCACCATCCAGCCTGACACATACTGTAAGCAAACATTATTCTAATTAACACATACATAAACATGTGCAACATCCATGACAGCTGGCAGAGGTGTACCCCCACCTGACCAGAGGAGAAGGCAATGGCAGGGACAGGAAATGAGGGATGGCTTGGTGGTCACGAGCCTGTTAGAACAGAGGAGTAGTGGCAGGCTCCAGATGTGGAGGAGTCCTGGACACTTGAGTGCATGTCTCCACCCATCACATCTTAGGCCCAGAGTGGGTGGAAAGATGAAGTGTGGTAGTGGCTGCTGGCTGGAATACATCAATTCGATGAAGAAGAAGGGAGATTGTTGCACGCCACAGAACGTATTGTGTCTCATTTTGAAAGGAAAAGATGGGAAATGTGGGGGAAGTTAATGACTTGTGGTTATCTGTCTTGTCTGCCTGAGAGAGCAGACGTGCTTGTGTTCCTTTGTGTGGAAGTAAAAAAAAAGTATAAAAAAAGAATAAGTTGGGAAGTAAAGTGAGACTTTGGTAAGTTATCTCAATAAAAAATGGAGAGCTGCACCTAGAGTATTCAGGACAAGTGATAAAAATGTCTCCATGTTGCATCATGCTGGTGGCCAGCCAACTTTTACTTTTGTCCCAGTGATACAAAGCTGTGAGCTGCCTACTGTATTTTCTGACTGAGATTCTGTTGCTAGCCTCGATGAAAATAATTATAATGAAAAAAATGTTAAAACAATATTTTGTACTTGAAAAGAATGACTTAGTTCCTCCGTACATTCACGTCCACAGTCCAGAGTCCACAGAGAATTTTGCCTTAACATCTTTTTTTGAGTGTGTTAAATTCACCTACAGTATGAACATTGTGTTATATGCCCAATAGTTATCATTACCTTGGCATGACTGGACACTTGCTTTCCCTTCCATAGCAGCCTTAACTCACTTGTGTGTGGGTGACATTATCATGAAAACACTGAAGAAGTGGGAGGCTACTCAATGTGCACTGACGTGTAGTGTGATGACAGACTGGTGATACAGTACTGTATGCTCATTATAGCCATTGTGTGTGTGGATGCCAATTCCACATGCCAATCCATGTCAATATTTCTTTTCCCTTTATTTCTTTGTGAAATTTTACTTCATTTCTAACCCTGGAGCAATCATTTATAACCCCGTCCTGGCCTCTGGCACACATAGGTCCATGCTATCCCATAGAAAACATCCACTGTTGGAGGAGGGAACAACAACAATCCGACAGCTTTTTCTTTCTGCACTTGCTTCCTGTCTTCCTGTCTTCTTCTGTGTGTCTGTGTAACAGCACTGTCCAAATTTAGTAGCTCCTAGGTGTTGTTATGCCCATAATATACTGGATCAAACTTCATTAATTATTGGTCAGTGTAGGCTCAAGCAGAGGAAAAGAGAGCCTCCTGTCAACTGCGGGGCAGTTGTTTCATTTGATTCTTAAAGGAACTGAATTTTGCTGTATGCAGGGGGTGAGACGACTTGGCCCTGGTTTATTAGATGCTTCTTGCTAAACCTCAGGACTAATCACAGTGTCTTCTGTATATTACAGATATGCATGATAGATCGAGTAACATTCTAAATGATTGATTGTGGGACTCTGAAGATTTATGACAGCATGGCCTGACACCCCCTCTTTGGAGCCAGATAATGGGTAAACATCATTTAACTCACATACCGAGGCTCCATATGAATGCTCTCCCATTCTTTGGCACATTTAATTGTGTATTATTGACTGCTAAATGATTGATGATTAGTAATATTCAATGTATTCCCTATTCATGACAGCAATACGCAAGGCAACTCCAGCTGTACTGATAATTCCTCATGAATCATTAAGCAAAGGTGAGCTTGACTGACCATACACGTGTAAGACTTTATATGTATCCTGTATCTAATCAGCAAGGGGCTTTTCTCATGATGAATTTATTTTGATCCGATTCTACTACTTCTACAAAAATGGCAACCCACCTGCTACAAAAGCCTTAGCAGCTTATCCCTAATTACGCAAGTGTGCAACGAGGGAGATTATGTTAAAGCTAATCTAATGCTCTATTGTATGCTCTCGCTGTGTATAAGCATGTCACTATACTAAAGCCAATCATCTCTGTGAGTTACACTGAGTCAGGCAAATGAGTAGAGCTCTACGGTTTATTACTTCACCTATTACTGTAAACAGCCATCCAGCTGGTGCTGCAGATGAGCCACTGATGCCACTGCCTGTGTGTTTAGGTGTGTGTGTGAGACACTATCTTTCCACTGTAGATTTTCTCCTATCCTAATATTAATGACTTCTAAAGTGAATCACAGAGAGGGTGAGGTGAAGGCTGGGGAACTACTGTAAGGGGCCATAGAGTGAGAAGCTTATTTTCTTTTCATTTAATCTCTAGTGGTGATTTCACAGCTCCGATCGATGCTGGGCAATAAATAAATAAGACAAAGATAATGTGAATCTGTTTCCTTTAGATTAGCACACATTAGAGTCAGGTCTCACTATATCTTAATGTGGGGTAAAAGAGAGAAAAACCCGGATGGTTTATTACAATAAAACAATGAGCAGTAATAAAGCATCAGCTCGTTTTCTGTTTGCTGCTTGTAAGGCATCACTGACAGTCTGCAGCGGTTTTCCCACGCAGATACTGTACACAGCGTGGTTCAGTGTTGGTAAGGCTGCTAAAAACATTCCCTGGGAGAGCATTTGTTCATGAACACTATTTACTGACATTATGATCCCTCAGCACTTACATGTGGCTTGCCGAAATGTGTTAGAAGGGGAGGACAAGTTGATTTTCATCGCATGTGCCACACTCCACACTTATCTGTCTCTCTCTCTCTCTTTTTTTTAAACAAACCAACAGTCCAATTATAGGGAGTGGATAGTAGTGAGGAGAAGCAGAGTGGTGAGTATCAGAATACAATTTATGAATCATTAAGAGAGAGTGGCGTTAATATTTTATAGCCCTTAGACCACCAACAAGTGTTGGAGTGGATTCAGTAAATAGGCGTGTGCACACTCACACACACGTGTGTGTATGCACCGCAGTGGCAGCCTCAACTGCATTTATGCAGCACCACACCCTGCACCATAATGTAAATACACATTCGCCTAGCCTCAACCACACGCACACAACAAACACACATTAAATTCCCTCTCATAAAATTTTAATCGGTCTGTGGAGGTGGCACGGGGGGAATCTGAAATCAACCTCCAAACGCCATCTTCCTCACCCTCACCATCCTCCTCTTCTTTTCATTGACTTTTACTCCAAAACACTCATTCCTCTCTCACCTCAACCTTTGAGCATAATTACTTCTCTATCTACAGTCAGAGTATTGGTTTCCTCTAACTAAAGAGCAGCAGGCTCTTGCTTCCTCCTATCACTCCAGACCTTAGCTGGGTTGTCTCTCCTAATCACCCACTAAAAGCCTGAAACTATATCAAAAGCAGTGTGTGTGTGTGTGTGTGTGTGTGTGTGTGTGTGTGTGTGTGTGCTTGTGTGTGTCTGTAGAGGGGCCCTTGTACAAACATTATTCCTGGTGAGCTGTCCGCTCATTTGAGTCTGAGTGTGTGTGGATATGCATGTTTTCCCCCCCTCACACACAGGGTATTGTGAGTTAGATCAAAGCCATAAACCCCTTTAGGCTTGACACACTCTAGCAAGGCTGCTGCAGCGTCAAAGCTGAGCCGCAGTAATTCTGCTGATACTGTACGCTGCTGCTAAAAACACGTTGAGTAGAAGAGTGAGATTATTTTTTTTTTGCACAATGGGGATCATAGAATTCTCTCATTGTTCTGCAGAGGTGGTGTGTATATCTGTGTGTTGGCGGGCTAGGAGAAATAGTGAGGGCGGCTGGGGAGAAGAAAGTGATATGTGCTCATTTATAGTTCTCACCTCTCATGCTCCTTTCCTCAAACATTCCCCTGGGTAGCGAGGACGTAAAGGATTTCCAGAGAGGCTGGACAGCACGGGTCACGGTTTAGAGAGACCGTTCCCGATGGCCAGTGCTAAGCTCGTGCCGCCCGGTATAAAACATAAAAAATAAAACAAGCCGGAACAGCTACAGCATATTTGCGCCAAGGGGAATACAGTACCTGATCAGAATGTACAACAAGGGCCCCAGTCAGATTTAGATTTCACAGGGAAAGTGTGAATGCTCATATTCTGCTTTGTGTTCTCAGCTCTTTTCTATTCTTTACAGAGAATAACAGGTACATGCTTTACTGAAAGAGGTGAGATGACACGATGACTGTTGGGTGCCGAGCAGCTGCTACTGCTGCTGGTGACAGGGGAAGGCACAAGCATTTCAGAGGCACCTACCAAATGAACATTCTCTCTCTTCTTGGCAACTTTTCTCATTCTGGCCAACGGTCAAAGGTTTGGAGTGAAGTGATGCTGGGAGCTGCAGGACATCAAGGTGGCATTGTAGGTGTCACATTTGAGGAGATAAAGGGCATCTTTCTGTTTTAGCCTCCTATCTCAGAGGAGTGGTGGTGGGAGACAGGCAAGGTGGCTAAATCAAGCAAAAGGGTACTGTGGGGTATAGTAGGTCAGGCCCGCTTCTTTATTTCTGCTGCTCCCTCATTCATTTTGCCTTTCTCCTTAGCACAACTGGGGCTTTTGGCATAGCAAAGGAGGATTTTTGATAGGGGTCTCTTTGGGAGGACAGGTATAGAAAAGGGGACACCTCTTTAAATCTATCAATCTTACTCTCTCTGTTTCTCTTTACTTTCCCAACACTCCTCGGCTTTAGTGTAGGAGCCTGATGAATAATGGAGTGACCTTTGCAGTGTGGGTTCAGGTCTACATGTTCTGGAGTCCTTTTAATCTGATGAGCGCTTTTGATCCATCACATACTAAGAGCACTAAAACACCCAGAAAGGCAAAAGCTAGACTATACTGTAAACAGTTTGCTACTCTGATCCCTAAAATGACAATATGCACCTCAATGTGAATCCACAAAATAAAGTCTACAAAGATGTTTTAGCTTGAGTTGTCACTGCAACACCCCGTGCCTTATAATATTACTTGGAATAAAGTTTGTGTGTTTTTGGCGCCTCTGAATAGTTGGCACAGAGCTAATATGACAGTCTTGCACATCTAAGTGAGGTGTAGCAGTGTAGTGTGAGCATAAACTAAAATCACACACTTGTGCCTTGTACTTTAGCGTCATAGCCATATGCCTTTGTTCACAGGTGTCAAAGTGTCTTTCAGGCTGGTTAGCAGAATGACAAATCCACAGGGTTAAAAATGAAACAGAAGCTGAGATTTGGGAATTATTTATATTTCTGTCTAAAAGATTTGCTCAGCTTGATTGCCCTGAACTTATTCTCTACACTCCATCATATAATTGACCTTCAAGTCACAGCTGTCCCTCTTTTCACACCATATACCTTCTATCTACCTTTGCCCTGAGAAGTCCTCTCACTGAAAAGACTTAAACAACAGACTAACACTTAAGGAAGAGGGAGAGGTGGAGACGAAAGTGCAAGACAAAGGTGATAGAGAGAAAGCGGAGAGATGATATCCTGATTCAAACCTGATGTTGACTCTTGAAAACATTGATAACACAAAATACTCTTCACCTCTAAGGAGTCCCAAGATGTGGGAAAAATGATAAAATCACAATGAGTGAATCCCCTCAGTTATGACAGGACTGGACAAAGCAAAAGTGTGAGAGAGGTAGAGTGTACAGCGATGGCAGGAGGAAGGGCTTTAAGTGTTTCTACCAAGTGGAGTGTGAAGTAGGGTCAGAAAAGCGGCACGCAAGACTGCAGGGAACTAGAGATAGGAGCAGTGAGAAGAGGCGTCCCTCATTCAAAGAAGGGAGGAAAGTTCTCATAACACAGTAGCTCCACCAAGTTCAGAAAACATACAGTTATGATTAGAGTTAATAACAGGGTCACAATTATTATTATTATCCATGAGTTTAACATCACCTTTTGCAATATGGGTTGAGATAGTTTCCAAAGGAAAAGAAAACCCTTCCTGAGCTAGCGTGTTGACAGGTGACTAGATTTTGCTGCATGTCATCTACAACAGGTGACGCTGTAGCAGTAGGAGCTGGAGGAGTGTTTGAATTCCCAGATTGTTTGGGGAGTTGTCAGCGTTGGAAAGGGACTAATGAGTGTTACGAATGGGTTAAAATTCAGACAGGGAGGTAAAAGAGACAAAATGAGACAATCTACCACCTGGGTTACCCTTTTTCATAAACCGTAATAAGTGATCACTTGGAGGTAAAAGAGACAAAATGAGACAATCCATCACCTGGGTTACCCTTTTTCATAAACTGTAATAAGTGATCACTTGCAGTGTAAAAAGTCAGAGCAGTGGTAATTTGACAGCTGGAGAGGATGCAAACAAAGCTGAGAAACAAAGCAAACTTTGTGGGGGCGAAGGAGTTAAAGGTGTGTTTGCAATGAAATTTCCTGTTCAAAGCTCTGCTAGAGCTGATACGTTTCCAAAGATTCTTGGACTCTGTCTAAAAAATATAGTTTATGTTTTTTGGTGCATGTTATACACACCAACACACAGCATTCAAAACTGAGATCAAAGGCCTGACAGAGCTGCACACATTGCCCAGTAAGTGCTGCTGCCCCTGAGTAAATGAGTGATAATTTACTAGTGTTGCTGCCATTGAGCCCTGTGAGCTGTGTGATCATGTTCAAATGCAGGGAAATGGAGCGAGCAAATGGTTCTTAGGATAAAGGAAAGCGCTCAGATCTCCACCACACCACTCGCAGCTGAATCCCCCACCCACTGAACATCAATGGACATGAAACACATCTTCTGTACTTTTAGTTGCAGGTGCATGTACACTGGAAATGAGCGCAGTGACATTCAGCCATACACCCCTGATTACACACACGTTCATTCAGCTCGTTTTCTAAGCCAGTAAGTCCTCTGAACACTATATTCTTTCTGGGAAAAAAGTCAGAAATTTTAAATTGAATTATAGTTGCAAAAATTCTAATGTTTTTACATGTTAATAATCAACTCTGCAGTCCCTGCCTTGTTATGCTGTGCTCAACACTTTACACCATATGTTTCCACTCGATCCCTGCTACTCCTCGAGTTAAGATCCTAGAAAGACAATTTGTGCAGTCCATTAAGGGCTGATGAATTGGATTTAGACCAGCAGACTGGGGTCAGTGGAGGGTCCAAGCACACAACCTGACAACCCCCGCTGTCCATCCACTTCCGCAACTCAACGACTATGGCTCTGTGTTGGCTCGTGTCTCGGCTCATGTCTCAAACACATACAGGAATTTGTTACTGTAGTCCAGAGCTCACAGCTCTATTCACAATGGCAGTACAACAGAAACTTGGCATATAAACAACTGACATCTATTCTATCCTGTACACAAACTGGTTCAGGGAGCGTTTTGTTTCTTTAAAAGACTTTCATCTCATTGGTGTGGTTCTGAATCATGGGATCTCAAAGAAAAATATCCACAGAAAACTCTAGTCATGCCACTAATATGATCTCGTACAGCCAGTGAACAGATTTTAATTGTGAATGAGGAAAAGCTTCACACTTCTCTGCTTTCAATATGCAAGTGTGACAAGCTGCTCTAAGTTTTAATAAAACAAGTGGTAAGAGGAAAAACTAATGCTTCAATTTAAATTTTGTGTGGACCCGTTTTGAGGTCTGTGTCATGTCAACCAGCCTTGTTTATTTCCAAGTCGCAAAAATGATAAATAAGTAAATGGTTCAGTATACTGTATACTGAGTGGTGTCCCACGGAAATCCACACACATAATCAGGCAAATGCTCATGTCCTGAGCCAACATAAAGATGTGCAATATTTTAAAGCCCTGTAAGTGTTGATTTGTTCAGACCACAGATATTCTGGTTCAGACTGATTCAAATTGTGTAGTGGTAATTTATTAACAAGGGTAATGTTAAAATCTGAAATTGAATTATGATACCCTTAGAAAGTATCAAATGCTAATATATTGGACATGCATGATGAATGCTGAGTAAATTCCCTCTTGGCTCTTAAAGCCACAGTCCAGTGTTTGATTTAAACAGAGCGAACAGTAATTACTCATACTGTATATAAATACTGAAGGCATTTGTTACTGCTGCTGTTATTGGGATTGTAAAGTAAAGCAGCTAATGGAAAAATTGCTAACACACAATCTGATGAATAAATCATAATTACTAACAACTAGATTGAATTCCTGTTTTAAGATATTTTAATAAATACTTTCACTCTGGTTCATTGGTAACACTTCACATCAGGGGTTTTTGTCTTTATCATTACATCTCAAATTGTCTGTGAATAATGCTGATTGTGGGGCTACTAAAAGCAGACACTCACACTGTTTGTTTCAGAAGTAAATATGTACATTTTACAGCAGACCTAGCAATTCTATATCAAAGAAGCAAACACATTTACAGTAGCACCATGCCTGTCTCTCACATGAATGATGATTAGCAGGCCCATGTATAAATACTCTGTTCTGTAGGTAAATATATGCAGTTGTGTGTGCACACTGAACAAACCACTGTAGGCATTAAGTGTGGAAGGAAGGCAGCACTAAGGGAATTTTGATTTTAAATGCATTTCAGGTTTCAGATAAGCCAGTTGCTCTAAAGGCAAGTCAAAACAGTTGGTTTGATACTGTCTAACCCACTGCAAGTTTGATGCAATTACCCTGGAAGTGTCTGTAGCACTCTAGCGGAGGCATTAAATATTAATTTCTCAACTTAGGATCCACTGGTTCAGAGATAAAAGTGGAAACCATAGGGCAGTTAATGGCATACTTATCACGCTAACTCTGATATGCCTGATGTTTATGTTGCTACTTAACGTTTTCTACTGTATACTTAGCATCATATCATAGTCACCAAATCATAGTTTTTCATCAGCATTAGGTTGAAACATCTGCTTTAGCTCTACAGTATGTGTGGAAGTTCAAGTATTTGCACATTTGCGTGTTTTTTTTTTTTTTGTCTTCATTTCAACACATGGGTTGTGAAAAAGCAAAAGTGTAGGAGTGTGTGTGTGCATGCGTGCAACCGTGTGTGGTTTAGCGCCTAACAGAAGCTGAATTTGTACAGTGACCTGTTAAATGCCTGGTGTACAACTTGGCCCTGTGGAGCTGTCAGCCGCACAGTGAGCATAGGCCTAATATTGCACACAGACTGTGGATTAGTTTCTGTCTGTTGCTCAGGGTGAAATGTGTAATCTCTTGTCTGAGAAGTGGGAATGAGAGGAGGAGGAGAAAAGAGGGGATCCTTGCTATTAATGTCTAACCTTTAAAAATGGATTTGCAAGTGTGACGAGATAAGGACCAAATGTGATCCGGAATAACGTCTCCACCACATGACAAGAAACGGGGAGAAAAGGAAGTGGAGACTATCGCATTATTCATTATAAAATTAAACACACTGTCCTTAAAATGTCGCCTTTCATCTCATATGAAATGTGTGTAGAGAAGGATTAACACTACATGCACTGAGCATATGCTTTATGTCAACCTGATTAACAAAAACAACCTATTTTGACAACGCAGCACAAAGCTATTCCCATTACAATCTAACACCTTTATAAATATGTCTGTGTACGTGGCAGTGCTGAAAAAAATAGTGAAAACAAGTTCTATTTAAACCAGTTTATCAATCACAGACATTGGCTGGAGCTCAGCATGAGCTCTGTGTCGCATACAGTAGCACAGCCCCACATTTAGAGTTTAAAACTGGTGTTTTGTCATTTTATTGCCTCCACCATGGAGGTTATGTTTTTGGTTCCCTGTTTGTTTGTTGGTTAGCAGGGTTATGGACAAACTGCTGGATGGATCATCTGCATACCTGGTACAGGCATTGGTGGGGACCAACGCTAGAAGTGATTAGATTTTGGATGAAAAAAGGTCACATGTAAAGGTCACAAAAGTCTCTATCTTTAACATGGACAAAATTATAAAAAATTATAGCTCCCTCAAAAGTTATTGAAATTGATTAGAATTTGACACATATGTAGGATGTAGGCTCTCTGAGTGCTCTTTTTATTTTTAAGAAATCCTATTTAATGATTAAAACCAGTAATGGTACAGTATAATCAGCTAAAAGGTATTGTCCATATGGCCAGAGGCTGATATACAGTAGCTCATGGCTTCATGCCATACAGTACAACGCCATTATCATCCAAAACTGAGCATCTTCAGCCATGCTACAGCAGCTGCTCTGTGGCGCAATGATGCTTTGGATGCAAACATGCTCACAGTGCCAATGTTTGTATGTCAATTTGTTGTCTTTCATATTGAACAGCTTAGTTCATTAACTTACTAACAATTGCTAACTAATAAGTACACAAAATAGCAGCTGAAGTTAATGGTGATGTCTTTGGACTAGCAAGTATTTGGTCATAAATCAAAGTATACAACTGGTTACTTAGTACCAAGACAAAGTTTTGACCTAATGATGGCACCAGAGCAGTAAAGGCAAAGAAGGCAACCTTTTAAAAAGATTAAAGTTTTTACTGCCTGGCAGACTTGGAGTGTGACCTGCCCATGAAGACCCAATGACAGACTATCTAAGTTTCTCCTGGCCCACTATTACAGCATCTCCCTTATCAAATGGATGCCATCTGTCTGGCTGTGCTGGGCAAGGAACGGTACCACAGCAAGCTGGCTGCCCTGCTCAGACATGCACATCCCAGTTCACTCTTCTGAATTCACATAAGCTTTTTTCTCTTTTCCCATTCTCTCTCTCTCTCTCTCACACACACACACACAGACATACCCTGGCAGACAAAAACAGCTGAACCCATCCAGGCATGCAAATATCTGGAGAAATGGCAGGATGGCAACGAGCATCTTGCTCGGAATGATATGTAAAGGGTAAATGATGATTGATGGTAGTTTGCTCATTGGACAGGGGATGTGAGATTGATCAGCCAAATTTTCTCACTGTTCAAACACCTTGCTGTCTCCAACTGGCAGCAAGGGTTGAATGAAATCCACACATGCACAGAAAACATGAAACCTATTGTCTCCACCCTTGTATTCTGTCACAATAGCATAAGCACAAGCATTCTGATTGACTAACAATAAGAGATTAGCAAGTCATTACCTTATGGTTCTTAATACATAAGACTTGATACTCTTGTCATTGTTAAACCTACAATTCATGTCCCCAGAGTCAATTTGTATCTTTCACATGTATAGTATGAAAGCCACATTCCTCCTTCTTGCTCAATAAAAGGAGTATGAGGCTGTTTTGTTGCTGGAGTCCCAAGTGTAAGACACCTATTACAAGTACGCTTGTAGAAAGAGGCATTTCTTCTTAGGAGACCTTACAAGGGACTCGTATTCACCTTCCAATATCACCAATACTACTAACATTAGCACACCCCAGCTCTAGCTAGACAGAGAGAAAGAGGTCCCGTCCTCCATCACACTGGTGTAGGGTAACACCTATTAGACATAACTGTGGTGCTTTCAACTCCTCAGGCTCCAGAAAATCTCCCCTCATTGATTCGAGACTGAAGTGCCACTCACGTTAATTCTGGGTGTCTTCTCCTGTTGTGCCAGTGATATGAGAACCACTTATCACACAAATTGTTGACTTTTTGCTACTAGAGGATGGTTCCCTCCCTTTAGGATCAGTCAATCAATCAAAACTGTATTTATATGGCACCTTTCAAACTGATTCAAGCAATTCAATGTGATTTACAGATGACATTAAAATAAAATGTAGAATTAACATAAAATAAAAAAGAAAAATGACAGACCTATGAAATAGATAAGAGACGAGGATTAAATATTATTTACAAGAGGGAATAAAACATAGTGACACAAATGAATCAACACCAGAAATAGTGGCTGTAAAACATATTCAAACCACAGGCCAGGCTAAAGAGGTTTGTTTTAATTCACATTTAAAAACACCAGCATTCCTAGATGTTCTTAGATTCTCAGGGAAGGCTGTTCCAGTGGCTCGGAGCTTAAAACCTAATGGTTTTTGTAGTGCACTTTGGAACAACTACGTAAAAGACTCAAAGTCACAGAGGATCTGAGCGGCCATACTGGTTCATACACTGGAAGCGTGTCAGACAATTAGCCTGGTGCAAGACCATGAGGTACTCTAAAGACAAGTAGACCTATTTAAAAATCGATATGGAAAGTGACAGGCAATCAATGTAATGACTTCAAAACAGGTGTGATGTGCTCTTTGCTTGAACACTGGGATAGCAGAATTCTGGATCCACTGTAATTGATCACTTTTTGGGCAGGTCAGACTGGGAAGCATCTCAATATTCCATTTTTCTGGATATAAAAGCTTGCATTAGTCTCTCTGTATCAGTCCGAGAGAGAAATGAACTCAGTATTCGGTAGGTTAGTGTGATGTGCTTGGATGATGTGGTTTGGGTGAGATACTGATACAAGAATGAAAAGAAAATGTAACTGTGTTAAATTCTAAACAGTTTTAAGACTTATCACGGTATATAAGACAATTAAGGCTAATGATTCTTTAGATTCATCATTTTGTCTATAAAATGTCAAAATACTCAAAATGAAGGTTTCTAAATGCACACAACAATTCAGACCCGTTCTCAGGGGTTTCACCAAGGAGTTATTCAACACATTCAAAATATAGAACATGTCTGATCTTAGAAATATTTTTAACTGCAAAAAGCGTGATGGCACACGTTTGGCTAATCACCTTAATCTGTCAATTAGGCTCTCATGATCGACTGGATTAAAGGCTGAGCTGAGAGCCAACAGAATTAAAACTGAAATTTCTCCATAGTTTGCTGGCATAATGATATCATTTAGCACCCTGAGAGGAGCAGTCTGTGCTATATGGTATCTGCTATGTGAAAGCCAGGCTGAAATTAGTCTAAAATACAACAGGCTTCCAAATTTACAGAATTATCTATCTATTAAGGAAACATTTCTTTTTCCTTTTTTTTATTAAAGGGGCTGAACACTAGCCAACTTGACATAGTTAGAGGACATAACTAGACCTGAGTGATGCAATAACAATGACCACAAACCATGGGCAATAACTGTACCATGAACTAGTTTAAGAAACTTGGCAGGAATGTTATCTTTAGGCCTTTTTGGCTGTAGGAACCTACCAACCTGTAACAGAATGTATATCCCTTATCACAAGTTTGGTTTCTGTTTCCACTGAGCTCAGCTCACTTTGGAGGCAGGTTCCCAGGGCTAAATTTCTGCACGCTTCAGGAGGTGGTACTAAATCAAATTTCAGGAACATGAGGGGGGAATGTGTGTGTGCTTGCAGGTCTGGGGCCCCTGCTTGGTCAAAAGCAGTGTCCTCATGTCTCATGTATACCATTACAGTGCGTGAGGTTTAGAGGTAAAACAAGGACTTGAGTGACTTGAGAAACTTTAGCTGCAAATACGTCACATTGCTGCAAGTTAAATGTTCTGCTTGTTCAACACCTGTTTGATAGACTGCTCATACAGTCTCTGTTACTGGCAGATTGTGTTGGCCACGTGATTAATGAGCATTGTGCTCAGTGGTGTGTGTGAGGAGCACAGCTCTGCACTTGTGTGAACAGGGACCAGCACCAGACAAAATGCAGTGGAAAAGCAAAGTGGAACGGACCACATCAGCCCACTGGATTACAAGTATAGGAATCTCCAGGTTATGCCTTGTTAAGTTTCTGTGGCTGAAAAACAGCTATGGTCTGGAAGAAGGTCACAAATGCAACTCTCTTCACAAAGAAATTCCAAAACATTTGTGAATCACTATTAAAAGAAGGACTTGCAGTGGGGCAGCATTTAAAAGACAGTCGACAGTGAGTAATAAAACCCTAGGATTTTTCCTATTGAAATTAATAAGCTCAGTATAATAAGATGCTCCAGTCTCCTTGACCTTACAGTTAAATGAGGTTAAAAGATCCTTCATGTGAAGGTAATGAACCTGCAGCATGGACTTTTTCCACCTATGTTCAGTCCTCTGACTACTAAGCTTCTGTCTATACCTGAGGGGTGCAACCCTGCCTAATGTAGCAAGGCATAAGTCATTAAAACCATCCACCCAAGCTTTCAGCATTGTTAAAATGGGAAAGGTCAGGATTCAGGACCAGAAATTTTAGCAACAGAATCAGCAGTAAAAAGTATAGGAGTGCAGGATGTGTCTGGTGTTAAAAAGATAGTTTGGAGGATAGTGTCAAAAATAATGCACTTATGTGCAAAGACAACACTAAGCAAAGGGTAAAACCCATTCTAAAATGTGCAGGAGCTGAAATGGCTCTTTAAAGTACGATGATTCAGTAATCTTTTAAGATCTAATAGGAAGAACATCATATATGTCAATAATAAAATCATGTGCTATTAAAACTTTGTCATAATCAAACAAAATAGATAACACAAAATTACAGATTGCAGATTAAAAGGCTGATTTGGGCTTTTGTAAACAACAACACAAAATTGGACAATAACAGTTGATGTTAAATGCATCTTAAATGCCTACACTTCAATAAAAGGGAATTGGTAAGCGGTTGAAATGATAATTCTGAACAGCAGTGACCCCCCAGTTGCCAAGCCGAGGGGAACAAAAAAATCTAAACTATACAACACAGTTCAGTCACCGAGCTTGAGACAAGTCTCGGTTAAAAAACAGAAAATCCAGTGAGATTATTAAATAGTTTAGGATTAACATCTGATTTGCCCTTGTATTAGTTAGTTCCACTTTATCTGAAAGTTGGTCATTCAGTGCAGAGGGAGTGGAGGCACCAGAGGCCACGGAAATGAACTCCTGCATGATTGATGGGTTGCTCACTACGAACTCTATAGCAAATACTTTATAGCTAGTAAATTACAGAAGCAGAGAGTGGAGCTAGCCCTCAGAACCTACTGTGATGATTGGAAGAAGCCTTCAAGCTCAGCTGTCAGTCCTTGTGTAGTGGCCTTTAAATGGGTAATGTCCTTGTTTGCCTTCTGCACCACCATTTTGCGCATGTGAAACTTTCTGTCCTGATATGAATGCTGTACTCCTCCTTGTACATTTTGCAGCATAAATATCTTTCATTATGAAGTAAGCAGCAATTGCAAATCGGAGCATTTTTGAAAACTGCAGAGCAAAAACAGAACATTAAATGTATAAAAGAAAATCTCCAGAGGAGCTAAGCAAACACAACATGTGGTAGTCTAAGTAAAAACTCCAGTGAAAAATAATAAAGCCTTAGGAGAAAGCTTTAGTAAGAGTAGTGAGCGATCAGTTAGGAATCAAGCATCAGTTAAAAAAAAAAAAGATGAGCACAAACAGACAGGTGGCGCCACAGGCGGCCCATGGCACCGCCATCATCGACATTATTCCTGAGATGGTGATTGTCTTGTAAACAGTTAATATAAACCCTTAATTTGGCATGTCAGAGTTTGTAATGTGAGTTCATATCAGCTTATTCATCTGCATGCCTGACTGTACCAGGCAATACTTCAGGTAGAGTTCTGATCAAAGTAAAAGCCCAAAACCAATATACTGTAGATCTAGTTTGAATCCAGACACAGTAAAAATCTTCAACTTCAGTTTTGTTGCTCTGATGATTAAAGACACATCAAATAAAAATAAAAAACTAAATAAATAGATAAGACACAACTTGATTTGATGAAACAAGAGAAGATCAAATGAAATCGGAGCCCATCCTGGTCCTAATAGTTGGGGTCAGGTTAAGTCAAAACCTTACACTGGGCCTGAGATCTCATAGACAGTTTAAGCTTTGTTCCCACTTTCCTTTATCTTTATTTGAAAAGTCACTCTAAGCCAGAGCAGCAGATAATTTAATTAATTTAATGTATTGTACTTGAGTAAATGTAAATGGCACTGCTACTGTACTGGAAATAAAAAATCAATCAACTAAAGGATTCAGTGAATGACTATTTTATAGAACTCTATAGAGCTCTGTGAAACATAATAACACACGTTATTAAAAGGCTAAGCAACAGTCTAACAGCGGGTTCAAAGCTAAAAATGTGATGACACTGTTGCACCTCAGTAGGCGCTGGAGAGAAAATGATACCTTTCTATTCCACCCAAGAGACAGTGTTGTGATACACGAACAGCTCTACAAATGTCAGTAGGGTGGAAGTCGCAATGTCAGAGCAGAGAGCAACCTGCCAGAAACATTTTCCAAGTGAAGCTCATACTTCAAGTCTATAATGAGCCATGTTCGGGGGTTTGCCTCTTCTTCACCACTCTGCCATTCCCTTACCACCACCCTTCTTAGCGGCTGTTCCCCTACCCTCCAGTGCATACAGCTAACCATATTACACCAGTGGAACAAATAGTCATAGCTCTTTGAATATGTACCCCCTCAAGCTTGCGCCAGCTGCAGCTGTAGCTGACATTTCTCATTTGCTGAAGAACTGAGAGAAAAAATACTGTGATGCTGTCTGCCTGCCCATCCTCTCATGTGAATCATCCCAAACTGTAATAACACTACTACAGCAACATGCTGCTGCACAGAGACCGGGCTGTCCTGACAGCATGCACAAAGCTCCTCTACAGCTCCTCCACACCCCAACAAGAGAAACATCAGCTCCCGCTGGAGCCATATTTTATCTTAAGGTGGTGCTCTGTAATGTATAGGGAATTAAATTCATGCTAACAGCATGTCCACATATACATCCTGCTGTCAGGCAGCACATAAAGGTGTAAAAGTATCACATAAAGGGACTAAAATAGATAGTGAAAGAGTAGTATTGATGTGTGTGACTTATTGGAGTGCTGTGACAGAGCTAGCTTCATCTCCTCCTGCCAGCTCAGTGGCTGACATCTGTAAAAAAGAGGGGAAAAAGTATGGCATCCAAGGTAGAGAGATGCTGTTCACTCTACTGAATAGATCACAAAGCATTTCTGTATTTTATTCATGGTTAAATCAAAGACTTACACTTTGATTGCACCAAAGAGAAGAGGGAGAGTCATGTTGAGATGGGAGTGCAGCTCCATTTGATTCTTGCACTCAACAAAACAGGGGAAGAGGTGGAATATAATACTAAAAGCTAACATACTGTAAGTGAGCCAGAGGTGGTACTTCTCTCTTCAGCGAAACATCACAATTTTACTCTGCTTCTTTGCATCTGATGAGGGCAAAACTAAAGTCCTTGATCCTGACAGAAGCAGAGGACACTGGCACATCCCTGAGCAGACTGTTCATTCCACTCTGAATGAAACATGGGCAGTCAGTGGAGGGTTGGGGGGGTTGATGCAAAATGGCTTGTAGGAGGGGAGAAATGTATAGCTTTTCAAAGAAGGCAGTTTTTTGAGAATGATAGAATTAAAATATTAGCATCTGAAGGTTTCACATTATGTTCCCATTTTTACATCTGCATTGGAACAGACCAGGCAGCAGCTACCACAGCAGGAGGCTGAAGCCAATGTATATTAATGTGCAATGCCACTGACACCCACTAGATGCTTTCTTCAAGAAAACTGGCTCCCATTTAAAAAGCGTCAAAAGCCAATAAATATATACCCAGGAGACATCATTGTCTCAGTTGTAAGTGTATTGGTGGTAAATTCTAACATTTTTGCTCCATTAATATAGTTTTAGGTCCTATAAAATGCTTTGGTGTCTGCTGTGTGGGCACTGATTGACAGGTGTGATTGACAGTTTGCTTGCCTGCTGCTCTCTGCACCTCCTGAGTTGGACTTTCAGAGCTTCTGTTTACAACATAAACCGTAACTTTTTCCACACATTCAGTTCTACTGTGCTTGTTATTGAGGAGTTACACTAATAAGAGCCTCAAACTATGTGGTCACACAATGTTTCCTTAAATTTAAGATTACTCAGTTATGTTAATTAGCTTATCTAACTTAGCTAATGTTAGCATTAAGTCAATATATATGCAATAGATATAGTCCACTGGCTAGCTGGCTAATTAAATAGCTGATTCCATCTTTGGTTCACAGGTAGTATTTTTACAGTTTTTATACATAAGGTAAAGCTGACAGCATTATTACAGTCCACTTTATATTCTGTCTATAATATAAATAGTATGCACTAATCTGCACAGTTTGCTTTTGGGTCAGATGTTGGTCCCTTGCTTGCCTTTTGTTAGTGCAATGGACGGAAGTGTTTTGCACCTTTACTTAGCCTGACTGTTCTACAAATGTCAAAGTTCAGCTGTAAAACAATGTCTTTATTTGCTCGTCATGCACATGTGCCTTGCAGTTTATGCCTCGGAGAGAGCAGAAACCCACAAGGATGAGGGAAAATATGTTATGATCAAAGACAGCACATGGAACGGTATTTATTTATATAGGCTCAGATCCAGTAACATTCTTATTTTGTATAAATGTAGGCCATCCTCATATTTTCACTGATGTCTTTGAGGAAAAGGTTGAGCAAGTTCCATACAGCAGGCATTAATCCTCATTTAAACCCATCTCACACAACTTAAAGAAAGTAGGTCCATAAGTATTTTTGTTGGAAAGCTTGGTAGCTCAAGCCACTTAAACCTCTGGGATGTGAGAGGAGGAAAAGAAAATCTTACACAGCCTGCCTGGGTTCTAAATAATACTTCCTTAAAAATACACACTGCCAGTTTTGCTCAGTTTCCCAAGATAACTGAAGTTTAACATGAATTTTGTCAGCAATGGAACCGAGGAAACTGAGCTATAGAGTCTGTAAGAACAGGACTGGAATCAGAGCTGGGACAGATGAACTGCACAGCTAATAGGCAAACGAAATGTCTGGAGAACGTCAAAGACAAAGATCATAGAAGTGAGGAGAGAGACTGTGTGAGAGAGAAGGCTCCTCTGGGTCATTAGGCTACAGATAGACACATGCAGGTGTCACCTCATTCTTCATTCTCTCACTTTCCTGGCCAACAGACACCGAGCGGGAAGGTATGACGGCAGTGAGCTACAGTATGTCCACTGAACCTGATATGAGCTAGAAATACTTTGGGAAATGAAGACACACTGCAGCGCTGCTGGATACTAATTTGTCTTCCTACATTTTCAACAGTTTGTCAACAGTACTGTGCAAGTGACTGGCACATTTAATACAATCTACACAGTAGTGTGAAAACAACAGCATGGTGGCTGATGCAGATTAAAATAAGATATTCTTTCTATTTATTCCAGCATGTGGCTGTACCCATCTCGTGCGCCATATGCTATATAGCAGTGATGAACAGTAAACTGTGACATCGCAACCTAACTTCCATTATTAGAGCATCTGCTGTCAGATAAACCTGTGACAAGACAATACAGTGCAGACACATACAGTAGATGAATCCAGACACATCAGACAAGACAAATAGACCCTGGCTAATGCTGACAGAGCACCCTGGGTGGAAAATTTAGACAGATGTTCAATCATATGTTTGACAACTGGGGACATATTCAAGCGAGAGGATCTCTGTTTCCATAATTCCAAACCCCATAATCCATTTTTGTTCCCTGTCAGGGCTCAAATGAATGATTTACTGGGCCCAACTGAGAAAGCAAGTCACCTTGGCAACAAATTGAATATATGCATCTCAAATTTCATGTTATTGAGAGTGCAACAACAATTCTGAGCCACGGAAGGTGTAAAGATGAAGTGGTTTTCTTGCATTTAGTGAATGTAGGTGAGATGTGTGTATGTTTAGAGGGGTAACATGACACACACATATTTATTTCAGAGGTTAAACTCAGTGAACAAGGAACTGATCTATTTAGACCAGAGGTAAAAGCTTAAATTCAGGATCAGTCATTCTACTGTATCTGCATCAAGTGAAGCCAGAAAAAAAGAGAAACCTGGGTAAAATATTCACTTGCTCCTGACACTCTGGCAAATACAGTGGTGGTCAACATGTTAGTTTTCTTTGGATTATGTTGACTGTCTCTTCACATTTTTTCATTTGTTATCCAAAATCCATGCTTGAAATTATTCATGTTTTGCACTGCAGTGTCTTACAAAAAGTGACTGTGAAAAAAATAAAAAATGAAAGTGAAACAATTTAGAAAGTAAGGTTAAGACAACCTAATTTGGGTAATTGAGTTGCGGGGGCAAAGTCAGTCCTCTGAAAACTAAATACTCAGTGGGTAGCATTTGTCTCCCGCAGAGGTTTCAGATGATGCCACGAGGTAGCTCTGCTACATCACAATTACCTGGCAGTGCATCTCTCTGCTCCATTAACATAAGTAAGCTATTTCACTGAGACACGAAGCTGCAAGATACTGTATGAATAAAGATGGTAATGATCTATGATACAGTAACCTTCTCCTGCTCTGTTTGTATAAGTAAAATGGATATGCTGCAGGGAGCTGGAATAAATAAAATCTGACAGAAGAAAGCACACATAGAGGACAATTTAAAATACATGAAAATAGTCCTTCTGTGAGACATGTATCTCAAGGTACTTCTGGACAGCTGGGTTGTTTGAACACACTTTGCGCTGTGCGACTGGTTTGTCTATTCTCATACTCCTCAGTTTATTGAAGATAATTGGGGGAATGAGCCACCTGTGTTAAATAGCACCTGTACACTCTGCCTGACACAATTACCTAACATCAGACAAGACTAGGATCTAATCTGGTGCCATCTAATCTCACCTGAGGGGTTAGAAAATCTGCCAAACTACATTCACTCAAAAGGCCTGTGATGAGAAAGACAGCTAAATAACTACTAAATGATACAGCCACGTTGCCATGGGCAAATCAGAATTTGTTTGCCGAGACAGAAAATGAAGCGGTGAGAAAAACATAGATAATCTGTTTTTTAACAGTAGAATTAATCTGTATCTAAATAGTTTGGATGGCAGCGTCGCTTTTTAGTCTTTACAGACCCAAAACCATGAGATCACAAGTATAGAGAATGAATGAAACCAGTGTGCCTGTCTGTTAACCTAAGATGTAAATGTTAACCTGCCCAGCTGTCTATCTTGCAGCCTAACAGCAGTAACACACATTCAGCACACACTGTACAGTACAGTACATGTAGGTAGCACATGAGCCACTGCTGTTCATTATGCATCACCACACGTTTATGGCATGTTAGCGCCACGAATCGGTTATAAACAAACTTAAACATAGACAGTTTCAGGCTACTTAACACAAAAAAGTAATGTCCTGCATTTTACAGGTAGATTACAGGTATTTATAAAAACATAAAGCTTTTTTTTTTTAGAACATCCAAAAGTCATTTTTTTATTATTTGAACTGACCAGAACAGGCCAGAACTCCCTATGCATGTATACTGTACTATGCAATAGTAAATGCAATAGTAACATAGCACTAGTTCCAAAGGCAACAATGTCACGAGCTAATATTTTGTAATAATAACTTAATGAATTCATTCATTTTATTCAGGACTGATACATCCTTTGGTTGGGAGTTTAGGTACATTTAATTCTTTAAAGATTCTTTTTTAAAATGACTGGAAACATTTGAGCTACTGTAGCTGTAGACAAAGCTGTCAACCAACTGACTAAGTTTTACCTTTAGCATTATCGTGTGAAGGCTAGCTACAGCTCACTAACCAGCTAGTGATAGGATTCAGTCATCCCAGCTGAGAAAATCTAGAGATTGTCAGCTAGAAATAAAAAGCCTACATGTCTTTACAGTACTTCTATGTGAAAGCAAGGACCCATTAACTCAAAAACTACTACAAATTTGAAGCTGCACTTCTGTCGCTCTTACCACTGTACAATGCTTGTGTGCCATGAAAGAACAGATGTGCGACAGGCCTACCAGTGATCACCAAGCTGGCAGGGCTTAGTGAAGTCAATTGATAGTCAATTAAACTGCAACATATGGAGCAAGTGGTGAATGGAGAATGAACATACAACTTTTGGTCTACTGTTTTCAGTTTAAACACATCAGTGGAGCTCATCTCTCAGTAAATACCCGATTATGTGTGGAGGAAAAAGTCAAGAAATGGCACACAGGCCGCAGAAGCTGCCAATTCAACCTTCACTCCTGCCTCCCCTCTCCCCGGCCATAAAAAGCAGTGTAATAGGATTCCTAAGCTTTTCCAGTGACTGCTTCCACTATCACACAGACATTTAAGTGCATTAATCCATGACAAATTGTCTCATCTGATCCATGACAAATTGTCTGAGGGGCTGAAAAAGACAAGGAGATGGAGGGAGGGACAAGAGGATGGAGGGCTGGGGGAGCGGCCAACCACCAAGAGAGTGCTGCTCGGCACCTAAATGGTCAGACAGTTATTGCCTAGTTTTTAGAAAGGTTGCCTTCATTACCTTGAAGGGCATGCTGTGTGACAGAGAGACAGAGAGGATCACAGTGCAGACGGGCTGTCCACCGAAGCCCACGGTTTTCATTGCAATTATAATCCCATGTGGAGGCAGATTAAAGAATATGAGTTCCTCTGTTGGCAAAAAAAGAGAACATCTGTAGTTCTCATGATTTTCTTCATCCTATCATTATATGTCTTAAAGGAGGTGGTTCTACATAACACACACACAAGCGAATATTTGGTCAAGTAAAACAGCACAGCTCCTACAGCCTTACAGTATAAAAGGCTATTCCACAGCCTTGGGCGGTAATGATTTGGGTGTGTTAGTGTGTTGTCACTTGCATGTAGCTTATACTGCATGTTGCTGGATTTCCCCTGCCAGCCAGATCAAACAGTTCCCCTTCATCCACTATACAAAATATGTGACGTCATAAATTTGAGGGTTTAATTATATTTTCCTTCACTATCAGTTCCTGCTCTAATTAGGCTGCGTGAAGGTAAACCATTGGGCGCAGCTGGCATGTGCATGTTTGTCAGCACTTTAACACCCTTATTTATGACGTGTTAACATATTTAAACCATTGTTAACACATTCAACTGATTTGCCAATAACATGTTAACACTTTTACAGCTGGAAGCAACCAATTTACCTGTGATTTAGGCTGAGACCAGATCACTTCATCAGTTCATGTTTTAATCACATTGTAAAACTGTGCAAATAGTGATGTTTTGTTTTTGTCTGCTTTTCAGGGCTATTTTAACATATGACTGTATGTTTATATCCTGTTGATTAAACAGTAACCTGTTAAAACTGAGACACCACACCAGTTTTTAATGACCTATATTTAATTTGCTGTAAAGCTAAACAAGTACAGAAGCCATGTGACCAAAACATACACATTTATCAGACCCTGTGTTGAAAGGAAATAGCTAGGACCTACAAGGTATCTGAGAACTATGGAAATAAGTTCCAAGTTGAAGACTCTGTGTGGACTCTGTTTGTGAGCCAGTTAGGCTAATTTCTTAACATTTGCAAAAACCACCAGAGAAAATCATCAATCTTCTGGAGCAGCCATCCGCTCGGCAATAGAAATTAAGCAAAGTAAATACATTTATTCATACTGTCTTTATATATGGCTTCCAGGCTAGCACCCTGTCCTCATTTACCAAAAGACAGCTATCCTAAATCAAGTTCAAGTCACATATTCCCCTTCCAACAGAATCCAAATGCTTAGCTCCTAAAGTTTCGATACTTGAGCTTCAGCTAAAATTCAGCCCTTCAGTATTTTGACAGGTTGTGTTTTTGCACTTTTTAATTTGCCAACCACATCCTTGTTTATTATCACACTGTTGCTCTTGTTTGACCATATGACACATCCTAACTCATTCAAGAAAGTTTTCCTAGATCTCAAAGCATTTTCTACACTGAGGGACCATTATGGCACAAAGAGCGATGAGTTCATAAAATGCCTTCCAGTCACCTGTGATTAGACCCCATTTCAGCTCAAAGGACAAAAACATAACAGCAGCATCAGCCTTTTTTGGCTATTCCATTTCCAAGTCGTCGAGTGCATCATTTTGCATGCAAAATCAACACACCCATGGCAGTCAGTGACAGTTTAATCACATTTCATTTCAGTGGGTAACTTACATAATAAGTAGTTTAATAATGTGGGCAGTAGAGTTCTGTATCAGTGCACATGTACACTGTACTGCATTTTATCATGCCCAAAAATGGTCAAACAAAATGTCAGCAACTGCCATCAGAGTGTAACAGGCTCCCATTTTACAGCTGTACCTGGAACAGAAATCATGCTGTTCTGTAATGAAACTCTAAAACTGTCCTGTAAGTGTCACAGAAAAACCAAAACAGCAGCTAAAGTGCTGCTGTATTCAGATTGGCCCTCTGGGTACTGGTAATTTATGGTCAGACAACTGTGGGCATACTTTGGCTGAATCAGGCTAAACAAATACAACACCTGCAAAGCCTAACTTAATGATTATACTGTACTAAATGGAGCAGACGTCACATTAGGGAACTTTTTAATTCTAACAGTGGAAGGCACCAAATCTACTGTAACTTCTGCCAACAGTGCACTGACACTGTAAACCGGTTACACCTCTACTGACTTGTGAGGGACTCTAATACAATGCGCTGTCAAGAGCGGCCTGGTTTGTGCAGCAGCAGTCCTGGCAGTGAGCACGTCTGCTCACTGTGTTGGCAGGTGTGGAGAGTGCAAAGCCTGGTGTGTGTGTGTCACGTCACACTCAGCTCATCTGTCAATGTAGTGGATTATTTCTTGAGAGACCAGAATTGGCTGCCCAGAATCAGGCCACCATCAATCTTGATCCGGACAAGCAGGATGCAGGGGAGGCTGAGTGAAGCAGAGGCTCATGGGAGAGTGGTGTCGCTTCCTGAGCAGGTGACAAAGCAGTGGAGCAGGAAGGCAACTCGTTACTCAATCTCCACCTCAGCGGTGACTATGCCAATTTGTCAGGGAAACATTTGAAAAAAATAAGTATATGCAATCTTGAAACTTTATTTCCACAGTCACTCTTGTTTTTTGGGGCTTTTTTTTTTTTGGTTTGCACTAGCAGTTCACTGTGGCAGGACCCAGATAAGCTGATTTCTCAAACATCGTTTGATGCTTCACCAGGCTGGAGGATTACATCTGTACCTAGCTCAACATGACCTTCACTTCTCTTCCTCTGACACCCATGCAGGCTGTGGAGCCTGTCTGTGTGCCTTCATCCATGAGGGATGGTTTGTGAGTGTTGTACCACTCAGTTGGCCGGGCTGCATGCCAAGATCCACATAAAATTATTTCAGGAAATGATTTCTTACAAAATGCCAAACCCCCATTTCCCTTCAAGACTTACTTTATGACTGTCCAGATAACAATACAACAGCATAGTGTTCACCTAGTAACTTGTCATCAGGACTTTTTAAAGATAATGAATCAGTAATCTCAGCACTGGAGGAATGAATCAATGAAGTCTAAGATAAAACCCTGTTTCTATTCATTTTTAAAGGCCAAAAGAAAATTTAAATCCTTTATTTCACACGCTTTACAAACATTTTATAACTTGGAGTAATTGATGTAATGGCAACAAATTAAGTTCAGAAACAGAAGCATTATTTGATTAGGGAATACAGCAAAGCATGAAAGCCAATGGATTGTTCAAGGCAAGTCATCTTTTTCTCTCCACGTCCTACAGCGCCGTTCTGTATCTATTTATATCTGAGGCTCTGGCCTCAATGAAACCAGAGAGCTTCTCAAATTATAAAATCAATTTTAATTCAAATATTTATCATAGCATTTCAGTTCTGAGAGAGCTGCTCTGGTTATATCGGTTAACACCACTCCACAGTTGAATAAGATTGATGTAAGCTTAATCCCCTTAAAAAAAACATGATGTATACAGTAGTAAATTGTACAGTTGCTGAGCAGCAGGAAAAAATGTTTTCTCTGAGTGCATAGATGCAATAGACCATCATCCCTGGGACGTCTGCTGATTAGGATGGTAAAATATCTTAACATATCCTCAGATTATGATTGCCAGCACCAATTATGGCTGTCATACATCACAGTTTGTTTAATTTTAAGTTTTCCAGAAAGTACGTGTGCTAAAATAACACTGTAACACACTCAGTGTGAATGCTGTTATATTGAATAACATCTCTCTTTTGATTATCTCTCAGTAACGTTATCTAAAATTGAATAGCCCATCTTAAATCAGTCCAATAGCATAAATGAAATCTGAGACTTTAGACGATCAAATTAACAGAGTGTGTGTGTTTATCATTCATCTCCTGCATCCTCACAGACTTGATTTGTCCTCTGCACAGCTCCACTATCCTCAGAGGTCCCATGAAAATGTCACACCATAATGGCCTTAGTGACAAAATGGTGTGTGAATATGCAAGCATGCACATGTCCATACCCTGCTTAGTGTTGTATGCAGGAAGTGTGTGATGAGAAACCTTCCAGAGTACTCTCAGCCAACACCATATTTTTGCTGGATGATTCTTCTAGAGCTACGCCAGCGGTGGTAGTTTTGGGGTCAGGGGTGTGGGGAGTGCTATTTTTTTCCAACTTCTTCCCCTTTGGGATTACTGCATTATTCAAAAGACACTTACTGAGCCTTGCACTTCCTTGTACATCGCTGGCACCAAGCTCGACTCGCCAGCCAGTCAAAAAAAGAAAAAAGAAAAAACAACAGTAAAGCTGGAAGCCAGCCTTTAAAAATTCATTCCAAGCTCTCTGTCACTCAGCCTTTACCCTCTTGTTCCAATTAATGGGACCAGGATACTCTGAGAACTTTCTCTCTATCTTTGCTGGGATTTTCATGTGTCAGCTGTTCCACAGCAAAAGTAAGCCAATTCTCCGACATGCTGCTTAAAGTCACCGATGTTCAACACAAGTATGGAGAATTCAATGCTGGATTTTTTTTCCTCTTGCTGTGCTTCACTTGCTGTCTTTTTGCTTGGCAATGCAACACACCCAAACAGTACCAAGCAGAAGATATTATCAATGTTTAACAGCCGCTTGGCTTCCAGAGACAGCCCCACTCTGCACAAGGGTTCAGCATGCACTCATTCATTGCTAAAAGCTTAAAGGAAGCCTTTGCTTTGCTCTAAAAAACTATTGCCTCCACTGTAACACTCCCATATATACCATAAGCAATGCTCATAAGCGTTTCCATAATCAAACAATTATCTTGGCACCTACCCTCCACTTTTGACCTTGCTGTGTCAGATTTAACTGTCAAACATTTTCTGTGCAAAAGATGGAAGATGTCTTTTCCATCTAAGCTACTGAGATCAAAGCTCCCTTATACCAGCACAATAATCGGGATTTCTGCCTACAGCCTGTCCTGCTTGTAACAATCTGCTAGCAAGATTCAGGGTACAGTAGTCAAGAATTCCTCACTGCACACAGTGGCTTCACTCCAAATAACTCAAGAATGTTTGAAGATGCTCTTTGTCTAACAGGTCTTCAGTGTTCAGACTTAAACAATCGCATGCAGCAGTGCCAAAGAACTACTCCACTTCCACTATATTTCCTCAGTAACCAGTGCAAAATACTTAAACACACAGTAGATAGATTTCAGTGTAAGTACATAACATGCGATTAGAAGCACAATTAGTAGTCTTCCCCTGTGCTCCAACTGTATGGCTGCGAGCATGGTGAATCATCTCACTACAGTATAGAACTCTGGCAAATCATTTCGACACACTGCAGCAGTTTCTTGCTGTTGCTTTTAAACAGCCAAAGCTGAGAACTGCTTCCCTATTGAGAGGGCAACAGCTCACACTCTAACACTGTGCTGTCAAGTTGAAATCTGACAAAGTGACACACACACACAAAGAGACATACCCAGGGTGAGAATGTCGGTTCGACCGGGCCGGGCCACGTGGTGCTGCTGGATGGTCTGGTAGAGTGTGGCCTGGCACAGCAGCAGGAAGCCGAGGCTAATCCACATGGCCAACAACCAGGACATGGTAAGGCCGAGTCTGCACACAAGACAGCAGACAACAGGGGACACACAGCAGGAGAACAGCGTTGTATTACAACACGCTTCCATACATATTTACAGCACACACCATGTGTTCCATTCATAGTGCAAAACCAAAAAAACAAAAAGAAAAAAAATACATATCTTCTGAAATACTCTGATGTAAATACTTAGACCAATATGTGTTCTATTGAGATTTATTTACAGGTACAGTATGTGTTTGGGTATAATAACACAAGAAATGAAAAGATACAGAGGGTTAGGTGGTCTAAAACAAACTTATGTCAATATGTCTTGTCCAAACCTGTTGCTGTCTTAAAGGACTTGTACCATGCAAAATTAACAAATAAAATGCAGAAGGAAAACAACCCGCTGCAATCTCTTGGTCAGACTAATGTAATGTTATAATAAACATTAAATATGTCAATCTTCATTAAAACTATTAAAGACAGCACTGAAGACTTGAATTTTCTAAAGACTTATAAAACACTGCATTTCTATGCAGGCAAAGCCTCCTTGCAGATTTGTTCAGCAACTGCCTAATGGCTGGTGAGTACAAGCATATGGAGACACGCCTTAGCCCCTTAGCCCCTCACCGAATAATGAGGCTCTCCTCCTTTCCAGGTGTTATTAGAGCTTCTCTTCAATCAGGACACCACAGAGGGAAAATGAAAAGCCATATCTCCCCTCCTTGTGTAAAACAAACTGAGGCTTGGTGTGTTTAGGCTTCTCAAAATGCACATTTACAGTAGGCTGCATTCATAAATATCATCCAGGTGATGAGTTTTGAGATAAATATTTTTGTTCATATTTCAGTATGAAGCAGACTGAGCACCTGGGAGTCTGTTCAATATGAACTAAGGAAAATTCACATTTAAATAATGTTTAGTCAGAAATGTTTCAAATACCTGATGAAAGTGCCCTGAAGAAGCAGGCCCAGTAAGCCGTTTCCAGCCACAACCAAAGCCACTGCTTGCTTTTTTGATCAGACTAGACCAACTAGTGTTTTTATGTGCGTCTGAAATTAAAGCCCTGAGGCTACTAAATGTTTCCCCTGTGGTCTGTACCCTCGGTGACATTGAGAGTGTTTAATATCCAGCGAAAATTGAGCATATAATTATTAACAGCACATTGTAAATCCTCACCCCTGCACGAAATCCAACATAATCCGGGATTTTGTGGAAATGTGAACTAGCCCCATGGGTCCGTTTTTCTCTTCTTCTTTTAACCGCTCACAGTGTTTATGTCCACCACTGTGGTTTCATATTGAAGAGGATGGTTGCGCTCGCATAGTTGGCTGCATATGGCATAGAGACTCCCCGCTAACCTGCCGGTGATCGGAAGGCAGTATTGCCGAGAACAAAACGTGGTTCTACTGTACTAGCAGCATTTTACCGGAGGTGAACGCACAGACACTGACGTTGTTTTAAAGGAACTTCAGAAGAAAGGAAAGAGGCTTTTAGGGACAAAAGAACCGGAATCTTACTGTTGTAGCTACATTTTCTCAGGGCAAGTAAGCTCTTTAAAATGATATATCTTGCTCTGTACAGTATAGTGCCGCGTAAAGCAGTTCCTCTGCGCGTAATTGGTAAGTCCAGCGTGAGACAGTAAATGCGGTCGAGGAGCAGACAGACTCACCGGCATACTGTATCCTACTGATGCACCTGCCTGCAACACTGAGTTAACAAAATTAGACGTATTTCGTTTCTCGCAGCCTGCTCCTTTTCTGTGGTACTAACTTGAGCGATGAATCCCTGAAACAGTAGGTCTGATTGTCACAAAACAGGACGGAACCTTTCGGGAACATAAGAACGACTTCCATTTTATAAGGCATCTGAACTTTGTGCATTGGATTAGACGCGCTTATAGTATGTGTTTCAAGGTATTGACAACATGTTTGAAATGTATCTAACACCCCGGGCAAAAAGAACACTTGTGTGAGTATAGAGGATGTTTATAGTAGTTTTCCATGTCACTTCTTGAATACATTAAGAGCCAAGACATAGTATCTTTACTCGTCTCACAGACATATACGCGCAGTATTTCTTTATCCCTAGGATACAGCTCGTACAGTCCTAGGAAATTAACCCTGTCCCCAAACAGCAGAGGCATTCCTTGAAAGTCCCACACCCCTACCTGAGCAGTGTGTTCAGAAGGAAAGGAGCTCAGTCAGAATCACTGCCTGCCTGCCCAGGACTCACTCCTCGGTCTTAAATCCATCCATACTTTGAAGCCAGGGATTCCCGCCTGAAATTCCAGTACTCAAATAAGTAGAACACCGCACATATGGGGCTAAAATGCTGTTCTTTTCCTCAGTATCTCCTCCCTGCTGCTCAGTTCCTTTGGAAATCCTTGGCAGCACAAACATTCACCAAAAAACAAAGCAACCAGGGATCAGTGTCACAAACTGGCCAGGATTTGAGGGATGGGAGGCTGTTCATGTCACTGCTGTATCAGCCACATAGGTGCAGATCTTTTTTCCTCTCCTTCCTTCAGTCTGTGTCTCTTCTCTCTCTGTCAGTAGAACTCTGTTGTGATGACAGGGAGCTAATTTACCCCCCTCACTTGTCGTCTCCTTCTCACGCGTGCAGCGGAAGGCTCCAGTGGAAAGACTGCTCTGTCTGCTCTTGGCTGCGTCCCACCATTGAGAAGCTGTGCTGATAGTGTGAGCCTCAGTCCTCTTTCCACCGCACTAAGTAGAGAGTCTGTGTCAGAGAGTCAGAGCGAGCGTGTGAGTGAGCGTGCGTGTTTGTGTGTGTATTACAATGTAGCCCAGCTGGAACGAGAGAGAGAGAGAGAGAGAGAGATGAGTGAGAGTCGGATCACTTCTTAAAGCAAGACTGTCCACTTCTGCATTGGTACTTCAACAGCAAATTAAGCGCGCTTTATTAAGATGACCTTTTTACATCCCGATCCTCCATCCACAACGTCAGCAGACATGATAGTGCAGCTTTCTACTCGCTTTCAGTGTGTCTGAGTGTATGTGCACAAGTGCGTGTGAGAGGGTGTGGAGGGAGGATGACTGAACGTTCCTCTTTTAGTCATCACCCTTCAGCATGCGCGGGGAGGGGGGATCCTTCAAGCACAGCACTTTTAATAGAAGGCACAGTGCCTCATCAGATCTCGATCTCCAATCACCGTGTTATCCATCACGAGCTGGCTGTGCTCCTTCTCCCTGGTTTTTGTAGTAATACGTGTGGATTTGTTTTTATGACCAGCCTCTTTCCCATGTTTAAGCAAACTTGCACCAAAGAGCCTGTGAGCCTCCCTCTGTCACTTAATCATAAACTCAATCTGCGGCTCTGAAGGAGACTTTTGTATGTGCGTGCGTTTGTGTGGGTGTGTGTGTGTGTGTGTGCAGACAGGTGAAAGCGACTAGTCTTGTTTGTCTGGAATATGTTTCCCCTCCAACACATTTCCTTCCATAACTCATTATACTGTTAACCACAAATTTACAGAATATGCCAATCCCACGCACCTGCCACGGTTGACTCACTCACAGTCTGACATTTCACAGAAAATGAACCTTATGCTTCTCACAACAATACACAGCTGAGGAGCTAACTAAGCTGGCAGACAGCACAGATAGTGTTGGTACTGCGGGGGAGTCAGATGAACTTGATGATGAATATCCAGATAAACTTTGTTTCAGAGCTGTTTTCTTTGTATGCTATGAGATGTGTCAATACAGTGCATCCCTGTCTGTGTCAGGGAGCCATTTCTCAAATGGTTAACAAGTCCTTGAATTGCTGGTCACCGTGCCATGCCACAGGGCATCTTGAACCATCTCTGCTGCTGCTATCACCTCTGATTGTTCTTTACACACCACAGTGTGATTTGACAGCCAGATGCATACAGCCACACAGAGCTACAATCGGCAGGGAAGAGAAGGCTGAATGTAGAGAAAAGCAGGGTAACAAAATGGAGGAGAATATGTGTGTGTGTGTGTGTGTGTGTGTGTGTGTTTCTGTTCTGCTTCCTCAAAGTGTGATGTGAGTACCTGAGTGGGTAAAATATTAACTGGTGACAGAGGAGCGGAAACAAGAGCAGTGTGGTAGTCATTCCTGGATTGTGTTTGCCTTTGGACTATAGTTCTGTTATAACCTGACAGGAATGCAGTTATCAGTGGTGAGGCTGTAATCTGGATCTCTGTTGGCTAAAACACGCCGTGTGTTGAGTGACCATACTGAGCAGGAACTGTAGAGTAACTATCACACTGTCAAACTATGAATAAAATAGCTTGAAACCAATTAACTGTTTGCCCTGCGATGGATTGGCGACCTGTCCAGGGTGTACCCCGCCTTCGCCCGATTGCTGGCCGGGATTGGCTCCGGCCCCTCCCCCGTGACCCCGCTCAGGGATTAAGCGGTAGAAAATGAATGAATGAATGAATTAACTGTTTTATTTGGAATAGTGCATATTTATTGATATCTCACTTGTAAGGAGAATGAATGCTTGATTACTGATTTATTTATTTGTTTATTTGTCTTTGGTGTTTAATGTATTTATGATCTGTCCCACTGGTTTGAGATCCATCCATAAGATGAAACACGTCCACTAACAAGTCTTAGAGAAGAACATAAAACTGAGGCATCTGTTTACTCCACTTTGCTTTTAGCAATGTGCACTATCAACACAAGTCAACCATTTGTATCCTAATTTTTTCCCTGTTGTTGATTTGTTACAGTCCCGTATTTTTTATCTTCATCAGTCCGAGCTGTGCTGGGAGAATGGACCGAGACAGCAGAATTTCACTGTAATTCTGGATTGCTGTCG
>NW_018127898.1:5966207-5975899 GCF_001952655.1 Monopterus albus | reverse complement strand
CTTCCATCATTTCCAAACAGCTGTCGCAGCAGCCCATGCCAAGACCTAACCACAATCAACCAGTCACTGGCCAACTCCGTGTTTGGATCTGGGCAGCCCTGTTAAACATCAGCGTTTGCCAGTATTGCTCTCTCACTCTCTATTTTCCTTTCTCAGTCTGTCACTCTTGTCCTTTCTGTTTCTCCCTCTGGCTAATAAAATTCTTCCTTGCAGTGCAGCCAACAAGCTTCAATATGCACCCACTAGCAGTACCAAAATATCAATTTAAGCACCCCCACCCCCCAGTGGCTCTGTTCTCCTTTAAAAAAAAAAAAAAAAAAGTCCTTTTGCACTATTTTTGCATACTTTTCAATATTTCCCACTCAAGCAAACCAAGCATTTCTTCATCTGATGAGGTGAGTTGTTGTGTTAGAAAGCATACTCTCCATAGACACTCGCTCCACAAAACGTTCTATCGGGAAGAAAGGTAATGCGGTGCAGAAAGGCAGAGGCAGAAGGAGAGAAAGAAAATATTAAGAAAAGAGAGATTAAGGCAGGCAGAGAAAACTCATTTGGAAGAAGTATGCCACAGCAACTTGCTCACTGGTGGATGGTGAGGGGAAGAAGATGATTAATGAAATGAAGGAGTCTGATCTATAATATTAATTTATTTCACATTTATCAGAGTGTCCCTTTTCTGCTTTAGCTCACAGGTGCTCATTACTGCAGGAACCTGGCTTTGAGTATAATGTAACGGTGAAAGTTTAAGGTAAAGGTATGGTTAGCGGATGTACAGTTCTCCATACAGATTATAAACTTTCTCAGGTTTTAACTCCAGCTTTTCTCTTCTGTCAGCAAATCACACAAGCAAATGCTAACATGTCAGCATGCACCCCGAAAGGAAGCGTTACAGTTCCACAAAAGCAAACGGTCTTAGCCATAAACAGAAATTATTTTCGCTCTCACACCCTTAATGTAATAATAACAGAAAAGGTGTAAGCAGTGTGTCATTATACTACTGTATAGCCTTAAGGCTGAATGAAGAGATGTGTGGCCCTGCACTAAACTGTAGTCAACTTACAGTACCATGTTCTATCCTTAGCCATTACCTGGGTGCCTGGACTAAAGCAAGAAAGACAGGCTCTGAATTAGATTGGCTCTATTTTAGACAATTGAGTAATCAATGTGCAGCTAATATCAAACAGGCTAAATCTGAATATTACTTCTCTGCCACCACTGACTGTGGTAATGACCACAGAACATTCTGGAAAGTGATTTAATCCTTATCTGCTCACTAAGACTTCAATGTGCTACCTCCAGTTCCAGTTGTTATAGACTGTTCCAATCTTTCTGACTCTTGACTCTGGCTATGTGACTCAGCACATCCAAACTGCACAGATAAACAATCAAAAATATAACTTAAAAAATCAAACATTAACCGTTATGTACAAGAAAACGTTCAAATATATCTAAATAAATAAATTAACATCCCTCTCCTAAGATTATACCTTCAAGATTATAGGCCACCTTTTAAAGCATATCTATAAAAGCATTTATTAATATGTTAAATTGGACGGCTGTTAAATGTACAAATAGAGAATATTCTAAAAATACAACATATCAATCCTAAAAGTATAACTTTTAGAATACATTCACTTTATCATGGCCATGTCTCTTACAAGTGCATCCATGCTAGTTTAATTTAGCTGAACAATTTAGAGCCTTATTTTTTAAATGTTGCTACTGTTCTCATTGTTTTTCCTCTCACACACATTTCCAATCTTACCCTGATTACAAATGAGACTCCTAAGGTGTGGAAATCAGTTTTATTACACCTTTGTTAAAAAGTGCCAGTGCTTCCTTCTTAAAAACATACATACAGACGTATTTCCAGTCTGCCTCTGTTGGCTATATTTCATGAAACTTGTGAGTACCCAGTGGAAGGAGTTTTTATGGTACATGCTAATGCTATTTTGTCTGCATATCAGCCTGGCTTGAGGAAGCAACATACATTAGTACTACTACTGCTGCAGAGAAGAATGTTGTGAATGATGTTATTGGAGCTGTGGGTGATTCCCTGCTATAGCGATAATGGGTTGTCTGAGCAAGCGGTAGGCTGGTTTACTAATTATCTGTCAGGTGGTGCTCAATGAGTGCAAGGCTACATTCACATTACAGGCCTTGATGCTCAGTTTAGATTTTTAGTCTGATCTGATCTTTTTGTATTGATGGTGCATATTCATGTTTGTGCAGTAAGTGACGTGTTCAGCTGCGGTGTGAGCCCTATCAACAGGCATAATCTTAGATCACAAGACACATATCTGCTGTCTGTCTTAAGCACCCAGCATCCGCTCTAGATCATCAGTTAATCAATCTTTTTCCAAGTCACTGGTGCAAAAAGGAATATTACACACTTCCAAACAACAAAAACATCCATCAAGCACATTGTCATGAATAAAATATGGATAACATATTAAAAGCATACACTTCACAAAAAAAAACAGCACATAGAAAACTTGTCTCTCATTCTTATGTGCAAATACAGCCCTGCACCAGCATCCCCACATCTTAGCTGTATAATGTGTGTATGCTTGAAGTGCTATTTACTTTTACACAGGTATATCACTCTCTATCTACACATAGATTTATATAGTGTATAAAGTTCCCTATCGCTGCCTTGGCATGTGGGTGTGTTTACATATACTGATGAGCACTGTGAATGTTGGCACACAAAAAAGTATCCTAGTCAGTTTATTGTAAGCATCTGTCACTCTACTGCACCTTTTATATGCAGCAGCACATTTAAGCTGTTACAAATCACGCTTTTACATCAGATGAAAACACTGAACTACTTAGCAGCTTATTTTTTAACAATTCCCTTTGGTAAATAAATTGTCATTTTTGTCCCAAGATATTTCATTTCACTGCTCATTTAAAAAAAAAATCAATTCAAGTAGAACTCAAGAAACACACCTTTTCTGTTTTATAGTATTATTATTATTGGAATTATTGGAAACTGATGTTAGCACCATTTTGCATAGATACTATGTATATACACATATATATGTTGAGAAACAGCACTACAGGGAGGAAATACAATCAAAATCAACTGCAAGGAAAGAAATCCAGTCTGGCATGGGCTCGGGTTGTTTTGTGATGTGCTATGTGAATAAAAAATGATCATTGTTATTAAATTGGCTTTTACTTGTTTATTAATGTGGACCTTTGATAATGTATTACTTATGACATCTTTGCACTCAAACTTATTTAAGTACTTTTTTATGTGTAGTATGAAAAAGTATTTTATTAAAAAGTCTGTTTGTTGGGGTGTCTCTATCCTGCTCCAGGGGAATATTACTCGCCACATATTCAATCATATGCTGTAGGTAGCAGTGAAAATAAGTTGTGGGGATTTTTTTTTTGTTTGTTTGAAGTAGGTCAGAAATTCTGTGCTGGTAATGCGCTGGGACTCACAAGGTCTCAACAGGGGACATTTTCTTTCCCTTGCCGGTTCAGAATGGAGGAGTAATTGAGCACTAGATGACTCTACTCCTGGAGACGATGGCAGCCATGGAAATGTTCCCTCACAGACCAATAAAGATGTCCTTTTCTTCTTGCTGTAATTGGACCGGGGACAGTGGGGTTGGGTTTTGGCCCAAGGAGAGCACCTGTAGAAATGCTTTGTTCAGTGCACCACTATTAAACTGATGAGACAGGGGACGCACTAAGAGAAAAAAGTGTGATAAATAGAGTGATGCTGATGAGAACAAGGAGGGAAAGCACTGGAGCCACTGCCTTTCACTTTTCATACTGGAAAGGTAGCAGATACGCAGCCACTCGTGGCTTCCTCAGAATGACAGCTGTCAGTGCTCCTCAACACAATTTAACTGATATCAGCAATGAACCTTGGAGTCAGTTAGAAACCGCAAGTGATGTATCTGACTGCTTCATAATACTGATTGGTATTCTGTAGTGACAAGGCCGCTTTAGTGCTATCATAATGAATCAAATTTCAAACCTTAACAGTGAAATAGGACAGTTGCATGCTGCAAACCCCAAAGGTTTCAGTGAGTGTTTCTTGGAGAAAAAACAGTAGCTAACTGCTGCCTTGTCTTCACCAGCTAGTTGAAAACTTTGTCTCATAGTATGCAATGGGTTTATCATAGCTTTTCCATTGAAAACAATTCAATTCAGTTTTACTTGTATAGCATCAATTCACAACAAAATTCATCTCAGGGCCCTTGACATAGTAAGGTACAGTATTCTACAGTAAAACCCAACAAATCCCCCTTGACCGAGCACTTGGTGACAGTGGAGAGGAAAAACTCCCATTAATGGAAGAAACCTCAGACAGACCCTGGCTCTTGGTGGGCGGCCTTCTGATAGAGGAGAGAAAAAGAAAAGAAAACCAATAAGACACAACAAACACAACAACAAACAATCAAACACTGGTCAGGTTGATGTGACCGGTGACTGCTCATCAGAAACGTAGAGCTCCAGAGCCAGGGCAACCTGCAGAAAGGTACAGGGAGAGAGAAAGAGAGAGGACACACTATGGGAGAGAGGAGACACAAAGTTAGTGACATGTAATTGTCCCTATTCCGATATCCAATAATACTTTGCACCCAGACAGGTTCCGGTGTGGAAAGTATAGTGGACATCTATGAAAAACTAGCAGCACCACATCTTGTCAGATGTAAAATTAAATATAGGGTACATTTCTGTTCTGCTCCAGGATGTACAAATTAATCTGGGAAAGATAAGGCTCGGAATATTAAAAGGTTGTATTAGACTTTCCTGTTAAATGACCCAAAACGCCTCAAACTTTGGTGGAAGATTGCCTTCCCAGCAGCCTGGCAACTATCAAATGATCTATCCGAATTTGTTCTGACCATTTTAAAGTAAATAAAGTATTTTTCTGATAATAATGCATATGTAGAGAAATATGCAACATTTTAAATGTTGAGATGAGCTATGATTGGTGACATATATACGAATTGTCCGAATGTACAGCCTGAAAATCGAGGCTCTATGTTATATACACTATGGCATGTAGTCAATCTTATTCGAGTTTCAAGTTCCAATGGCATGTTCATTTTGCTCATTTCCAGCAATTTAATATTTAATCCTGGGTACTCAAGATTAGCTTGGCACCCCTCATAACTACAAATACTAATTATTTCAGAACGATAAAACCCGAGAGCCTCTTCCTAAAAATTACAACAATTCTCTCTAACATTACAGAAACAAGGCATTAATAGACATTATTGGAAACATCACTCCCTTTCAAGTAGCTCTAAGGTCGGTAAATCCAACCGACGGTAACTGTGTCTTCCCCCACACGACCACATACAGTCCTATAGCAGTGAAATTAATTCCAACGGGTAGTGTAGCACCGACAATAATATCACGGGTCATTAATCTGCTTGTTAACCAGCAACACATCACATGCTGCAGACACACTGGCCTCAAGCAGTCAAAACAAACAGGTACTGTGCTTCAGGGGAATCCAGCATTGATGAGCTGATCAGTCACCAATGCTGGGGTCTTCACAGGTGGCTGCTTGTAGGTTAGACCTGATTAGGTAAAACAGCGAGTCCCTGTACTGGAACATTCCTGGACATACAGTAACCCCAGGCCCTGTATGTTTCCCCACATCTTCTGGTCACAGTGCAACAGCAGGAAGGAAAATATATCCACAAAACCAGGCGTAGTCAAAAAATTCTGCCTTTACAATGGCACCAGTGGATGTCAGGCAAGCTCACATGAACTGCCCAGAGATTATGACCATTCAAGGAAATCCTTTATTTTGTTAGAAAAAAAGTCTTGCGAGCAAGAGTTTGCGAGATGTGTATAAACTAAGTTAGATAGTTGCATAGAAATACTAGAACACACATACACCTCAGTTTTTGCGCTTTAAGTCACGTGAAAGGCAAAACAATGAGCAGAAAGATCTTAAATGCTTTGTAGCTCATAGGGTTATTGTAGAATTAAGTAACTCTGAAGGTTCCTCAGCACAAACAACTCCCTTCACATTACACATTCATTTTGTTGTTAATATGAAAACTTTAAAGCGACAAATATATCAAGTGATGTACAAAAAACGAGTTTCAGAGCCACTGAAATGTTTTCTCATCTATGCTTTTCTGTATTTGTTTGGATGTAGTGTTGCAGAAGAACGGGTTTGATTTTATACTGACCTGTCCAAACCTTCATGATCCTGTTCATCAAAACTCAGTGTTCAAATCATCTTAAAAACACGCAGATCACAGACAGGAGACAGATTCAATTCCCCACACACAGAGGGCTGGTGAAAGTGCAGAAGACTGAGATAAAAGTACTTAAGTGAGGGAAACAATAGACATTGGCAGCAGAGAGTGGAAGAGGGAAGGCATTCGCACTTGAGCCCCATGCAAACATTCATCTGGCTTCTGTCTTTTCCTACATTCATGCTGCACAGGCAATTCCAAGATGATAAGCCAGCTGTGTGCTTCTCAAGGAAACGATACTGAAAAGGGACAGAGCCTACATGCTGACCTTACTTACGCCAGCTTTACTTCGGCAGGGGAGGAAGGTTTCATAAAAGGATTATTCTGCTTAGTCACCTTTGACCTGCCTGGCTGCCTTCCATAATGGCTCAAGCTGCCTGTCCATCACTCAGAGAGAAGCAGAAAGAGAGGAAGATAAGTGAGGAGATGGTTTCAACCTGTGGAGCGGAATTAAAGCCTCTGTTGCTTTGCTGGGGAGGAATAAAGGGGAAATCGGACAAGTGAGTTGTCAGCCGCCAAAGTCAGTGCCAGTAAGTCAGCAGGTCAAGGTAATATGGCAGAACTGAAGGCACCTTTTTCATCAGTCATGAGACAAGGACGTTTAACATTTTTCCTCTGCTGACAATCTATCAAAAGTGGCAGCAAAGTTGCGAGGAAGAACTCAGATGCCAAATGCCAAAGAATCATATTTTTCAGTGCTTTTCACTGGAGGTGGAGAGGGCCTTCCAGTTCTTCAGTAAGAGGTACCAGGAATGACTCAACCATACTTGAAAGCAACATTTTAGAGCACACATCTGTTAGAGTGACTCATCTAATCTAGATAATAAAGACTGCAATTCAGTCCAGGACCTGAGAATAACCCTGAAGAGCATGCAATGGCAGAAACATAGTTTCTTAGTTCTCATCCCTTCTACCAGGAAGGAAATGAAAAACATAATGAAAAAGCATCTATAATACACCACACATTAATCATGATGTGATATCTCACAAATATATGTATTTACATAGCTTTCCAGAAGTATATTTGTTGTCCTGAATGCTTTGAACTCCAGAGCCACAGCTGACCATTACAGGCTGTTGATGTTTTAAATGACAGTGAGCCAGTGAGCTGTAACAACTCACTCCAGCTAAACAAAATCCACTACAAATCTCAAAGGAATCTCTGTGAGGGAGGCATCCAATTCCACCTTTCTTTGAGAAATTGTCCACCAGGCATGCAGGAATGAAAGAAGCAGGATTGAGAGGGCAAGAAAGCAAAGAAGACTGAGCCATACAGAGGGAGAGGAGTGATGTGGGAGCGAGAAGGAAGGAGGTGGAAATGAATGCATGAAATAGCGTAAGCAGGAGGCAGAGAGAGAAAGCAGGTTTGCAAGAGTCCAGGGGATTTTTCTCCTCTCCATTCTCTCCTTTTCCTCTTCTGGCAATGTAGTGGTTATTTACTGCAGCGTCTCTCCTCCCGGTGGAATGGGAGGGAAATGGGCTCTTAACTGGGTTTCCATATATCACACTCTGACACTGATGCTTGTAGTTTAGGAATGCCTACACCTGATGTTTCTTTTTAAAATCAATTATTTACAGAGTATCTAAAGAGTCTTGCAGTTCATTGCAGCTAATTGCAGTGCATCGCCACTGTCATCGATCAAGCCAGCACGTTTTGGTCTCTTTCAGCTTTGTTTTATGTGGTTGAGAAAAAGGTATTAATATGAGTGTGAATGTTGAAATTGTAGTAAGTGAGTTGAGCAATTTACCTTTCAACCAGAACCCCATGAGACATGAAAAAATCTATGCGTCTGAGATGATAATCATAAGACAGTCATTGCCTTTATAATGTTTATAATGCTTTGGCAGTATATTTTTGCTATGCTGCCGTGTCACATGTCAGTTCAGCTGCCTCCCACTATGGAAATATTGTTAAAGAGAAAGAGAGAGAGGTAAATAGATTGGTTATGGAAATGTTTTTCTGACAAGCAACCTATTGTGGTCAGAGGCCAGAGAGGTGTGACATTTTATTAGCGCCACAAAATTGAATTTTTGCTCTCAAATGTGACACCTGGACTCTTTGTGCAGTCCGTGTTTATTCATCCTAAACAGCAAATGACTTGACTGTATGTTAGCTGCAGTTAGCAGTTACACATTTGCTGTAGCTAGCAAGTAGCATATACAACAAATGCAGGGGGAGTGTGCGTTTGAATACATTTGTATGACTCTCTGACCTCTCTCAGAACTTACCAGGAACTGATTGTTAATGAAGTCGAGACAGAAAACCTCAAGAATGAAAAATGTTCAGCTATCATGGACAAATTTAATCTTTATTTGTACTGTCTGCATAAATTTACACCTTCTCTCCTCATCCCATTGACTCTGTATGCAATCTAAACTCTAATATCAATGAATGTGAATGTGACACCAGAGACCTCCGAACAACAGTCACTGTTAATTTCTTTGAGCGACGACCTTAAATGTTCCTTGAGGTCGTTTTATAGCTTACCATGAGTTTTAGCCCAGGCTATGAATTTTCAGCAGCTTTATTCAAATTGCTTTAGTTGCTTGACCATCTCCTAACCTCATGCAAAGGCTCATCAAATCAGAAGACACTATTTTGGTTGTATTGAAAGGCAATGAGAAATTATCTGTTCTGTTCTTTCAGAGTTTCAGTCACATGGCATTCATCTTAGACCATCAGGCTACAAGGCTCAGCATGTTTGCTCCTTGATTCTTGTGGCGTGAGGATTGTGTAGTACAAAATAATAAGAGTCATGAAGCAGTCTTTTGAATACAGATGTAAGATGGACGCACCTGTAGCCCACAGGGTGGATTAAGCTGTCCTGCAGTGTGGAAGTATGTTTAATTTTCTTTTCATTGTGCCTGCCCCCCAGCAGGAGCTTTCACACTCTGATTGCTTTTACATGAATCTAATTGCATTAGGTAAACCAATAAATACATTAACCTTTACAAATCAAAACATGCCATCTCCTTCTGGCTGCTGCTTTTGCCTAAAATGGTTGGAATAAACAAAAACATAATTTTCCCCTTTCATTTATACTGGTCTGTCCAAGTGTTTATTCAGTCAGTGGACCTGTTACTCCTCTCTTTTGAATGAAAATATTAGAAATGCTCATATAAATTTTTTTGTTTGCCTGCCTATTATTAGTCTTTTATATAAAATGCCACAGACTCTTAAATGCAGCATAAACAAGCATTATTAAGCAATTTTATATTATTATTATGCTTTTTTAGTCAGGAAGAGTTCCTGTTTTCACCCCAGTCCTCATGGAGTTTCTGTCCTCAGTGGACTCGTAGCTATATTTACAAAGATTATTCTTAAACTCTTGGATGTAAAGCTGAGATGAATAACTAAATTCATAAAGTGTAAAAATATAGAACATAATTGGCAAAACACAATAATTAAACACATCAAAACGATACAAACCCACATCAATACAC
>NW_018127898.1:5959727-5960775 GCF_001952655.1 Monopterus albus | reverse complement strand
CGCCAGCGTTGAGTGAGGATACCAAAAGCGTTTTCCACAACTTGACGGGCTCTGGAGAGGCGGTAATTGAAGACTCTTAAATCCTCCTGAAGGCGACGGCCTGGATATGGCTGAAGAAGGTAAGGCTTCATGGGAAAGGCCTCATCAGCTACAACCACATAAGGTACTGGTCCCAGGTCAGGTGCAGCAAGGAGAGGAGAGGCTGATGGGACATGAAGGTCACCTGACTGCAGGGCTTTGCCAAGGCGAGAGTTGGCAAAGATGCCCCCATCACTGTTGCTGCCAAAACCTCCAACATCAACAGCAAGAAATTTGTAATCTGCATCCACAAGTGCTAGCAGCACAATAGAGAAGGTGCCCTTGTAGTTGAAGAACTGGGAGCCAGAGTTAGAAGGAGCCTGGATAACAATATGCTTTCCATCCAATGCACCTATGCAGTGGGGGAAATTCCACCGCCCTTCAAACCTCCTGGCAGTGTTCAACCACATCTCTTCTGTTGGAGATGGCATGTGAGATTGCTTCATGACCTCCCAGATTGCTGTGCAGGTCTCTCTGACTATCTGTGCTACAGTTGAAATTCCAAGGCGAAAACTGGCTCCTATTGTTGTTAACGAATCACCACTGCTCAGAAATCTGCAAAAAATAACGAAGACATATTTGTATATGTTTATTTTAACAGATTCATAAATTAATAGTGTGTTTGTTTCTGCATCAGATATCAGTTACAAATGGCCTATGATCTAACTAGCTGGAAAAAAAATCACGTGTCAATTCTGTGACATGTTTCAAAAGCAGAAATCAGTTTTCCTCTTTATGTGTGGTTAACAGCCAGAGAAAAAAGCAAAAAATATGAGGCAAATAAAATGTTGGCTAATGGAAAATGGCAAAGTGGTAGAAGTGATGATCAGTTGTTAGCTTATTTCAATGCAGTTGTAACACAGTTGTCAAATCAGCACAGATGTGCTTGTGAACTAAACTGATTTCATTACAAATAAACTTAATTTTTTTTTTACCTCAGACACACGGCCAGGCGCTGTTCTGGGTCGAT
>NW_018127898.1:5957055-5957757 GCF_001952655.1 Monopterus albus | reverse complement strand
CTGTCCATTCTCTTACTCTACACCAAATTTCACAAATCTGACCAGCAGGTACCATTACCCCCTTTTTTCCTGTTTTTACACTGCACTCATAGCATAGAAGAGGACCAACAGTCTTTGTGAGTTTGGGCAGCATGGACTGGTGAGCGGTGAAACTCCTTGGTGGTGAGCCAATGTCTCTGTCCTCTGCCAGGGAAGGGGTGGTTGGGTCTTCCATCTGGATATTGGCCTGTTCCTCTACTCCAGTCGCAGTGGCATCCGTAGGCCGCTGTAGATCTGTGATCAGGTCATCTAGGAGGAGTAATTGGGACATGCCTTCATCCTCCAAGGACTGTAACTTCTCAAATAGTCAACAATCAACACATACAAGTCAGTGTCGCTCAACTCTTCAATGCTTGTTACGTTGACATCATCAATAGAGCGGACTACGACCTGTAGCTGACTTGTGCTCAGACTTGAAAGTTGTCTCTGGATCTTGACAATCAGTGTTCGCCTTGGTGCATTAGTGGCCATTATGACGTTTCAACGGTGGTAGACACTCTCGGGATGACCCACTTGGTTTAAGCCTTCCTTGAAGTGCGGGCCACCTCGAACGCTGTCTCTGCACTCTTCACCAGGCAGTTGCTCTCACTGTATCCTGGACGAGCCCCCAATTGTTACCGGCGCCAGCCCTAGGGGAAGCTGGGCAGTAGCAAGTGGCACACA
>NW_018127898.1:5945891-5956894 GCF_001952655.1 Monopterus albus | reverse complement strand
AAAACGATACAAACCCACATCAATACACTCAATCCTAACACTGTAATCCATGGCATATCTCCCCTCTCTCGTCGCTCTCTACACACACGCACACACAGCGGTCGGCCACATCAAACAAACATCGCCGCCAAATGGCGGGTAAAACATCTACATGAACACTAGCATGGCATGCACCCCAAACCTGAAACTGACTCCCTACATTAACTTAAGACAACTTGAATATTCGTACATGTCACAAAGCACTTTAGACCATTACAATGCCCGACAAATGCTTCAATACACACTTACATACTGAACCATCCACTACTGAACAACGGTGAATTCGCGGTAAAAACAGCACTAATTCAGTAGCACCAAAACACTCTTTAACTAACAACAAGTACTTAAAATAAGCACACCATGTTCACAATACCTTCGCTTCACTCTAGAGTGAGTTAGAATCGCGTTTGAGTTTTAAAAAAGTCACTTTTATTGACATACCTGTAGATAACGTGAGAGGACATGTTAACTAGGCCATAGCTTGTTTAATTCTGAGGCTGTGCCTGCACTTAATCTTTCCCGTCCCCACAGTCGCGCCACAGCACCATCTATCGGTCCGGAGGCGTATAGTGTACACAAACTTCATGAAAGACAGCGATAAAACAAAAAAATATATAGGGGGTGTCTGTTTAAATGTAAAACTTAAAAAGTAGCGTTTTCCAACCTACTACACATGACTTTCTCTGTACTCATTATTTCATTCATGGATGAAGTTCATGTCAATGTCTTCTTCCAGGCAGATGGAGACAGAGTTAAAGGGAAAGCCGGGGGTGGGGCTGACATGTAAAAGACTGTAAAAAAGAGAAAATAGGAAGTAAGAACAAGGTGAATGATGGCAAGATGATCATGGGGAACAAGCTGAAGACAGCAGCAAGAGATGGGGGAGCACAAGGGAAGGAGAGAGAAGGCTGATTGACAATTTGCATCCTCTTCAGAGGGTATCAGTGGACATGATTGAATTCAGTCAGGCTGAACCCATTAGGGGTGCGCTGCTGTTGGAGGCCAAAAGCAGAAAGCCATTCACGGGCCCCGGGTCCTTGCTCTTCACCAGTCTCCATTTATATTCATGCCAGTGCTGAGTTATTGAGGAAGAAGAGAGAGAGAGAGAGAGTAAGAAGAACTGAAGCGGGCCTCGCTCATCCATCCATTTGCTGTTTGTGAGCCGTAAGGTTCTTACCCACTGCCAGGATCGCTCACTTAACCTGGACACAAGTGCTCCCATTTGCATGTGATTTTCATGGGTCAATATGTCTATAAATTGGATTTAAATTGTAGACATGTAATGTCTCAAACCACTTAAATGCACTGGGAAAAACCATTTAAAAGCTCTAGTGAAATTGCAAAGGACATTTGCATTTTAGTTTAATGTGTCTCTTCTCATTAGCCTGCCTTGAAAATGGTGCCATAACTGAAACTTATCCAGTGCATTTTCTTGGGAGACAGCCACATTTCACATCTTGGTAGAACTGAGGCAATCGTTTTACGGAAGGTTTTTCTTTGTACTCTTTAGTAGATCCCTGGGCGTGATGAGAGCAGTGGAGATATAACACACTGGAAGGTGTGACAAGCCGCAGTGGCCAAGGGCTGGGAACATTTCCTGACAGCCGTCCCACCCCACATGTTCCCATTTGCCTCAGTTAGACAGCTGATCCAGAGCAGCCTGAGAATTTGACTAGGTGACAAAGAAGGTGGAGTGTTGTGGAGAGTCTTCCATGTGTTGCCATTTATCTCACAAACACAGAACATGCGCCCAAAGCTACAATACTGCAGCATCCTTGGTTTGTACCACAGCTGTCAAGGCGGAGATGATGGAACCCTGCCGTCAGACTTCTCTTTCTTTTCAAGAGTGAAAATCAGGATTTAGTATAAAAGATTTCATCCTTTTTTTGTGAGCGCTTGGATTGGAGCTTTGTTTTGTTCAGCGACTGTGTGTGACTCAGAAGTAAGAGACAAATAAGGGACACTGGAAAATTCACATTTTAGTTTGTACCTTCCGAGTGCACTCAGCGGGATGCCAAACTGCCAATTAGACTGTTTTCATACAAGCTGCCATGGCGCCACTAATCCAGTTTTTATACATTTGCTCCTTGCTTTGATGTAATTATCAAAACACAAATTTGATAAGCTCATTCAGAGTAGTTCGGGGGTCCAGCCATAGCTGAAATAACATTTAAAGTCATAAATATATGGGTTATTTGAAGCAGAGGTAATTAGATGAATACCAATGCTCTTGGGACTCCTGTGCCAGAGAGTGGCTGTAGTCTTCCATTTACTGCACATGTAGCAATACATTTGTTCCCAATGTCTGTTTTGCCCCTCTTCATTCCTCCCTCTCTCTTTGCATCTGTCTCTCATTCCCCCTCTCCTGGCTCTTCCTCTCTGTCCCTGAGGTTTAAAATAATCACAAAGGGATCAAGTTCTAGTTATAAATGTCACAATTAGCAGGAGGTGGAGAGAGAGAGAGGGTCTTGAAAGTGGTACTCAAGTGACTGGCACAAAAACATTACCAGGCCATAGTTTTTATTTAGGCAGGCTTAATGCAGGCTATTGACTTCTCAATGAGGACCAGGATTAGGTCAAATATACTTCACTCACTAATGCATGCCTAATGGTTCCACTATAGATTGGCCATAAAAGTGGATGATCATAAATATCGCTGGATTTTAAAACATTTATGAGTGAAATCCAATGCCCTGCTTCCAAAACTGAGAGTCTCTGAGTGGTGGTACTGAATCCAGACGCAGTGCAGTATACGCCTCATGTTAAAAGGTAGTGGAAAGTATTTGGACTCAGCGCAACTATTGTACATCGATTCTAACACAGTTCAGTATCACTCTACTAGCCATGTTATTGTTTTGGCTGTTTTGCAGTTGACTGTGTCTCCAGCCAGTGTATCCATAGCAGAATAATGATAGAGGAGCTACAGTGCATGGCAGGTTCATACTGGATTGCCATGGTTACATCTGTTTCTGTGGCACAGCTGCTGACAGGTGCCTGCTTCACCTGTCACAAGCTCATCTGTCACCTTTGACCCCCGGCAGAAATTTAAGCAAAAGGCTGTTGAGCTCAAATCCTGAAATCCCAGACACTCACACAACATTCTCAGTGCTACTGTACTGTATATGCTGTGTTTTCATTGTAAAAACTACAATTCGTGGCAGACTTACAGTTAAGCAGAATTTCCTCCCATCAGCTGTGGTATGACAAACATCACCGCTGGTGGGATTGGAGGGAAAACCTCTGTAACCACCCGACGAAGGAGCAGCTTGGTTCAGTGGAGCATTTGCCCATTTATGTCACAGTTTATTGTGTTTCCTGTCATGAAGCTCTTCATTTGGCACACTCCAACCCCTGTTTTTGTTTCCAGCTTCACCGCTCTCATTTACACTCACCTGTCTTCCATTAAAGTAATCAAAAAATTCACTGTAAGTCTCCTGCCAACATGCCCAGATTGCCAGACTGTTATTGGAGACGTGTCCAGTATTACTCACCTGCATACCAGATCAGCATACGTTGCCTGTTCCTTTGTTTATCTTCATGTACTCTATGTTGCTGGACTGTGTATCTGCCAGTGGTCATCATTTCATGGATGATCCCCTCTCATACTTTCTGCTCTGCATTCTGTTTCCCTTTTCATGTACAGTAAAGATTCTATAATTTCTAGTCAGTAGTTTCATTTCTAATTTCTTGTTTTCCATGTTCATGAATAATCCCAAGTGTGTTTGCTCCCTGTTGAGCATTGTTTTGTCAGGTCAGGCTACATAATTACTTAATTACCCTACTGGCTGTTGTATGTAAGTGTTTTCTCCCTGTTACTTGTTAAGAGATTGGATTTGTGTTATGTATTCAGCTCTGCTGTTTTGAGATGAGAATGGTCTGTCGGAGAGCTCAGTTGAGTTTTGCTTTTTCTGGTTTAAGAGTATTCTCTTAATTTCTCTATGTATATCTTGTGTTAACCCTGAGGCCATTCTCGATTAAGCCCATTTGATGTTTTAGGCCATGCTCTTGCTTGTCCTCCTCAACATTTGCCAAAATGCTCACCTGTTTAAATTTTCTCCACCACTTTCCACTGCCTCTGTTGTTCATTTGGGTCAAACCTACACATTTATTTACAGACCTTGACAGTTTAGGTTGCAGAGGGGTTTGCTATATGCACAAACAAATCTTTAAACTGAGCTGACTCTTCTGAGTTATCCATTATCAATGTAGAAATCATGGAAGTGGAACCCCACAGTTACTGAGAGGCCAGTGTCAACTCAGTCCTAATGCACAGTATGTTACACCCTCATTTAAAACTTATTACAAGACCACTAATGCCACAAAATCTCATAACTATCAGATTTATTCTGTAATTTTATTACTCAGTGGTAAATAATAGACTACTGAGCTATAAACCTTATAAAGTATGCAGTGATTATATAGGCTGGATTTGTACTGTACAGAGCATTATAAGTGAAAATAAAACTGAAATAGTGTCGGATTGATGCAGTCATATAAATGGCTTCATTAACATTTTTTATATTTATTTCTACCCTCATTGCACCAGCTAAATAAAAACTCACACTGCCTTCCTCTGGCTGCAGATCTGAGGTGCTGTCTCTTGAGATGGAGAATGGTACAGAGCAAAATCCACCTGGTGAAATGAAGTTGTGTGCTGTGGCTGTTCACATAACCTGCAGGAGGCTAGCAGGCTAATAGTGGCTCACAGAGAGTTAAAATAAACAGTGTTTTATCAGATGTTTCACCGCCCTTGACCTCTGTCACTGTGCTCACACTCACCACAGCCCAACAGCATCTCTTCCTTTCTGCTGCTTGTATTATTTCACCTGCAGTTTTAAACCATGCTCTCCATTACTTGTTGAACAAGCAGTCAATCCCACCACCTCTCTCAAACCGAGTGGATTTTGGAGAACCTCATGGTATTTCACAGGGTCAAAGTTTAATCAGATTGAACTTTAGAGAGGAGGAAGGAAATTGTGTGGCAGCACATCTGAACCAAAAAAGAAGGTGTGCTTAAAGATGCCCACATACAGTAGCCTGTAGGCCCATCACCTATGGCTTTTGCAGGGCATTGTGCTTGCAAGGTAAAAGAGGGCCCTGTGTATTTTAGCTGTTTCCCAATAAAACGAAACAAAAATGTAGCAATCACAATAAATTTTGTCTCCATGATATTCTGGCACATAAAAAGTTTCTTTTTCACCCTGTCTTTGTTCATCAGTATTTATAGCATAAACGCGCTAGTTGTAGTCTAACTGCTCATAATGAGTCATTTTTATGAACTCTTTCTGATTACTAGAGAACATAAATATACTCATAAGGTGCAGTACAATGCTACCTGACTTGCAGTCCATCCCCCTCATTTGGGTCCAAGGAAGGCTGACGAGTTACCTGTCAAGTACATTTAACGTCATATATACTGCTTTTGTTTGTTTTTTTTTGTTTGTTTGTTTTTTTGTTTTTTTTTATGTAAACACAAACTGGAACAGAACAAAATTTTCTTGGTTTGGATCAAATGAAGTAAAGTGCAAGTGTGAAACCAAGATGGAATGAGCAGTGCATCATATGCACCACCTGGTAAGAGAAGACTGTATCGTCAGAGAATTTGACATATTCATCACATATTTCTGCTTTTATGGAACAATGAATCAGTTGCTGATGTATATTAAACACATTCTGCTGTCCACATTATTCTCACCACTCTCTTTTCTGCTGCTCTTCTCATCTTCCAGTTACTCCTCCTCTTCATTACCCATGAAACAGATCAGTACATCTCTCTGTCTCATCTTCTCCTTCTTTCTCCCTATCTCTGCTTTACACACTCAACCTACTAACTGCACACATGCCACAGACAAAAACAAACAGTTTATTTAAACAAGCTTTGCTCTTTTGTTCCCTGCCGTGAGCGGGTTCAGGAAGAGGTTTGCAGCAGATAGAGCGTGTCCAATGGATTGCTGCTCAGGAGTCAATTAACTGGGGTCAGTGCAAATGAACAGAACAAGGGCATAATCAGGTCCAATCTAAGCTAAATCCTGCCTCTTGACTCATCTATTAAAGCATGCTGGTAAATTGACTGCTCTGGACTTTAATGGGATGCATTTTAAATGTTTGGGGACAGTTAAGAAACACGGTGCGGTGTTTTTAGAAGAGGCGGATAACAGTAACAGAAATGTGAAGAAAAGATGCAGAGCTCCTGACTACGCTGGCCTAATGAAATGAATTTCTAGGCATGGCTTGTTCACATAACCCCCTTCCTCACTGCAGCATATCAGCCTTGTCTCTCTGAGACGGAGCAGGGTCTGTTACAAGCATTTTTAATTAATTACCTTCCCTTAGCCACAAAAAGAGCTTCAGTCACTCCGCGCCACTGCGCCCAAACACTAATCCAGGAAATCCAAGCTGACAATCCTCTCAAGGCTGTCCTCTTCCCTTAACAGTCATTTACTTGCTCATTTTATGCGTGAAAATCAACTGGCAACATTTCAGGTCAAAGATGAATTCCCACGTGTGATTTAGCTGCCACTCTGCTACATGCCAGCTGATGAGTGAGTTCACTGCAACGCTTCAGTGAGAAACAATCAAATATGTTTGCTACTCTCCTTCTGCTGTTTACCACCTCACACCTCTTTTTTCCTGTACATTTTTGCATTGCCTAGCCTATTAGTGACACCCAACATAAAGTGTCTTAGTAAAGGTGGTGGGCCACCACATGTCACCAGAACGGCTTCATTGCGCTTTGTCTCTGAACTCTGAACAAAATTCTTCCAAAAGATGCGGTTGAGATCTAGTGACTGTGAAGGCCACAGCATATGATTCACATCATTTTCATGCTCATCAGACCATTCGGTGACCCCTCAGGCCCTATGGATGGGGACACTGACCTCCTGGAAGAGACCACTCCCATCAGGATAGAGATGTTTCATCACTGGATAATAGTGATCACTCAGAACAACATTGTACGGACTGGCAGTGACCCTTCTCTAAGGGGACAAGTGGACCCAAACCAGCATCTGCATTTGTTTCTTCACGCATTTTATTCAGGACTTTCTCTTCATTTGACACCTGTCTGTATATTTGCAGTATTCCTGGGCATGTGTGGATATTGGCTGGTCCTCTTAGAGTAGTTTGTCTATATTTACACAACATGAGGTCTTATCTTAATATGCATAATGTTTCATATCATCAGAGGTAAAATTCACGCCACTTTCCTCCACATCCTCCAGTACAGTAAGTAAATACATCACAGTGTTGCATTATTGGCATCTTATCACAAATGAATCTATATCAAGCAGTACTGGATTTCTTGCTCTGCCTTTGTTTTCCCCCCATACAATTAATGTAAAGAAAAGATATGGACAAAAGGAGAGGTGAGCACAGATAAAGGTTTCTTCATTCAAAAGTTCAACCATGTACTATAATTCAGTGTCCTTTAAACTCAGATTGTCCATTTCCACTGTAAAAACAGAAACATATGTTTTAAGAAATGGAGATTAAAACAATTAAAGTCTGACCCTGTGGTGTGTACCTGCTGCGGCATTAGAAGTAAAACTTTCAAATAAAGTATGCTTGCCTTGTTCCTCCTATATTTCACTTCAGCGGTATTCTGTTCAGTGAGCAGTGCAATGAAAGTTTGAAGCATTTTTAAAGGATTGTAAATCGAATCTGTGGATTGGACACAATGGGGAAAAGGGGAAGAAAGGGCACAGTCATCAGCAGGCTGCACGATATTAGACTCTCCTCTTATAGGAAGGCTCAGGGCTTCTGTCAGTGTCAGCTGGAACAGTGTAGCTGGGTCTGTGCTGGAGAACTTGCCAGTTATTTCATTGCTATTTGGTACGGCCTATTCCTCTCCTGTTAATATCCCCAAATAAATTGGAGATGCTGCTGTGTTACTGCAGACATGTCTGAATGTACAAGTCTCTAGGTGTATTTACATTTACCTTTTTGTTTAATCTGTTATTGGTCCTCTAATGTGTTCTTTACAATTCTACTTGTAAAGCATCAGTCAGGAGCGCCAATCCGATTCTGTCTCATTACTATCTCATTATCATGGATTTGTGCAATTTCTGACTTTATGAAACCTCAGAACTGAGGATTTTATTACAGATGTTATAAATAACACCAACTAAGTTAGTGAGGAACTGATTTTTTACATTTGTCATTCCTGACAAACAGTGATTTCATTGCCCATGGTAATACTTGTTACATATATCGATGTTTTTATTAGGAATTCAAACTTTAGCGATGACTGCAATTATGGCCTGAGTTGCATTATGTTGAAATGTGAGACAAAAGCAATCTTACATTAACTCTACTGTTAATCTACCTGGATTTGTGTGTGTTTTTCTGGTTTCTTGTGTATTTTTGTGCATTAAAACTAAATAAGACTAAAACACAGTAAGTCTAAACAAATCATACCTAAGCACATAGAACCTTAAATTTCCAAGCAAAAATGTAGTTCACAGTATTAGACAGTTCTATCTGCAAAATACTTTACCTGCTCTTACACATTCTGAATGCCTTTAGTTTGATAAATAAAAACAGTTTTGCGGTTCCAGAATGTGAAATCTTTGAAGCTCCATATTTCTAAACTACTCAGGAAATGTCTCAGTTAAATGCTCCAAAATATCTGACAGGAGAGAACAAAGTTTAGCATGTGTTCATCACCATTTTCATGCTGTTGTAAAAGAGTTGTAAAACAATGCAAAACTGCAGAAACATCTAGATTAGGCTTGTCTCTGTCTGACTCGTTTACATGAACCCCATAGGAGGCATTTATCTGACACTCCACCTCCCTGATGAGCTGTGCATCTTCGACCCAATAAAAGACTCATGGAGCTCCGCTGACAGCTCTGTGCTGTAGAGAGCTCTGATCAAAAAGAGCTACAGTCATTCTAATAGCTGCACCTCATTGCATTATATTTCACACAGTAAATATGGCATCAACCTGTCAAGGCCCAGTGAAATTTAGGACGCTGAGACGACAGCCTATTTTTTACCCTACCCAGAGCTTTTCCATGAAAAAACAGGACAAAGTGATAGATCTATGCTCACATTGTAGAGGCACTAATCATGAGCCTGACATCTTTGGTTCGCCAGCTATGTAAGGTTCTCACATGTAAATGTGCCATAGACACACTTAGAAGATTTAAAACCATTTGTTGCAAATTTGTAGTTAGAAAATCCTTGACTGCACTTGATATGAGTTATGGCTTTTGTTAGTACATGATGACAAAGCCTTGATGAGCACATGTACATGCAACTTTGTGCTGTTACTGGCTTGGAGAAGAAAGCACTGGCTGTTTTGTTCTAATTACAAGAGAAGGATTTGAAGGAATTTATCTGTACACACCACACAGTATAACACCCTCTTTGGCCTTTGCTTTTGTGGCTGCACAAAAATCTTCTTTCTATACTTTTCTGTGCCATTGTCACTTCAGAAAAATGTTCCCATTTTTGTGGCAGTATAGTCAGTCACAGCAGATTTTAAGGACATAAGCAGATAACCAGATAATCTCACTTCAAGCTTCATTCCTGTGAGGTAGCGCACAAAGTGTTCAATTGTTTTGAAGAGATTTAGGTGAGACGGAATCCAGCTGCTCCTCTGACAGCTTGGCTGACACAGTCCTCTAGTTCCAGAAAAGTGTTGTGGGTTCATTTATTGGTCGTAACTACACAAAGACAAGGCTCCTTTGATAAACCTTAAGCACGTGTATGTGGGATTAGTTTTTTCATAATACAATACATTCAATATTTCCATTTTAGGGACACCGGTCATGCATGGTTTGAGCTTTTTATAACTGTAGTTACAGAAAATTCTACATTGCATATTAAAACCCTGGGAGAGAGAATCTAGTCATTTCTAAACTGAGCTGAAATCAGCCCATGTTATCCTTTAAGGGAAACCATGAGGAAAGCATTTCTATAATGAAGCAGTTGAGCTGGAAAAAGAAATGATAGAGGGCTCAGTCAGGTGTGCTGCACTTTGTGGGAATCTGGTTAGAAGTAGTGCTTTGACTATAATCTTGGATGGAAATAAACAAGAGGGTAAAATACAAGACAGATAGTGGCAGAAACACCCCATTAATTAAGCTGTTCAGTATCTTCCATTTCATTATAATCTCTGTTACTGTAGTAACACACAGCAGTTTGATTCAAAAATAGCAAAGTAAATATAAATGATGACTTTTTTTGTCATAATCAAGTTTAATTGTTTTCATTTGGATTTGGAGCTACAGTAAAAATAAAACTGAAAGTGAAGAGCAGTGAAGGAGTCACACTGATTTCATTATTCAGAGAGATGATATGACTCAGGAAATGCCACTATAGGAGTCCTGTGGGTTCTGCCGCCATGCACCTTGCACACGTAATGGAGTTTGTGCACTTCTGGTTTCCATATCAGTGGAGCTGAAATGTCAGAGGAGTAATATGGACATCACCTCCTGACACCGTAAGCTTAATTAAATATCCTAGGCACATCTCAGCTATACCAAGATGAAAAACAAGTGGGTGATGGGGTGTTCGGTTCCTGTGAATGTGGTATGTTTCTCTGTCATGTGGCTGGTGTAAATGTAGCATTGTCTAGGAATAATAAGCCAGTCTTGTGTCACTAATGATGTCTCAGGAAAATAAGTTTCAACGTATGCAGCTATTGTTCATGTTTAAGTGAGAAAATGTCCTGTAAATTATAATATATGTGTAATGCTGGAATGTTCTTACACACTTGTAAATGTACAAAGTTGATATGTACTGTAGCATAAACAAATACATAACTAAATAGCTTCTTCATGATGTTTGTCACACAGCCTGATTGAGTTTTCACTGTGGCCCTAGGCTCCAGAATATCATTTATAGACTTATCTAGTGGCATCCCATCCAGTCCTTGTGTGTGTGTGTGTGTGTGTGTGTGTGTGTGTGTGTGTGTGTGTGTGTGTGTGTGTGTGTGTGTGTCTTTTTCAGAGCTGCGC
>NW_018127898.1:5943732-5945851 GCF_001952655.1 Monopterus albus | reverse complement strand
ACAGTGCTTGTGTGTGTGTGTGTGTGTGTGTGTGTGTGTGTGTGTGTGTGTGTGTGTGTGTGTGTGTGTGTGTGTGTGTCTGCTTCAAAGCTGAAGGCTAGGAGATGTAGAACAGCACCAGGGGTTTCAGGTTAATGTCAGACTTAAACATGAATTGAGCCCTGAGATAAAGTTGAAATAAGTTTTAGATTTCAGAGACTTTAATAGGCTAAATGTTTCTGATACTTTTCCCCTGGTATAATGATTCTGAATGGAGTCTGAGTAAGTTGTTACATGGCAGCTTCAAAAACTGGGTAAATCAGTTAACCTCTGTTTTATCTAGCCCTCTTTTATTCCGTTTTTTTTTTTTTTTGAAAAACTGGGTTTTAGACTGGCCCTGTATTTGAGAAAATAGAGAGCTGGGTGTCTGACCAGCTGCAGGACACCAGCTGCACTGAGCAACAAACACCCAAAGTTTTGTAACCCATAATGCCAGCAGTGCAGCTAGATTGATATTCCACGACTCTCAACTGCCAGTATATTGGAGCACCTTTTAGCATGTACTGGGAGTCCAGGAATAGTTCTGACCTAGTTGGAGCTTCTGTACTTCACCATCAAACCTCTCTCTCCTTGTAGATTCTGGGTTCCCATGCACTGGGTACCAGAGCCAAATATCTTCACTAAGTTTTATGTAGTTCTTTTCAAAAAGCTGTAGTTCAGCTTTCAGTAGTCTATCTAATCAAAACAGGACATTTTAAGATATTGCACTTTAGGTCATGAATCAATATCAGATTCTAAACTAAATTCTGGTTTGTTTTGATTAGATTATCAGCTGTTGTTTAGTAATATGAAAATGAAGATAATTTAATACAGATTTTGCTACTAGCGCCCAAAGCTCTTTGGTTGAGAAGAAACTGCAGCTTGAGGTCATTAACATTCTGATTCTATACAGGGCCATGTAGAACAAAGCTGTGCTCCTTATCCACTCCACAGCAGGACTGTATCACACATATTTAATTCTTTTTTTTATTACTTTCTGATGTAGATCGAAAAATCCCCATGCAGTTCTGAGTATTGACTGAAAAGCTAAGAGCTTTGACAAACAGATATAAGTGGAAATAATCCATGCTAGCCACATTGACGGTAGTGTCCATTTATATACATGAAGGTCAGTCAATCAATAGTTGGTATTAAAACAAGAAACACAAGGTGATGCTTTGTCAGATCAATGTGTGAGCAATCTATTGCTGTAACATCACAAAGTTCTGACCTTTGAGTTAAATTCTCAACCTCCCAGCTTTACTCTGTGCCTTTTGTGTCTCTCGCTCTCTCTTGGTGTGTGTGTAAATTCAAATTTAACTTGCTTAAATATTCACATTAAGTTACAGTGGAGATTAATTATTCATGACTTTTCAATGTTAACTGTTAGAAACCTGCTTTATGAATATGTTATAAACTAAAGTTCATGTTAGATGTCACAGAAACAGGTTATCACTTCTGTCGACTTTATTTTTGTTGCCAATGTAAAGGCCAGATGAGTCTGCACCCCACCCTCTGTGACTGGCTCCTGGACTTTCTGACCTGCAGGTCTTAGACTGTCAGGATCGGCAATAGGACTTCAGCTAGCATTATCACAAACATTGGCACCCCACAGGGATGTGTCCTCAGTTCTATCCTCTACACCCTGTTCACCCACAAGTGTGTGATACAGTCGTCACTGATGTGAGGACCTCACTTGGACACTTAACACCACACAGCTGGTCAAGCAGGCCCAATGGTGGCTGTACTTCCTGAGGAGGCTGAGGAGGTTTGGCATGTCGCCTAGGATCCTCAGCAACTTCTACAGCTGCATCATTGAGAGCATCTTGACCAGCTGCATCCTGTCTGGTATGGCAGCACTACTGCTATGGACCGCAAGCGCCTGCAGAGAGTTGTAAAGACTGCGAAGAAGATCACCAGGACTCCACTGCCCTCTCTGCAGAGCATTTACCACCACAGAGTGTGTAGGAAGGCTGCCTTAATTCTCAAGGACCCCACCCACCCCCAGCACGGACTGTTCATATGCCTACCCTCCAGTCGGAGGCTCAAAGTGTGAAATGGAGGACCTCTAGACTGAAAAACTCTTTCTTTCCCTCTGCCA
>NW_018127898.1:5899618-5943599 GCF_001952655.1 Monopterus albus | reverse complement strand
TCTCTCTGCATTATATTGTGTTCTTGTTGTATTTTTATTTGCTTCCTTCACTTACTGCTTTAAAGTGCCTTAGTTTTGTGATTTTACTACCTACATAGATTTGTGTTATTGCCCATCTACTTTATATTTCACTTGTATTTTGTGGCATTCATGTGGACGGCAAAGTAAGAATTTCATTGTACAGGGAAACACGTTTCCTAACTGACAAAAAAAAAAATTGGAACCTTTGAGCCTTTGAGCCTTTGAGCCTTGAACCTCAGTGTGTGATAGTTCAGCACCATGGACAGCTCTAACCATTCATACTGTATTAACTAAACATGTCACATATTACCACCAGGTAAACAAAATATTGTGGCGCCATGATCTTTTAAATTTAGTGTAATGTTTACTAACACTGTAAATGAGCACAGCTGCAGTTGTGTCTTAATCTAAATCCAAGGCCTAAAGGGCATGCTGCCTGGATTGTGCACATGTGGACTGAGAGGGATCATAAAAAAAGTTTACTGCAGCTGAACCTTAATATGGAAACAACAAGAATGCAGTCAACCAACCATGCACTTTACAAACACCCTCTTCCTCCTTCTTAACTCCACAAGATCTCAGAAGACTAACAGCTGCCATGCTGACAGCTGTGCTGCAAATTTTACACCTGCTTTCTCCTGACATAAAATTTCAGCTGCAGTTCCCTCTGTCACAGCCATGATAAATTGGGTGCTGAGAGTATTTGCATAGATTTCCATTCTGCCCTCCTTATTTTGCATCTCTGAATGGGAAATTCTTAAAATGCACATTGCATGAGATCAACCACGCAAGTTCCTGCAGTGCTGCTTCTCTTTTTTGTCTTCAGTGCAAAACCTCATTGTCATTTCTTTATTAACATGCAATTTCACTATTTAGTGCCAAAAAACAAGGTGCAAATCCTTAGTGTGTAAATGTCCCCCACTGTCTGATTTAAGATGTCCTCTTTCTTCTGTGATGCCCTCATGGCCTCTTCTGTGACCAAACACCAGCAACAGAGACACCAACACAAGACATCTTGTGGCTAGCCTTTACATTTTTGTTTGCATTTTGGCTAAGCTGGACCACTTTGTCTTTGTGTGTTTTCATCTGTTTTATTATGGCCTTCCCTATGTAAATACATCATCTGTTTGATGGGCTGCATTTAAATCCTTCTGAATCAGATTTGTAACATGTTAAATTGGCAGTTATCTATTAAACTGTTTCAGTCTTCGAAGATAAGTCCCCAACATAATATGTCTGTCTTTGCGTGTGCTGCAAATTAGTCTGTGCACCAGTCTTCTTCACAGCACTAGTCTTGTCTGACTCTGATAAACTTTCTTCACAGAGTCACACAAAAAGCTACATGTCTTCTCTCGTGACTAGCTTAGGCTTACACTGGGAGTCTTACTACACGTATTGTGATATAGCAATGTGCATGTTTTTCTCTACCTGTGCCACTGCCTATGCACCAAATGAATACACATAACAATAAAGCAGATAGAATCTCGGATCCTCAAAGACTGCATACTTTTCCAGATGGATATTCAAATTTCCCAGTGAAGTTTTCAATCAAATGCTAATTAACTTGTCTTAAGGACCCTAAAGCTTATAGCTAAGATAAGTGTTATGCTGTGGATATGTCATGTAAATGGCCAGTAAGTAGGAAGGTGAAAAGAGGGCCTGAAGTTGATGTAGGCCCCAGGTGTAATGCCTGCTGGAGTGATAAGGCCTTGTTTGTTTTTCCCACCCTCCTCCAGTAAGCTAAAAATTGACTGGCACTATCTCAGCCTCTGGTGATTATCTGACGTGCCAAAGGGTTCAGGCTGCAGAGACTAATTGGTTTCATTAACTTCCACTCAAGATAAAAAACAATTGCTTTCATGTAATTGAAATGCTGATTTTCCCATCCATCCCTTCTTTTCTCTCTTTCCTCACTGATGCCTTGTATCAGTCTTCTCTGAGTCCCATATCTGTACCCTGACCCACCCCTCCACCTCTCTACTTAAGGTCAATATGACCATTGTCCTTGTCTTTGTCTTTCTGCTAATTAATTGCTAATTAATTCTGTTATGAGCATCTTTGAGTTGTTGTTGAGTCACAACAAATCTGAAATGTCTTGTGGGTTGATTTAACTGGTTTAACCTTGGCATCTGAAGAACTGAAGAATATGTGTAATGGGTTTAAACTGATCTTAATTCATTTCTTCACCAACAAGATGACTTGAAAAGCCTTGAAAAGTCTAGTCTTTTATATATTAAATTAACAAACAAGACTTAAAATTTTAAGCTTGTCCTATAGCTTGTATCAAGAATGTAAAACCTCAGAAAACCAAGCCCAGCTCTGTGGTTAGGAGAAGCTTTATAGAACAGGCTTTTAAAATGATTTCTACTAGAGTAATATTGCACTTACCATGACATATTCTGACCCACTTTCTGCAATCAACTATTTGTTTTTAATGAAACTGCAGATAAACATGCTCCTGTTAAAAAAACAGAGGATTAAAAACAGGAATAATCCTTGATTTTCAATCAAATTAGTGGAAATGCTACATACTAGAAATAAAGCCTGGGAAAGGGCCTGTATGTCTAAATCTGCTGTTGACTGGCAAAATGTTCATCATTATGAAAAATAAGCACATCTTAATATTTCTCAGCTTTATCTGAGTGTGATGGTAATACAACAAGATCCTGGAAAATTATTAGATCAGTGTCATCAAGTCCTGCTTTATTCTAACCTGAGCTGCTTGTTAAGGGCTCTGTTGTCATCACAGACAAGTCAAAGAAGTGTGATGTCTTTAATGAGCACTTTGTTTTATCTGATAATCCCACTATGAAACAAAATTGTACTGATTCTGCTGGAACTCAGAACCTACAAGGCACAGTATCTCCCAGTATCTCCTTAGACCTTTTACCTGTGGTGAAGTCCTAAATGCTCTTTATTCTATCAACCCAAAAATGGCTGTCGGGGCAGATCAGTTGCATCCAGGTCTTTTGCAGTTGGCTGCACCACTTATTGTGGGATGTATTACTCAAATGAACTCAGTAACTTTTGCCATATTTATAAACTCTCCTGTTTTCATTTCGGTATAGAAGCAGATTTTGTTTTAATGAGTGTCACAGGAGGCAGTTAGTACAAGCAACAATTTTATCTGTAATAGACTATGGCAATACAATTTATATGCACGCCTCTGCCAAAACCCTGAAACCACTTCACTCAGTGTACCATGCTGCTATTAGATTTGTTACTGGAGATCCCTTTAGGACTCACCATGGTAGATTATATCAGAAAGTAGACTGGCCATCTCCAACACTGAGAAGATGGCACCATTGTATGTTATTCATCTATAAAACTCTACTTAATAAGGTGCCTGACTATATTACATGCCCCCTGAGTTATAAAGCATCAAAGTACCAGACCCTTTTATAAGATTATCTTGTTCTACAATCCTTTTTTGCCAGTACAAAAGTAGTAAGATTCCCTTCTGTTACTATGCCCTGCAGAAGTGGCTTACTTTGCAGGAAAGATAAAATTGGCTACTTTTTATTCTTTATCTCAATTTAAACTGCTTTTATATCATAACACAGAGTTTAAATGTGTGTAATGGTTTTTAATGTGTTACTTTCTGATTTTTAATACTACTTTTATTTGATTCATGTGTATATATTTATTACTTTTTGATGGTGTAAATTGTGTGTCAGGACATTATTGAAAATATGAGTTTGCTCTCATCTGGTCTTCCCTGAATAAATAAAGGTTGATGATGATGATGATGATGCTGATTATAAACTAACACTTCAGTTTTATGAGCTCCAGTGAAACATGCTCCAGCGTGCTTGTTGTGGGGTTGTCACATTCCACGATCTTAGCAGCTTCAAAAACTAAACTCTGGATTAGTGTGCACCGATCAATAGCAGGTAGAAATTCATGAGCAAAGCAGTCATCCGTGGTCAAGGTCGGGCTCGTACAAATCACAGAAAGTCTGCATTGCTGGCTTTGACAAAAAAGTTAAGAAAAGAAATCTAAGGTGAGTAAACTGCTACTGTGATGTTGTTGCTTACTTTTCCACAGGGAGAGCTTGAGTGCCTGTACTGTAGATAACATTACTTCCTTTTGTTTGTTTTTTTACTGTTCAAGAAGTTCTTATTTTCAGTAAACCAGTATTGTTGGTACCATATCTGTGAAATGCATATTTCCTATGTTGTGTATTTTCTTAGATGTAAATATACACTGTACCAGATCAGGTACTAGTACTTTTATTGTGTAGCCATACTATCTGTTCATTTGGCATTTTGTTTATAATAGTGCTTCAATGAAATATGAAAATGCTACAAATTTTAATAATCTTATTAATTAAATTATTACATTGTGTGTTATTAAACATTAGTGTCGCTTTTCCCTCACTACCTCAACTGGGAGCCCCATTACTAATCAGTATTATCATTATCATCTCCTTAATGAAAGATAGTTGCAGCACTAACTGTAACAGAAACAACATGATGATGATGGTGTTAGCAGCTGGCATCTTTATAATGAGATGTCACTTTTCATTTAAGAGCAGCTCCATCTAGTCAAACAGTGAGACCCCCTGACTAGTGTGTCACAGCAGAGTGCATACATGAAACACACGTTTTGTAAAGAGTTGTAAATATTAAAGCTACTGTAAATTGCACAATTTTTTTCAGGTTGAAAAAGTTTCACAGAATAAGACCTCAGTGCACATTTTTTTGGTCTCCTCTCACTTCAACTCTTTTACGGTTTCAATACTTTGTGCTGTCTGTGTTTTGTGTTCTGCGGCTTCAACTTTCCATCTTTATTTGGCAAGCACAGATTTTGGGATTTGCAAGTGAAGAAACATTTGAAAGATCTTTTAGACTTAAGTTACATATGACCATAACAGCATTTAACATATAGCATTTTCAGTCTGGAAAATATCTACAGGCTTTAGTGGTCATGTGAGTTTTCATCTAGTGCCACCAGTGAGTCAAAAATTTTGCTTATCCTGTGGAATATCATAACATCTACTGGGCAGACTGGGTCAACATTTGGTTGGCTCCAAAATGAATGAATTGTATGGACTTTGGTAATGCCCTGAGTTTTCATCTCCTGGCATGTTGCAGTTGACATTTGTGGTTTGAAATGTCTAAACAATAATTGATGGATTGTCATAAAATGTGGAACACACATATCCCTCTGAGAATGAACTGTAAGCTGTAATGTCTCCAGGCTGCTAATAAGTACAGACACCTAAGCTGATGAACATGGTGACTATTATACTTGCAAAATATCAGTATGTTAGCATTGTTGCTGTCCGCAGGTTAGAACCCTGACATTCCACTCCACAGCATCACAGAGCTGCTGGCATGGCTGTAGACTCTTGATTCACCTATGAATAACCAAAGCTGCTCTTACTGGATAGTACCAACCCACCCCTGCCTCTTCTCCTCAGTTCACCTGCTCTTTTTGTCCGCTACCCCTATTTAAAATGGGAGTCATGTTATTCACTATGGAAACAAGGTATCAGCTTACTGATCTCAACGCCTCCTACTCCACTTGTTTTGCATATAATTTACCCTTTTCCTCTCCTCTTTAGACCTCCTGGGCTTCTAGTCTTTTATAACAAAAAAGACGAGGGATGACGTGTGTGATTTTGTTTGGTATTGTTTGAAAAGTGACATGCACCAGGGTTGGATGGAGAAGCACAGCGGGGACTGGCTCAGGCCTGTTTGCCCTATAAAGAGGTATTGGCTTTTTGACTGGAGGGGTCCGTGCCCATCATTAATGACCTTTTCAAACACACAGACTGAATACATTGTATTGAGGCTGCACTGTCAAACCTCTTGCTAGCCTAGGGCTGCTTTGTTTGCTGAAGTGTTAGAGCTGCATAAATCAAAGATTTAAAGATTTTAATAACATGCCTTTTAATAGTAAAACAGAAGTGGCATAAGTGGACAACAATAGAAAAAGAGCTACACTGCTGTTTCTGGTGTTTAACATCTGGAATTTGTCAAGCTGTCAAATGTACACACACATTTTTCTTGATGTGAATCATTTATTTGACCTAAAGGACACATTTAACTTACAATATACAGTACTGTATTTAAAAGTTTATAGTGTTCAATAAATGATTTTATTGTATCTCGCCAACATTTTTGGTCTTTCTGTGAGGCTGTTCTCAAAATGAAAATTGAAATTGAAATGAAGTTGATCATTAAATTTTGGGGGGCAGTTATGACACTTGTCATCAATATCAGTATTTGACAGACAGGAAACTATAATTTCAGCTACTCTTGATAAGGAAATAATTTATGAAATTCTTCGCAACCTTTTCAATTTTGTAGCTGGCATGTGGGTTTCAGAACTGAACATAGTGAAAGCGGTTATGTGTGAACAAAAAGTGACAAAGCACAGCAGGTTAAACAAACAGATTGACAAAAGAGACAGACACTTCCTCCCTCAGAAACATTACTCCTCAATTTCCATTTCAGTCAGCAGAAGGGCCCCAGTCCAGGAGTCTGGGTGGGAAAAAACAAGCCACTTTATTGCCAGCGGTGACTAGCATTGAGCAGTGGAGCTTCACATCTCTGTGTTGTCCTCCTTCTGCTGCTGTGAGGAACTAAAGAGGAACCATAGAGTTTACAAGCATATCCCAGTCTTCCTATCTCTCACCAAACACCAGACTTTCCTAAAGTGCAGTACTACCAGTGTTGGGGGCTGTACTGTAACTTGTTACTGTTACTGAGAAAAAATATGCAATTAAATTACGGTTACTAATCAAAATGGTGGTGATTACAAAGGGTTACATCTGAATATATTCTTTTTGATCAAAGGCTTTTACTGTATGTATATAACAGTCATTTTGTTGCTTTGCATCGTTTTACCTCCTGTTTGCATATTTCCAGACAACGTGGGTCAGTAAAGCTGTTGGAACAAAAACACCATCCAGGGTAGGATGACCAACATGGAGCTATCGCTATGTCTATACAGGCTCCATTCATTTGAACACTGCTTTTGATTGGCTCTCTTGTTTACCTTTGCACCACTTCTCATTTTTCAGCCAAATCAACACACATTGCACTAAACTGCCTGAGTCTGCCACACCTGGCTGTGACCCACCAACAACGCCAAGGTGGGTGGTCATGTTGTCGGACGAGAATGTTTTTCGGTGCTGAAAATTCAACAGTATTTTCCTTCTGAAACCAGAAAAGGGTTGTGCTTGGCGCCCATTCAGTAGTCTTTGTTTTTCAGCAGCAATATATTGTGCAGCTGAAGTTATGATGAAGAACCTTTAATAAAGGTTTGACAGCTACAGGTGTTGAGTACAGTTGTGAGGTTTAAACTGCAGGCTTTACATTTATGTTAGGACATTTCAGTTTTATTGCCCAGTTTAAACCTTTTTTTAGAAAAATAAAAGTAATTAAAAGTAAAAAGTTCCATTAGTTTGATGAAGTAATTAAAATAAGACTTATTACATTTTAACAGAGTAACTAGTATTCAATAACTTATTACATTTCAAAACAAACCTTCCCAACACTGCATGCTACATATAGAAGACTTACTAAACTTTGTTTCCACTTTCCCATAGTCATCACTATGCTACGTGGAAAGTAATTGAATGCGTCAAACTATGAGGACTTCTCAGTGGATCCTTGTTTGCCCCGGAGCCTTGTTTCCTCTCAGCTCAGTCATGGGTCATTTGAGTTGGCCATTACACATTAGTGTGTTCTGGCCTTGGGAAAGGCGATACTGTTTAGGGTTGTAATTTAATCATATACTGTAATCTGGGTTAAAAGGTGTCTGCAGTTCCTTACACAATAAGCCTTCCTCCTCTATGCACGTGACATGCACTGTACGCCTGGCTGTGCTGAGAAGCAGCACTTTGTCTGTAAGTGGGATGCACTGATGCTCACTGACAGAAATAGGTCCTGCATATTTGGTAACACATTGCCTGGATATATTTGGATGTGTTGCAATAAAACCTCTGTTTGCTTTCTCTCCTTGTCTCTGTGTTTTATATAAGACTGTCACAAGTAAAATGTTTTATCTTTTTTTTGGTGCAAATGGTTTGCAGTGTAACAACTGATTAATGTCCCCATTGTTTATGCAGGAACAGTCACACATAATATCCTCTTGAATACAAATGTTTTTAAGAAGAATGGGGATAAAGTGATGAGGAAAACATTAGGCTCGAGTAAGTAGCTCTCTGGCTCTTGTCTGTGTCTCTTTCTCTCTCCCTAGGTGCTGTCAATACTGTAAGTAAGATGAAAGGGCTGTCCAGGTGAAATACAATAAAGACATTTCAGCCTCCGGGTTCATGGGTTAGGATCGATAGCCGCCAGGTATGTTTTCCTGTAACTAACATACATGAATACCATTAGAAAATGGATCTGTACTTATTCACAATCATTTTTTTCACTATGATTTCAGATCAGCCATTTTTTGTTGCGCTCCTATAGCTGAGGAAGCAGATTAAAGGCAACCGCTAATTATCAGGCACGATTTTCTACAGTGACACACATTACTTGGGATTGTATTTGTTTGCTATAGGAGCCCATGCAATAATATCCTCAGTTCAATGAAAAACCTATTGATCGTTCTCTAACAGACTAAATATAAGGTCAAGCACACAAACAATGAGTGCCACTAGTTACTGGATGTGGCTAAACATTAGAGTTTTTAAATGTGGTTACTGTTTTTGCGTCCTAATGCATTCAATTCTATAGACTTGTCAAGTTAACTGTGATATTTTATCTATCGGTCTTTAAATACTGGAAATTCTGATCACATTTTTCTGTCAAGCATTAACTAGGGATAAACAACAAAACAACTTCTTCACTGCAGTCCATGGTTGAGGAGTGCTGTGCCAAAACAATTTTGCCTCAGCAGTGAAATCAATATCTGTGAGGAGAGCAGAGACATATGGCTGAAAGATACACAATGCTTGCAGACTTAAAATGTACTGTATGATCAAAAAGATGTGCCTTTACAAATCCCAGCTGTTTTATAGAATGGCATATAAATAAAAACGGCAATTTTACAAGTAATAAATGAAATAAATTAGTGTATTTCTTTACATGAGGTGAATGGTACCATACTTGTATCTGTTTTATCAAATACTGCATCAACTCATCTGTGACAAACTGCCCCACTGTGCAGTTCATTTTGTAACGTTGTATGATTGCATGAACATGGTGGATTAATAAATGAACAAATGCAGCATGGAAAAAAGGTCTTCATGCAAATTAAGTAATTAACAAACCATGTGAAAATTGTTCACGTAAGTGTTCATTAAATTTTTAAGTGTGTGTTACCTCTGACAAAGGGGTGGGGTCAGAGGACACATTTAAATCACTGCAGCAAAGTTTAACTGAAAGCAAGAGTTTCAGCTGGTTAACCTGCTTGTTAATGGTTAATGAATGTACATCTAAGGCACAGATAAACATTTGTATCTAATCACCTGTTCCTCTTCCATAAATGAATTTAAACTTTATTAGAAAGCATCCACCGTTCTCCATCCATCCACCAGACACCCCCGGACTTTCCCACCAATTCCAGTCACCTGACCTTCTCCACCCACTCACACATCTGTTCCAGGGTCCCTCAGCATGTGTAGCAGCCAACAGCACCTGCTCGCTGCCAGACTATTGTGTGCTGTTTATGTTCCGAATGTCTGAATGTTGTTGCAGCCTCATGGCACCTGCCTGTCTGTCTTTCCTCTGTCCTTGTGCTAAAATTGTGATATAATTAGTATGAGAAGTTTAATAGGGAACATGAAGTAATAACACTTTCACAACGTCTGTGGTGAGCACTAAGATCATCTGCCATTTATTCATATGTAGTTCACGGCTAAGTCAAAGACTTGGACATACGCGTCTCATCTGCACCATAAACATGTTCAAATGAGTAACCACCAGCTTTTTTACATTGCTTTCATGATGAATAAAAAAATTCTGGTAAAAAAAATAAAAAATCTGGTTAATTGGGTTTATAATGAAGTAATACACAGGAGTTGCTTTTATGAGTGTGCAGCTGAAGCTTCAGTCTATTTGCACTGGTTTTCAAACCAGTAACAGTTGGTGTGAAGATCTGGTCTCAAAGCTAAATATTTATCTGTTCATTGTGTCTAGCTCACTTTGTTTGTGTGCGCATTTTTCATGCATATTACTGGCCACATTCTGCTTCTGTTCATGTGTATCCTCTGTTGTATTACTGTGTTTTCTTGTACACACTCTGTATGTAAATATGCTTACATGACACAGTTTCTGTTTTAGCTCCCTTTTTGCTGGCAACAAGAGACATGAAGTGTTAGACATATAAACTTTAAAGAAATTGAGCAAATGTCTGATGTGTAAATATGTATTTTAGACATGTAAATAGAATGCGATCGTCTTCTCAATGTGCCAGTCTGTCACAATCTGACTTGTTACCAATGTTTTTCTTCGTTATCAATCTCCTTTCATATATGTTTCCTTTCTGCTTGGATTAAAAAAAAAAAGCACACTGGCAAGTGCAGCCTGAGGCAGACTAAGCGGGCCTTTGTTTAAAAGGTTATACATTTGTACTCATGCTGATAAAGCACTTACAAGCTCAGCAGCATAGCAACTGTCGGAAACAGTTTCACCGAGGACAAAGTGATCACACACTGTAGGTAGCTGATTATGACACAGGATGCACTTAAACTATAGGCTGGAGATGTTCCTGCCAACTTTATGACTAAAGTTATATGACTGTTTTTTAGAAGAAAGTAAAGTCTCGTGAGCATATGTGTCATCATAAATACACATACATACACACCTGTGCATGTACATGCTCTGCGTAGCCATGAATGCATGTATGTATACACACATGTTCAGCAACAAAAGCAGACATACAGTACACTGATGTACCTCAGCAGTTTAACTGATATTTGGCTTTAGAATGTAATCCCCTTTGTACATTAAACTTACTCAGACATCATGAAAGGAATATTACAGCATGTGGCGATGTTGTTGCATAGAACCCTTGAAAGATAATCCATCATTTAACTGTACTTTGGTGATGTCTCATCACTGAGTTCATGGATGCATAAAGGAACAGTGGATTATGATGCTGAAGTGACAGGAGGATTTTATAGATGTTTTGAGCAGTAATTATAATTCAATAATATGATATTCATTAATGTTGAACATGCCATCCCACATAATGACACTTTTACTTCATCAAGCAGCCAGCCCTAGTTTTCAGTATTTTCAATATTAACATTAGGATATTAAATATTTTTACTTTTAATCTTGGGGACACTGTTCCTTGGTCTTACACACACACACACACACAAATGCAAGCATTCACAAATACAGTACACAGCTGACATTTAAAAGAACATGTGAAAGGAAATGATTGTACAGTTCAGTTCAGAATTGCTTATTATTCATGGGTCTGTTTCTATATACACAACCTTTCTAGCTACAGCCTACGGCGCAAGGGGTGCAACCTATTTTCTAATATTTTTAGTTTTTTCTGAACGCCTGTCACCAGCTCAAATATTTATACTAAGAACAGGATGAATGTTCATGTTAATCCCTGAGCACCTGGTGCGTGTAGTGCCTGAAGAGCAAGATTAAACACATACATGTGTGCCTGGTGTTCCTGTATGTTTTCAAATACTTTCTGTTGTAAAATCTAGCCTTTGGAAATGGCCCAACATGAGCAGAACCCCTGATGGGTGACATAAAAACCATCTAAAGGTCAGCACCAGCCAAACCTCCCTCCCTCCAGAATCACTACTGTATGCTGATGACGCCACCGCTGCTGTTTACTTCATAACCTAAAACATTTGTTGATTTTATTTTGTGGCTTAAATATCCCTAAGATGTTTAGTCCTTTTTGATGTTTGATCATACCATGAGGTCTTTAAAAATACATGACCTGCATTCTAGCTTTGGCTGCTGAATAAGTGCATTTCTGTCTGTCCTGTGCTTTACCCCTGGCCTTATTAAAACAAGCAATTCCACCGTCAGGGGGGATTTACATGCAAACTGTATGATGGCAATTTTCCAGGATGTACAAATCAGTGGCCAGTGTATGTACATTATACATGTAGTGATATATTCCCATCCATGTGATGTTAAATGGACCATGAGGTTAAACCAGGGCATTTATAAATTCAATTTCATTATTTTTGTGTGTATATATTGTTGGTATCTTCTTGGGTGCTGGTTTAGGATGAATCAACTGTAGCTAATAATTTTGTAAAGCTGATTTAAACAGTCATTTTACTTATTTATAGAGCAGATTTAAATACAACAAATGTTGGCCAAAGTGCTTCCCAGAGAAATTAAATATACAGTTAAATAATTTAAATTTCAATAAATACTGTGGATAACTAGCCAGATGAGTACAGTATAATAAACAAAATCAAAACTATTCCTGTATGTAGTTACTGTATGTCAGCTGTGGGAGCTCAAAAACACCCATAAAAACCAAGCCTTCTAAAGTGTCAGTAGATGAGGGAGACCTGCTGGTGAGAGGCCGCAATAGGAAGACTAACAATCTGCAACTGCTATTAACAAAAGCTGCAGATTGCTGTTATTAAAAAAAATGTAATATATCTACAGCTTATGTAATTTGTTTGTTCTCTCATGGGAATATTTTTGTCTATGTATGCATTAGGCCTACATCAGAGCAAGACAGGATCAACTCATACAGAAAACTAACCAGCATGGGTTGTGTGGCCATCGCTGATTCAATTCTGCACAGACCTGGTTCATCGCAAATGAGCCTTAAAGATGTCTTCTCAACAGGTGCCCCATCTTTTGTCCCAGAGGAGGGCCTGCCAGGGCAAACAGAGAACAAAACTTCAACAGATTACTTCTAACGAACAATCTGCATGCTCTTAAATTAGTAGTGCTGAATAAAACAAGGATTTACAGAACACTGAATCAATATCACTGAATTGATTGAAAATGGTTCACTGTTTCAAAGCATCTGACACAGTCAAAAACGACAACATCTGCTGGCCAAACCTCTGATACTGCATTTGTATGAGCAGAATAAACCTGAGACCACAAAAAACAGTTAGTCAGAATATAAATGGTGTTAATGCTTTTAGGCTGCATGTAGGATTTAAAACCATCTCCAACAGACATGAAACATAACAAGGCCTTGATTTGGGCGATCACATTATTTTTCTGCAATACCTCTGCTTTGAAAGCTCGAGACTGTGTCACATCGTCTGCCTGAAGCGTAAAAACCCTACAAATGAGATAAACTAAAATAAAGTGTGTTGCATAAAACCAAAAGACTGTGTGTGGTCATTACTGAAAAACTTATGATTATTAACTCCAGCTGTTGCAGGATTTCTGATGAGGGCAGTAAACGGGCCCAGTTCTAATGAGAACTACAGGTGAAAGTGATGGGACGGATCTATCTCACACTGAAACGACAGCAGCAGAGAAATCTGTCAACCAAAAGATGACTGACTTACAGAGGTTGTGGTGAAATTAATGTTAATGAGCAAAGCGCAAGAGAAAAAGAGATGGAGAGAGAGAGTGAGAGAAAATGTAAATAAACAAAGTAACATGAAGGTAATCTTTCTGACTGAACCTTTGTTAAGCTCCATGTCTACCTAAATCTGTCAGTGTGTGTGTGGGTGGGTGTGTGTGAAAGAGAAAGAGAGACTCCAATTTCAGTATTGATATCACAGATTTCAAACACCAGGCACCAAACTGTCTGAACACTTTGAAAGAAACCCCTTGCAGGAATATAGTCTATATCTTATGCCAGCAAAGTCTCAAATGCATCTAGTCTATGACTGACTTTTCTAGTTGTGTAAAAGCAGCACTGTGACAGACAGAGCTATTGCTACTGACAAGGATTCAAATTATTATTTGTCATATCTGGTTGTTTAGAGCCTTCTCCAAAACCATCTCACTAAAACACCCCGGGTCAGAGGTCTAAGATTATTAAAACAACGGAGGGCAGAGAACTGTTCCAGCTTCCTTGTGCTGTAGCATACATAATACATGAACCACCATCAAGACAATCACAGCCAAGAGTGAGACAGACTTGGTACAGCACCCTGGTCATTCAAGGTCACAAATCCAGTAATCTATATTTCAAGAGTTATTCTGTGAAAGTGAAGCCCCTCTGTTCTTTATGATGAGTTATAAATGATTCCTTTTTGTTTTCCTCTATACTTTTTTAATCTTAGTTTTAAGTGCCTCATCAATCTTTCATGCCGCCGGTCTTCCTGTCTTTTGTTGTGATGGCTTTGATGTTGGCCTGTACATTCCCTACCTGAATCACATGTATTTTTCATATCCCCTCTGACAAGCAGCAATACATTCCCAATGCATTCCACATTGTATTTTCAGTCGGGGTTTTGATAGTAAAATACTACTCCTATTTAAAAAATGACAACATCTAGGAAATTAAACAGGTAATAGTTACAGTGTGAACACTGCTGAGAGCTGTCAGATAAATCAAAGTCAAAACTTCAAATTTCACAGTTACCCTTTAGAATAAGGAGATAACTCTTCAATGGTGATGCCTCAACATATTATAACTTATTTAATGATGTAAAATGATTCATACTGAGAATAATAAGCAAGTATGGTGACCGTAAATTGTGCTTCATTTGTTCAGTTCAGGGATGGATGCTCTGAGTCCATGTAGTGCCAAGCTACTGCTCTGCTTGAGGCTCATTGCACTCTGGTTGTTGGATGTACAGCACAAAGCAGTGCAGGGTCAGGTGGGGGTATCATTAATTAAAAACATGTGCTCCACAGAAGCGCCTCTCTGCAATGCAATAAAACACTTTTATAGGCCTCTGCTGCCCATATTCTTTTTCTCCACTTTTCATCTGTATGACAAAATGCCCTCTCCCTTGTCAGAGCATAACTCTCCATCCGCTGACAGCCCCAGGATTACGACTGTGGGGAAAAGGGTGAGGTGAGAGGGAATGGAAGGCAACAACTGGGCTCTTCAAAGTCATCATGGCAGTCATAGATTACAGAGTATCCTCTCCTTCACTCATCTTGGCAGGCAGACAGCGTGCAACAGCGTGCATACTGATCAGCTGTAGAAGAGATGAGGGAGGAAGGACAGGATCGTATGGCCTGGCCCTGGGATGAAAAGCCACCTGATCCTACAGCTGCTGCTGCAGCCCCGGCGCCTCACACTCTCCCACTCAATAGGTGGAGACAGGAAGATCTGGTGTGAGGTGAGTGGTATAACTGGAGTCTAAGATGTGTTTCCATCAAGTCTCTGTTTCTGCATTCACACCATAGGCTGCACCCATTTGGTTGTTTCTGCCACAGTTCTCACATCAGTTCTAGGATATACAATAGAGTGTCAATAACAAAGGTCATGGGTGACAAATTAAAGGAAAACCTAAAATAAAGTGTCTCAGTAAGGTGTTGGGTTCTAGTGGAGGGATGAACACCATTCTTCCAAAAACATGTTCCCTGATGTGATGTTTTGATGATGGTGGTGAAGACACTAACACATCGCTCCAAAATTTCCCATAGGTGACTGTGAAGGCCATGGTGTATGATTCACATCATTCTCATACTCATCAAACCATTTACCTTGTGCCCTATGGATGGGGAAACTGTCATTTACACTCATTTACTCAGGTTTTTCCTTTAATGTGTCACTTTCCTAAGCTATAATTAGCAGGATATGAGATACAGTATCTGTAACTGTAAATGCTGAAAGAGCGTAAAGACCAGACTTAAACCCAACTAGTTATCCCAGTTATGTACGTAGGTTACTGTATTTCTAAAGTTCACTAAGGCTGTAAGCTATTGGTCATATTAGACCAACAGCGGGGTGGGAGTCTCACAATATAGATTGTTATTTGTAGTTCACTGTCAGACTGCACCTCTTGATAGCTCTATAGCAACACTAAATGCATGCATTGTATGTGATCAGGTCATGTAATGTTTTAATAATGTTCCCCACAGTAGATGTGTTTACATTTTTCCATTTACTTTGTGATAGATTGGGAACAGTGGTCTATCCACATGCAGCAAATGTTATATAGTATTTAACTTTTTTTTTACATTTACTTTCATTCATTGCTGTAAATACATACTGTACTAAGTCTTTCTTCCTCAGTCTGGCCTGGCACTTGTAAGTAAACATACAAATAGTTTGAGATGATCAGTCATAGAGATCCTGCTAAAGGTACAAGCCTAAGTCCAGCTTCAAGGTCATTCAAGAAAGTAGCACGGCAAAATTGATTTGTATGACCAAAATAGCACTGGTGACATAGGGACTATTTACAGAGCAAGTTTATGAACTACTGCAACTGGAAAACTAACCACTAACATGCAAGCCAGCCAAGTACATGCTGGAGTCAAGGCTTAGTAATAGGACCCAAATACAGGGCGATGGACATACAGTAATAGCAGGTGAGTAGGGGATCAATATACTGTAGCACAGAAAGGTGACAACTCAGGTAAATGCAACACAGCAAGTAAGGCTGACTACAAAAAACACAAAACACAGGAGAGAGGTCTTGATATGCTGCTACACAGAAAAACACAACTCGGTAAAAAGCACTTTACAAGAACATCAACTCACTGGGGGCTGCACAGCAACAACAGGAAATATAGCAAGCTCAGGAGATAACACAAACTCAACTAAAGGCCCAAACCCAAAAAAAACAACAATACTGGTACAATCAATGATATAGACTAACCGACTGATTATATTAGGAGGAGACAGGTGTCCATCCACACAAATTTCCAGGTAAAAGAAACAACAGAGCTGAGTCTAACAGGGGGAAACAGAAAGCAGGCTAACCACAGAGATGTGCTGGAAAGTCTCTAATGAGATTGCTCAGACAACGAACTAGCAAAGGGAGAGTCCAGATGGTTGGCTTATGGGCTGGCTGAATGATAACAGTGATGAGGAACAGCTGTGGGTAATTGGAGCTGGCCGGGCAGGTGGAGCTGGCGTAGATACAGAGGCCGGGGATGAAGGCAGAAGTGCACCAAAATAAAAGTCTGTGACAGGAAGTCCAGTGGATTATGACACCTAGCCCTTGTCAGTCTTGAAGCTCCTGATCACTTTACCATTAGCTTTGTCGCTAACAGGCCAGTAAGTTTATAAAATGTATTGAAAACTGCAGCATCCACTCATGTCTGATAGTTGTCTTTTCATTTAAAGGAGCTATTTATTCTACCAGAAGTTACATATTACTTTTGAAATAGCTCGGCTAAGTGGGCATGGATACCATTGTTATGTCAGCTATCTCAGGTGAATTACTCAGGCTGTGTGCAAAGCCCCTCACTGCTCACTATATAGGGCATTACATAGAGAGTTCACTATGTTGTAGAGGTGTCCAAATGGTGTGTGTGTGTACATCTGTCTGCTATGGAGTGCCCTCAAAAATTCCACAATGGAATGTAAAACATACTGTACATTACTGTCTGATAACAATCCCACAATGCAACACTCTGCATTTTACAAATGAGAAAGTTACAGTTGAGAAATTCTACACTTGTTAGTGATGTTACAAAATGATAATGATTGCTGAGTGTCCCAAATGCGATTTTACTGCTCACTACTGAGTGAACTAATCAGTGTAATATAGATGGTAGTAAATGAGTGAATTAGAGAGTGATTTTGGACAGAGCCATACTTTACTTATTATTATGGCAACATGGTCAAGTTGCAAGCTTATCGCCTGGATCAGGACTTAATTTGCTGTGGTTCTTGGGTTTGGACCAGAAAAAAATAACATTACATGCTGCTTTTTGCATGATAATGACTAGAAAATATCAGATGTGCATGACATGTGACAAAAATCTGAATCAGGAGGCTTTCCAGCTGCTGTTTATATGTGCCCCTGTCTTTCCATTTGTCTGTCCTGGTCCTCTTTATCTATTCCCTCTGTTGGCAGTGTCTGTCTTCTTGTTTCTGCCTGTGTTTGTCACCTTTCTCAATGTCTCTTTCTCCCTCAAATAGCCTCTCTCACCGTCCTGTTTGAACCAATTTCCTTTCTCTGCTCTCTCTCTCTCTCTCTCACTGTCTGCCTCACTCTCTCTTCTTTACTTTCCCCTTCTTTTTTAACACCATCATTTTGTCCCCCCAGAACTGGTCCGCCTCTTCACAATCCCAGATGGATTAACATACATTACACATTTCACAGTGACTCTGTAATAAAAGACTGTATTCAGCTTGTTTCTCTGAGAGCACATCTCCCCAAGGTCAGGACAGACCTGAATAGACCAACTTAATTCATTTTGGGGGTGTGCCAGTACTTTGGCATGTTTTCCATATTGTATCACCTAGTGGCCCAGGTGTTGCTTTTAGATTACACAGTGTGCACACAGAGGCAAAGAGAAGGCCTGTAATCAGGTTAGCTGAATAAAAAGACAGTTTCTCACCCTCTTCATAAAATTACAACCATTGTCAACACTCAGGACCATTTATCCCTGACACTCTCCAATGAGCAACTGTGTCTGGCTGTGAGTGTGTGAAGCAGCTGGATGTGCTGGAAGCGACAGGACAGTAAGTTGCAGCAACAGTGAGAATAGCCAGCTGAATCATCATCACAGCATTTAAAACTCCATGTCTCATCACTCATCAACATGAGTCGACCTTCATTTATGTTTCCAGCCCGGGAGTTTCCATTGTGTTTTCATGCTGCTGACATGGCCTACTCTACCGTATCACCAATTCTACTACTGTGTCTCTACTGATTGATAAAAAACACCATGGAACATCAAGTAGTAATGAAAGTATCATTATAGTGCAATAACTGAGGCCCAGATTTGACAGTGAATAGCAGTGAATGATCATGCTAACAAGGTAAACAAACGAGTCTTCTTCCCATAGGCATGCTTGACCCAATTGTCCCCAAACATGACTGGTCAATGCAGCACCTTTGCCGGATGATGCCACTATCTGGTGCTGTGAAAGCTAAACCAGATCCAGCTTTTTCACTGTACTGGGTTGTGTCATTTATGCAGGAGCCCCCTGCAGTGCTGGTGCTGGCTGCAGTGAACTCAGTCTCCCAGAGACATGAATAGAGAGGCCTGCATTTTTTCACACCTTTGAAACTCAGCCTGAATGCAGCCTAAGTCCTGACCAAGTACTATATCAAAAGGCAGACAGAAAGCAGGCAGCAGAAGTGGCCTGAAGAGCAGCTCCTCAGTCCTAATATATGTTGGACCCTGATTGGTTGCAGGTGTCAGCCAAGGAGGATGGAGCAGTGGAACATACACTGATCCAACAATTCCCCTGTGGTGGTGGGGGATGTGTAACAAATGCAACAGCAAATAGAGTGCCATATTAGTGAGTCCTAAATCCTGAAACTGAGTTAGCATTTTTGCACTTGTAGTTCCCTCTCCCTGAAGTCTATGGGTTTTTTGAATTGGTTTATGGTTAGAGGCCTGAAATAAGGTTTGTGGCTACCACAAGGCCAGTACATTTTCACATTTTGTTCTATGAAATAAAATGCATCAGTAAATATCCCAGTTGTGATTTTTAATACATTTACATGTCTTTAAAAAGGCAGTTGCTATTAAGTGGCTAAATGAGATTGTTTGTCTCCATGTCATCTACTCACTGGTCCACCTTTAGCAGCCTCCTTATTTATAAACCTGCACACCTGCAAACAGTTCTAACTAGCTAACACAGCCATGATCACTAGGTTGAGTAGATCATGCTTAGAGGAAATGGTTTTGTAGAAGAGGTAAGCGTGCTAAATCTGATTACAAGTTGAAATCTGTGGTGATAATGCTGTCATGGGACCATAGTGTAGTTTTTTATAGCCTAACAATAGCTTTTTACATCCGATGATTGTATTTGGGCTTCAAAAAGCACGAACGTGGTGTTCACTTGTGAACATTATCTTGCTGAGCCAAATCTGAGTGTCATAAATCTTTGTTCGTCACAGAGCTTATTTTCTGCAGCCTGTGCAAAAATCCCATTGGCTTGAACTGAGGTGATGCTAACTTCTGGGTTGACCACCGTATTTGTTTTAAGAATAGAATAATAATAATATGGTAATGTTGTATTCTCAGTATCAGTTATTTTTGTACAGTATGTCTGATAGTATTTTGTGGATGGAGTTGCACTCATTCAATTTAATGACTGTTATCCCTGTAAACTGTTAGATTTCTCTGAGCTTTGCTAAAAAAAAAACAACCCAGTGAATGCTTTCTGCAATATTTTTTTGCTGATTAGATTCACACATTCACCTTTTCCCCCACTGGTTAAACTTGTCTCATATAAAGGTGCGAAGTTGTATGCGGTAGGCATCACTCAGCAGGAGACATGCATCTGCAACATTAAGCCTCATTAAACTTCAAAATGTTCATTTTATGCCACAACTCTGAGTTTTTCTTATCACTCCTAGTGAACACATGAGCAGAGACCAAGGAGCTCACAGCATTTGTTTTGCTTATGGAAATAAACATGGTGGGAAAGTATTTTGCACCTATGCATTCTCTTGTTGTTCTTAGCATTAATAGTCACTCAATCAATTGGAAGAATACTGATGTAAAACTCTGTGCTATTATACATTTGATTAGTGTTGTAAATGTGTGCTGCATAAGTAATCTTGATTATGCATCATGACTTATATACATCAACACAAGATCAACAGCACACACCCACACTGCTCAGTAATTGGTTTTGTGTTATCCCCCCAACCCCACTCACACAGGCACACACACACTTCTTTTCCTTGTTTATGCTGTGACCCAAAGTTATCAGCTCCCAAACAGACTGGATCAGGGATTTAAGATGAATAACACATATCAGGTTACTCATAATAACACAAAAGGTCTGCCGAATACAGAGAGGTGCTGTCAGCATTTTGTGAGAAGCTGCAGCAGGAAACAAGCTCTACTGTACTGACAGTGTAAATCATAGATGAGTTCATTAGCAAAATGGCACTGTTGGATTTATATTTGGATCAGACCATTACCAAGCACCTGGAGGATCCTTCTACACTTGTGTGTAATGTTCCAGCTCTGCATCTTTTTTCACTGAACATTTAAATTCTCTGTTCACACCTGAGGCACAAGTAGAGAAGATTAAAAAAGGCCAAGCGTGAAAGAATCTCTTTCCCATTCGATAAAACAGCACAAAGTAAAAGAACTCATTCATACATAGCTGTTTTATTCGCATTCTGTCACAATGACACTGTCCATAATGTCACATTAGCCTATTAGTGACAAAAACTGAACAGATAGACATAACTAAGCCACAGCCTGCAGTACGTCTATGAACTGCCAGCAGTACTGTACAGTATGCATCTGATTGCATGAGAATACACAGAGCTATGCAGACGCTGAGTGGGCAGCACTGTTGTCTCACAACATTAGAGCTCAGGCCCTATGAAGTGTTCATGCTCTCCCTGCATTTATGTATCAACAGGTGAATAAGTGCACTACCATAGAATACCAATATTTCAATCCCAAAGCATGCTGGTAAAGGGCTCTGGTATTACTTAAACGGTGAAAAAGCAGACAGACTCATATGTAACAAGTCAGTTATGATGCAATTAAGGAATATAGAATTGTTCATAAGTGATTTGTGCCCCAGTTTAAAAAAAGCCTCGGTATGTGTGACAAGGGAGGAAAATAGGCTGTGAGTCACAAAATACTTTCTCCTGTCTGCCAAAAGGTTTCTTTCTTTTCTTCTCTGGCATGAATTGCCTTTGCCCGGAGCCGTCTCTTCTAAAAGTCAAATAGGATATTCATGTGGCATGCAGAAACTCTCCAGCGGAATTGCATTTCTATTGTTAAATAAAATTTAAACTTCTTTGGTCTTTGATCGGTTGATTGACTAATTATTGTTGCTGGTTGTAGTTTCATATTAATGACTGGCAGTGATTAATGACTCCCTCAATTGTACCTTTATGATGTGCTCAGTGCTTGCACAACCACTGTATTATGATCCATTAGTTATTTATAGCAAACTGTTACCTGTATCTGAACCTGACATGTAATATCATTCAGTTGCCCTGAGGGAATGATGTGTGTGTCATTGTTTAAAAGCTGCCCAGTGCTGTTTGTCTGCTGTTGAGGGTCTGCCATGGCTGTGTTGAAGCTCTCACAGAGTATTTCTTTTTTGCTGCTGCCTGCTGAGAGCACCTAGGTCCATACAAGGTCAAGTAAAGGTGAGACTCTGGTCTCTTTGGCCCTGGTGTACAGTCTGCTTTACTACTGTGCGTGAAGTGTATTCAGGGCTCTGCTCACTCCACCAGACTAGAATGAGTGTCACTCCCTTGAGAGGAGCTGTCAAGGGCAGGAAATGTGCTCTGAGAGAAAGACGGCTCAGCTTCCACAACCACTGACCAGCAGCTGACACAGAACTGTGAAGAAATGAATGGCAGCCAGAACTGGAGCAGTAAAATGTAATGCCTTTTAATTAGAAAGGTTTGGCTGAGAGGGGTTTTTTTATCAAATCTTGAAATGGGCTCTGTTCAGAGTTGAACACTCTCCTTCACGACCTGGGAGAGTCACAGAATTACAATTACACACCTGGAGAATTCTGCACAGGCAATCAGTAAACATGATTAAAAAACATTAAATTTGAGGTGGTGCCCCAAGAATCTCAATTTTGGCTGAACTACTTTGGTGGAATTCATTGTTTTACAATTGCTAAGTAGAGTTAAATGATTCAAATGAAATCTGAAATGGAATTATTATCACCATTATCAGTTTGACAATATTTGCTGAGCTTTTGTTCAGGGCTGTGTTAAAGCTTTAAATGCAAGAGGCCACATCTTTTTAGGATGTATTTATTAGTGGACACCCACAGGTTTGCAGTATGTGTGAAAGGGGAGACATGTTGTAGGGGAATCATTTTAAAAATGTATTACCTTATTTAACACATAACTTCATCAGCCTCAACCAAACACGTGTTTAAATATCCCTAAAAATAAAACCCTAAATATCCCAGTAATTTTTGATCAATAAGTCAACAGGTCATTGAACTTGTGATTGGTAGTGTATTTTAATAGTCTGGCTGGGAAGAGGGTCATAATATGGTACATGGTCTTATAGCATTTTTCTATACAATGAAGAATGCTCAAAACACTTTATGCTATTTCCCATTCACACACACAAACATACACTCACACCCTGATGGCACAGCCACCAGGAGCAACTTGGGGTTCAGTGTCTTGCCCAAGGACACTGATGTGGACTGGAGATGCCTGGATTCGATCCACCGGTTAGGATACAACCCAGTCTAACTCCTGTGCCTGTTCTAAGGGTGCTCCAGCAATTTAGTATTGCAATTCATTAAAGGTGTGTAATATTAGCATTCCCATAATGCAGTTCAAAGCATGTTTGAATAGACTGTCTGTGTCTGTTTTGTAATAGAAAGTTTCTGTTTAAAAAAAAAAAAGTGTCAGCCCTGTGATAGACTGGTGACCTGTCCACGGTGTACCCCGCCTGTCACCCAGTGTCAGCTGGGATTGGCTCCAGCCCCCCTTGACCATCTTCAGGATAAACGACATAGATAATGGATGGATTTTCAAGTTTCAAGCCGAACTCCAGCTTCAGATACTGTATCTCCTCTTACAGTAAAGCAGGAAGCAGGAAAATATTGTGCAATGAGCATAGCTGTCCTGTAAACCATGCAGGCAGTGTAAGCTACCTGCGTTATAAAATCTTCATGTAACATCGTAATGATTTCCAGTCTTTTTGTAACAGGGATGACACACAATAGTGCAATTGCACAATGGTAGGTCAGTGTGAGGCCATGCTTTCCACATCATGCCTTTTGCTGCTGATAAGGATTTTTTTCTTACAGTAGAAGGCTGGAAAGATTAAGAGAAAGCATACAGATGGTAAGCAAGATGAGTTATGTAACTTTCCCTCCTGTGCTATTAAACGGTTCTATGATGGAGTTGTCACCTTGCTGACAACAGCTGCTGAGACACCAGTGGAGAAGGCTGGAGCTTTCTCAGTGCGTCAGTGGCAATGTTGCACTGACAACACCAAGTGCATTCAGCCAACAAATCCATACAGGCTACTGAATCAGAGGGAGCTGTGAGCAGGATCTGTTGCTGTTGACTGTAAGGCTGTCATGTAAAGTGATCCAAGACACAACCCGATGTTAAGAGCCAAATTATTCACCTGATATAAGCACTAAGGACTTCGTATAGAGAGGGGGAGGTCTTACTTGCAAACAGGCACACAAGCATGGTCATGTTGCTGCCAAATGAAACTGCCGCAGGAGCTTGTAGATTTTATTCACATGATCTGTTTATCATACGGCTGGGAGATGACAGCAGGACACAGATAAAACTGGGTGTTTCCTCTGGACATGCTAGTCAGTAAAAGGAAGCTCAGCAGCTTCCACCCTCTTACCATTCATAAGGTCTTCAGAATGAAGATCAGACAGACAGAAGAGGTCCTTCAAGTCTGCAGCTCAGATGTATCAGGTTGACTGAGGCCTTTTGCTCACCTTGTGCAGCCTAAAGCAACTCTACTTCTATTTTCCTCAGTTTGTATTGTACCACTCACACTTGTGCTGCCATAAATGTTTTGTATTTGCCTCATAAGTACATGCATGTTTAGAACTCTGAAGCAGTACCATCACATGTCCCTCGTTTTATGTACTGTGCATGGATTCATATATTCAAGAGTTTGTGTATACAGAATGTTAATGCTCAGCAGTGGTGCAGGAGAAATGTGCATAAAAACTCAGTGGTGATGGTGAGGCCAACCAGAGAATGTTTGGCTTGTTCAGCTGGTGACCTCACTCCTCACCTACCTCCAGGCTCTTGCTGCTCGAAAAACAGTAGAGCCTTTATTCTGCCTCTCTGAGCAGAGCAGTGGGCCTTGGATTGGCAGCTGCCCAAAAAGGCAAGTTTAATAAAATATCTCTACGTGGGAGACTTGGTGCATATGGGCAAAATAAAGCCATTATGAATTATATTCAGAGGTGTTCCTAATTTTCTGACAAAACCATAACAATCACTGTTGAAATGTTGGACCTATATTTAATTGCTATAATGTTAATGTTAGTCTTAAAAGGATTATTATTACAAATGTGATCTAGCTCAAACTTTTCCATAAGAGCTTATAGTGTATATTGATAAAATCAAGTATGAGATAGAATCATCTAACCACTTTGCTGTTATGAATTATGAATGTCCAGGTATCTTTAAAGTAACACATTAGTCACTGTCTATGAAGCAAGTGACCTATGGAGGCAAAATAAAAATATAAACAGTTGGAGCGAATGCCCTGGTACTGCTTTTACAGTAAACTGATACCCCTTTAGAGGCTCGGGCTTGTGCTCTAAAAGGTTTTGCTACTACATCATCTTGCTTTGTTTGCCTCAACTACTTATGTTGTATATTAATCACAGGAGGGTTCATGTAGATGAAATGATAAGATATTGTTTGATACTGTACAACTGGTGTTACACATTCAGTTGCCATGATCACAGTACAAGAATAATGAACTCACTGGCTCTACGGGACTTTCAAGGCTCAACTGCAAATCTAACAAAGGAGAAAACCACACAGTGGTAGAAAACCTGTTCTCTTGTCACATGTTCATACAGCAGTACAATAGCATAGTCTACCTACGCCCCTACTGTGCAATGAAAAGGGAAAGCTGAAAATTTGTGGGACAAATTTGAGTGAGAGGTGGAGTGTGAGGTGTGGGGAAGGGAGCGCAAACACCAAAAGTAATAGAACTGCACTGGAATCCAATTTAGAGGCCTAATCAGAGCAATGTTAAAAGAGAGAGACAAGCAGAGCTGAGGTGGAATGGCATGTCTGATGAGATTCGGTGAGCACACATCAGCACCCATCTCGCCCTGCATCATGGATAAGATAGAGATTGTATGCTTGGCTGTGAAAATCTCTGAATGCTGGCAAATCTGACATCGTTAATTTAATACAAAGGATCAACTGGTATGAACCAGAAATTGGATTATTGAGGAAACATACTGCAGAATTGTAACAAAGCTGGTTGCTGAAGCAACCATACATCATGTAGCCCGTAAGTCAGTTTTGTAACCCTACCGTATTTATGTGTACTAAGAAGCCAAATATTCCTTTAAGAATAGTGTGTCACATTAGGCAACACAAAAATAAATGTCCCAGCTTTTTTATTTATTCTTTTTTTTTACAGATTGTCAGGTTTGCCCAGCTCCACCTTCCTCTCTTCTCTTTCCTCACACTAGCCTAGCCCTTGCACTGATTACACTATTCAACACACCTGCCCCGCTTCCCTGATTACTCACCAGCTGCACCTCATTAGTCTCCTCCATACTTATACACTGTTCACCAGTCACTCCCCTACCAGTCCTTTCTCTGTCTTCAGGCCAGTGGTTGTTATGTTGTTTTATCAAGTTTATGCTAAGATTGTCTTTGTTCTCTCTAGTCCTTGTTAGCACCCTAGTCGTTATCCTGCCCTGCCGTCTCTAGTGTCTTCTTCCTCTTCGGACCTCTCCTCTGGACCCCCCTGGATTTCACCTACACCACCAGCCACCGCCTCCCAGGGCGATGCACAGTCTCCCTTACCCAGTTTATCCCTGCTCTTCTGTCTACAGCCATCATCCCCTCCACCTCGACCAGCCCAGGAGTGACCTCTGCGTCCGCAGCCCGGTACATCATCATCCACCATACCACTGACTGTTTTTCTGCTGCTGCTGATCGACACCCGGTCATCTACCTCACTACTCCTCCTGTATATATGTCACTACCTTCACTGTAAATAAACCTCACTGCTTGCACCGAAGCCAGCCACCTGCGTCCGCTTTTTATCTGCTCGCTCACTCTGTGGTCGAGCGCACCCTAACACAGATTTACAAAAGTCAGCTTCAAATTTGACATCATCATTTCCTTTATGTGTCACAGTAAATGGAAGAGTAAGAATGTGGAGGTCGTGGTCTTGGACATTCATGAAGGCGACTAGTCTTGTTATAGACCTGAAATTAATGTTTGTCTTTTAAATATTCTAAATACATTCCTTCATTAACCTTAGTCAAGCGTTTTAGTTGTCTTACCTTAGCCATATACTGTATAAAGCACAGTTTATTTGCTATAACCACGATCTTTCACAAAAGATAAAAAGCAGAGATGAACTGAACACAATCGAGGGGGATATTCAGAATTGTCCAGCAGTGCCCTTTTCTGCCTGGGCAAGGTGCAGCAACGAGGTCATGATCCCTCGTTGTCTTCCCACCAGCTGATTGTGTTTGATGGGTCCAGCTGAGAAGGACTGCTGTCTGGGGCTGAGCTCAGGCCTCTGCGGTGGTGGATGAGTGCTTTGTTCATCTGAAACACCCAGGTTCTGTGATCTATGTTATCTACCTGATTACTGTAACTGTACCTCTAGTTCAGGCTGAAATGACACAAATATGTACTTTGAACTATCAAAGCTCCTCCATATCCTTACAAAGGATAAAAGGATACGCATTTAGGTCTGAAGAAGACCCATTATGTGCCTGTTATGGTGCATCTATGAAAAAAAGACATTTTCAAAATATAGGTGTGCACCTCTGCTCCTGAGTGTGCACCATCTTATCTTCACTTTGTGGCCTGTGTGGCTGCATTGGACATGAACAGTAAAACTTCACCACTTCAGTTTTCTCATAGGCTCATTACTAACCCCAAGTGTTTGCCCATATTCAAATAGTCGGTGCGTTCCTCACACTTCATACTGTAAGAAGCAATTCATCTTACTCTAAATTAGTTGGAAAGTAGAGATGTTGCTTCTGTTATATGTAAAACCAATCCACTATATTTTATTTTGTGCTTAAACACAGCTCAATATGCTTTAGAAAAGGTTTCCTTTTTTCAGTTGTCACCACAGGGTCATAGTAGTAAAATAATGCAGGATTTGTCTGGAAGCACCCAGCACCTTAGTAAATCTGAACTTGACACTACGTTAGTCTGATTCAGAACTGGTCCTGTAGCTGTGCCCTAACCTCTGAGAACACCTCTTGTTAATGTTCTTGTAAGTGTCTTTCAACTCTCCTGAAGCCAGGTCATATTTCATGTTTTTATTGAAAAGAGCACAGATTTGAGTTCATAATCGCCTCCACATTACGCCAGGGGCCCGTTCATCTCTTGCTTCTCTGATTTATGTTTTACTAATCTCTGCTTGTGGGCTTGTGGGCTGTACAGAGTGTGAATGTACAGTAGCTGGTGGATGACCTGGATATTTGAGAGCATTATAAAGCACTACAGGGAGTCTCAGGCTTTGAGAAATTGTGAGGATAGGGCAGTGCTGTGAGTATACATCGTTTGTTAATCCATCCTTTGCCCCGAGGGCCACCTCCAGGGGCATGTAAGGGACTGCAGTTACCTATTACTTCCAACTCAGTGTCTGTGAAAAAGCAAACCACAGAGTGTTAAACCCAGTGTACACTAGTGAGCGGTGTTCAGTAAATTCATCTATTGGAATTAATGAAACATTGTTGTATCTGATGACTCAAGTGACATCAAAATCTTTTGCATTTTCTGTGATCTGTCTGAGGTTGGGATTCTGTGTTGAAGTAGACTAACTGCTCGGACTGTGGTTGTTTTCCTGAGTGCAATTTGCAAATCAGGGAGAGTGCTCCAGCTGTGATGAAAGAAAACTGATTCATAATTCATGAAGTTGTAAATGTGGGTGCAACCAGCTAATGGGGAAATGTGCTGTTATGTAATGAAACACAGCATAATGAAATTTAGGAATACTGTCTGACCCATGTGATAGCAGGCCCGGGTTGCTCTAATGAGTTTGGAAGTTATGGCTATACTTGTCAAATTAATTTCATTTCATATATAATGCAGCTAAAAATAAAATAAGTGGCATGATAAGCAAAACAGCCAATTATAATTGTGAAATATCCCATCTTGTTTTGTCACTGTCACTGCCTACGATGGAAATAATTGACACGAATGTTTCTTTCTGAAGTAACGCTTAAGGCTCTTTTAGAGCACAGGTCAGACTGCCTTTCTTTTATCTCTTGGTTTTAACGATTTATTTTGCTAGAATGAGGGACAGATTGGATAAACAGGGAAATAATGGAAGAAAGAGAAGGCAGGTGCATGCTAAGGAGGTGCAATACCTTTGTTCTAATACCACACAGGAAAAGCATCACATCAATGATGCTGGCTGTTTCCAGTGAAGAGCATAAGAGAGAGAGAGGGAGAGCCAGGTGAGAAGAGGGAGAAAGTGAATGTAATCCATTTCAGATTCTGGAACGGACTCAGTCCTCTCTGTCACTTGTCCGTCCTTCCCAGAAAACACAAACAGCATTATGCATGAAGCGCAGAAGGTCTCTGAGTGCGCACCATGCTGTTTCCCTGCTCCACTATGCAAAGTCACTCAGATACCATTTCTCTAGGAATTTACAATGCTACATAACACAATAAAACATACCCAAATCCATCAGGGGCTAAAAAGTGATTGTTTCTACATCTTTCAGCCTTGACTACCTCCTTAGTGCTCCTACTGAAGTATGACTAACAGCCACTCATCTTCCAGATATGACATCTCCTACCCTGTGGGTTGAGGTTGAATTAAAACTAGCATGGTGGAGTTATAAAAGGTATTCAAATGCACTGTGACCTTTTCTTTTGAAGTCTCAAAGTGCTGCCTTGGATTTCTCAGATTTTTGAGGATTTTCTCTTCCTGCAAAACTTCCTTATTCTGCTGTAAAGTTTAGTGAAAGGATGCAAGATATGAATGTGGCAACCACCTAAACATTGTGCAGGTATGTGTTACAGACAAAGTTCGAGTATGACACACTGCAGAGAGGGGAAATAAAGAAAAAGATAAAGGATGAATCAGATCATACACACAACAAGTTATGGGATGGCATCTCTCAATAAAGAGCTGAGGAGACCGAGTGGCATTCACCTTTGTATGCAGTTTTTATAACACAACTACTGGCACAAATTTCAGCGTGTCAAGCAATCTCAGATGAAAGCAATCAAAGATCTTTCACCTGCTTCTAGACACGTGTGTTTATGCCAACAATTTTCAATTTTTTGAGGGACATGTTTGTCTCCTTTATTCATCTGCATGACTTAAGATTTTTGCCTCAAAATTGCTTGATTCTGCTGTAAAACTGTGGTGCAATATTACCTGAAACGCATTTTATGATATAGTCTTGACTACTAAGGGAAATGACAGTTGTTACATGTATAGTTTTTAAGCGTTTATTAATTTACAACTACTAGTTTTGCAGCTACCATATATAGAAAAGGTGAGACATCATCCAATGTGCAATGAGACTGAGCTGCATTTTGAGTGTGGACTGTCTAGACCTTGACTCTCGGGGTTTGAGAAGACACCACCATCCACAAAACTGAGATTTAAATCAAAGAGATGTGCTGTTTCCAACAGACTCCAATTGACATGCAATTTACGTAAACCCACATTGGAATGTGTGCAAATTAGGCTGAAGAAAGATACATTCATTCAGTTTGTTTAAACTGTTTCAAGCCTATACTCTAAGGTCCTCAATTGTTAATGTTTTCATCTCACAAAAAGACATTCCTCTATTTGTTTCCTGTTTTATGAAAACCTGCTCTTCCTGTGCTCACACTCATTTCCTTCCACAGTCCAAACATGTAGGTCAGGAGGATTTATGAAACTAAATTGCCTGTAGGAGTAAAAGTGAGCATGTTTTCCTGTCTGTGTTAGTCTTGTGTTAGATTGTAATCGATCAGGACTTTATCCCTGCCTTTCCCAGTGTATCTTATAATGAGCTCCATGACCGTGTGACGTGATACACCACAGTACTGCTGGTGCAATATATATTACTGTCATGATTCTGGCATCAAAGAGCCTGGAGATGCTACACAGTCTCCTCTTAACTCAAACTTTACTGTAAACAGCATGTAACAGAATGATTTTTCCAAAAACGCACAATGAAAAGCACCTTTATAACACACATTCTGTTTACAGATGTTCAAAAAAAGCACTGTACCTTTTCATAGCAGCATTGCCAAGAAGAAAAAAAAAAGGCTCTGTGATGGCTGAGATTTGTGAGTGCCTGAAACACTTGTATCACTTAAAATTCAGCTGTGTCACACCCCAGACCAAGCCACTGCAGACAAATATTGGTTTTGTGTCAAAAAGCTACTTGAAAGTTGAACGTGTTAATCTTCCTGCTAATGGCCCGGCAAAGGCCTCTTTATTATTCTGGCCCCAGCCTCCCTCTACTGAAGGTGTCTCCACAAGGTTAATTAGTGGAGGGTCCCCTGAGGTTCCCCATGAGATGTATGCTTAGGATAGTGGAGGTGTCTCTACACAAATAAGGTTAATGGAGGCTCAGATTAGTCCTTTCTTCTCTTTGCCTCATCCACATGCATCCACATGGAGAGTGTTACTGCGCCTTAGTTATTCATCACCTTTCAAGGCGGAAGGGCAGGCTGTCTGGGGAGTTTGAACTGTAGGTATTAGCTGTTGAGATGACATTCACATCTGCTTGCGGTCATTGCATTATTTAAGCAATACCTTTGTTGGCAATGGGAAATGGCAATATGGTAAACAACCAGCTGCTATTTCCAGCTACAGTATATTATGTGATGAAAGCCAAGAAGTTTAATCATCTTCTGTCTGTGTGCTGAAACAGTAACAACAGAAAATATTTTCCCTGCTAAAAAATGTATTTGGATATCATTTTCTCTGGAAAACCATTTCGGGACCTATCATCCATCAGTGATCATGGAGTGCAGCAGTTTTTCTGATGTAGGCAATAATGTCCTGTTGAGCTAATCTCAAGCCCGTGGGTGTATCTGTCATCATTTCCCAGGAGAGCGAGAGGCAGTAACACAAGGCTTAAATCAAAGAAATAACACACATGCACACAGAGAACGGGGCCCTTCGAAGGTCGCCGTGCCGCAAATGACTTTGCATCTGGAGTCACACTCTGAATCGCACCCTTGAATAAAGTGTGTCCTCAAGCCATTCCGTGAGGCGTTTGGTTAAACACACTACACATTGGCGTGCATACCCCTCTTTCCACTCTTTCTGCCCCACCTGTCTCCTACTCCTCCTCCCACCTCTGTGACCTCCATCAGAAACATCAGGATTCATCACACCAATATCCCCTTCAGAGCTGCCCTGATTTTATGATTTCTCAATTGACATATCGTACCAACCCACCTGGATACAATTTTTTTATGCTTATCCCGAGGTGACAATCATGCATCCAGCAATGATAGTCAAGATAATAAGATGTCATATTTGTCATAGCATGCCTGGAGCTTTGTGTGCAAAAATCATGTTTACTTTAGGGTTCTTGATTTTAGAGGCTGGCTAATACTTCTCTGTTTATCTCTGCACATCGTCTTGTCCATGTGACAACATCGCCTTTAGAGAAAAAGGGGATGAGAGGCTTCCTGCTGCTTCTCCGAGGTCACAGGCAAGGAGGATGCTGATATGCTGGGGGATTGTAAGGGAAATAAAAGGCAGGAGAGATGCAGCTAAAAGTTTTAAAGCATGACCCAGTCCCCCTTTGGTGATGAAGGTGGCACAGCATGTGATGAGAGGCCTGTGAAGGAATTTGGCTCCTTTTACCTTCTTATATGCACATCTAAGCACTTTCCCAGCCTTGGCTAGCCTTGCCACTGTGTTTATGACTGTTTGTGTTTGTGTACAGTGAAGGAAGAAGTACTCAGAGCCCTTACTTAGGTAAAAGCAGCAGTGCAAAACTGTTTAAAAATACTGATGCATTCAAAATGTTACTTAAGTAAAAGCATTAGCATCAAAACATACTGAAAGTGCTAAAAGCCAAAGTACTTATTATGCATAATGGTACGTTGATGTATATCATATTATTGGATTATAATTACTGAGACATTATTGTGTACATCGCATTTAGTTTTAACCCGCTTATATGCTTATAATTTGAATTATTGCGGGGTAGCTTGTGAATGATGAGAGTGAATGAGTCATGATCATACAGTTTTGTTTCCTTGCTTGCCTGCTTTTATTAATCTGAGTCTGAAAGTAACTAGTAACTAAAGTTATGAAATAAATGTTGAGTAAAATGTATATTTTCCTCTAAATTGTAGCAAAGTCAAGGTATGAAATAGAACAAAGTGGAAATACACAAGTAAAGTACAGATGCCCCAAAACTGTGCTCACAAACAGAGCTAAATGTGCATAGTTCATTTTGACCACCGTGTGTGTGTTTGTGGGTGTCCATGCATGTTGTGTGTTTATCAGGTGCAGTGCTTGTTTTGTTTGTGTTATGAATTCCATGCTTGCCAGTACAGTAGTCATGCTGTGTGTGGCAATTTATTAAATTAAATAAAAGTTAAAAAAAAACAAAAAAAAAAACAATACAATTAAACATGGCTATCTATCAAACATTTCATGCTCAAGGTTTCAAAGATTCAAGAAAGTGTTAACACATATAAGGGGTGAAATTAGTTACTCGGGGGCCCAGTTTAAAAACAGCAATACTAAAAGGTTAAAATACAACCCCAACAAAAATGTTTTAAATAAATAAATAAAGATACATGGCCAAATGGCCTCACTTGCACAAACCAGCTATAAAACCACTGACTATAATGAAAAAGCATTGTTATAAGAACATATTTGTACTTAACTGTTATAAATAATTATTACAAATAAGTATAACTGTTATATATAAGTGACTAATTAAGCAGCACAAATATGAAAAGAACATCATTAAATTATAAGCAGCATTACATATAATGGCACACAATAAATGTATAGATATATATGTATGTCACCTCTTGCTGTTGAAGCTGAGAGGGAGCTGAGGTTCCCAATGTGGGAATACAAAAAAGCCTCCATGACCCCTATCTCTACAGTGCAGCAAATCTCCTTAATGTGTATGATCTACATGGTGTCTCTGCTATATATATGTTCTGAGAAGAAGCCCATCAATATTCCTCCATTTACAGTCTCTGCTCACACAGACATATCATTCATTCATCAGTCACCTCAATAAGGGCTTTTCTGATTTGATATCATATCATAATATTATGTCTCCCCTGCTTTGATCTCAGGTGGTTATATCCAAGAGGGATCCGCTGAAAAACCTGCAGGAACATCATACTCTTGCAGACCCAACACTTCACAAGCTCTGTTTGATGCACCTGTCTTCAAGCATGGAGACCCACTGACTGTGTTATTCCACAGCACATTAATGGAGGACCTCCAGCTGAGTGTGGCTGACAGACATCTGGGAAGAGAGATAGCTAGCATGTGGCAGCTGCTGTCTCTGTATTGATTCACTCTCCAGCGCTGACATTCAGAGCAGACACAAGAAAAAAAAGCTTTGGCCATCTTATGTTCTTCTGCTGTTATGGATTTTACCTTATAAAAATGAAAATTTGGGTGATGCTGGGATGGGGCAGTCAGGGGAGTCTGTCCTGTTCTTTTGGAGTGAACATTTTTTTACTGTCATGATCTTTAGCAGCAAATGGAAGGATGAAAGGGATGGCTGAATCTCATACATATGCATAGCTGTGACATTGTGAACTTTTAAGAGTTAGCACAGAAAATGATGACTAATTATGTTTGCCATCTGTCACATCAAAAGATGTGCTGAGCACAGGGTGGCAATGACCGTCTCCTCCTTGGCTCATCTCACTTTTGTCTGACCACTGTCACTCTCAGGTCTTGGTAGAATCTTATTTGCCTGTTTTAATGTCCCCATCAGGCAGTCTACTTACTGCCTGTGTGACTAAGCTGCTAGATTCCTTGTTTATTTACTCAGCAGTTAAGTGCATTAATTCCCTATTATTCTAGCTCATTTGGTATTCTGTCAGATAGAGAACAAAACTGTTCTCTAGCTACGGCCACATAAATCTGTATGTAAATGTAAAATAAAACAGAGTCTACACACCTAGTTTTGAGTATTATCACAACACTGTTTCAAACACAACTTGTATGCACTGCCTGTACTTTCAGCCTCAGTGGATCATATACATATATTCACAGAGGTCAAACTTAGCAAGTAGGTACTTGAGCATGTGTGCTTTTCTTAAAGTCTGAGAGCTAAAGTATGAATGCATGTTGGATCAAATTTAATGGCTCTACAGTATCTGTATTCTGTCATACAAAAGGTCATTAAAATGACCAGTGTCTATGTGAGTGTGAGAAAGACTGAGACATAGAAGCAAAACCTTTCAAATACTGTGGATTCATCCTTCTCCCTCTGGTGATCTACTGTATGTTGTCCACCCAGTCATGTTAACAAGATGAACAAAGCCTATCTCACTGACTTGTGAAGAGGGCGGCGCATTCAGAAGGACTGTGTAGAGTTCTTTTTTCAAGCCTACATATGAAAAATGTGGTTAAAAGGCAGGTCATGGAGAGGCAGATGTACACAGATGAAGAGGCGGAGAGAGTAGAAATAAAAAAACACAGCAAGAACAACAGAGGGTCAGCAGAGAGTGGAAGCAACATGGCGGAAACAAAGAAAGGGAGAAACACCTAAGATTCATGTGAAACAGAGAGAGAAGGCAGAAAAAGAGACTGGCAGTGTGGTCCAGACTCTGGGCAGGCTTGCAGTGTCAGCTCCTAGCTGTGAGCCCTGTGGGTTTGTTGGCCAAGCAACCCGCTGTTATTTAAGTGTGAGGGAGGAGTCAACCCTGACCACATGGCCTGTTGGGAGCTTTGGCTCTGGCTACTGTATGCTTGCAGTTCACTAACAATAGATTATTGAGAGAAACCACAAATTAGTTGCTCTGCCTCAACATTTGCTCACATTCCTTGGAGGAGAAGAGCAGAGGGAGGAAAAGATTGGACAAGAAAGACTGGAGCATTATAATTACCCACAGGGCTGCTAAGAATGGTTACAACACTCATCACAAACTCATCACAAAGTATGGTAAAAACTTTTACATATCACAAATGTGTGGTGACTGAAATCAAACATTTGACTTTTATGGTGGCAGCAGAATAGCCATGATACTTACAGAAGCCACACATTCCATTATATTGTATCACATATTAGACGAATTCCATCAATTAGGTTTTCTTTTATATTAAAACTGTCTGTTGCGTGATAGTTGTAAATGAAATGTTTTTTTCTCTAGTAATGATTTAGGTCTGTTTTTAACCTCATACCTCTGCGCCTCATACATATTCATGGGAATATATAGTATCTAAGGAGGGGGTAATGCATGTTAGCAAAACATTTTTGGCATCATATGAAATAAGTCCTGCGATGGATTGGCGACCTGTCCAGGGTGTACCCCGCCTTCGCCCGATTGCCGGCCGGGATTGGAGATTACTGAAACTACTATTTCTATAAAGGATCCTCTATACTTATCCTTTAAAGCAAGCACAAAAGCTAAATAACCTGTTTTTGTGTTTTAATAAGTATTATGGTCTTGATAATGCTTTGTTTTCCACACCGAATGATATAGTACAAAAAATATAGGTGATATTACTTTAGCTTCTTTGTAAAGTGCCCATTGGATTCAAAATTGAAAATATGAAATAAAATGAAAATGGTTTATAAACAAGAAAAAAATAAACATCACTAATTGCTTTGTATTCTAGGACAATAATGACATGACTACTATCACAATACACAAAAAAATACAGTTTTTGTTCTGCAAGACAGGAACAACATCCCGTAGAAGAAACGTTGAATTGCGTTAGTGAGGGCCATTGATATTCTGACAGCCCTGTATGAATATCAGTTCCCTTAAGAAGATGTGAGACAAGGGGGGTGGGACTAAACAAAAGACTGAAAATGTTCAAGTGAATCATCTTATAGTCATAGTCTGCTTGGCTTTGACTCTTAGTGAATTTTTAGACTTAAGTTGAATGTTCCACTGTTCAGTGACACAAAGAGCTTGGGCAGGCTTTGTGTGCATTCAGCAGCATTTGTTGACATACTGAAATGTTATGCCGCTGCAGCACTTTTCATCTCATTTGTGATTTTACTGTGGTTGCGTTAAAAAGGCCAGGAGCCAAAAAATACTTCCACTGTGTGAAACATGGATCACTGACTATCAAAAGCTCTCATCCAAAAGAAGGGAGTTAAGAGCAAAATATCAAATAAACATGAGGCAAATTCCCTCCCAGCTGACTTTAAACTTGTTCACATTTGCACATTTGAAAGTTTTTCAGCGTTTTACATTATAAATATATCTATTTGCCCATAACATGGCTCCAAAAACATCTCCTGGTTGTAGCTGTTCATCACCATCTCCTCCCTTTTCTATTGTCCTCTGTAGCCTGCTGACACTGATGGTTTTGATGTGAGTATCTCATCCCTTTCTCTCTCCCTCTGTCATAATCACTGCTCTTTATGATCGGTTTGCCCTTTCTGCCCTTTCAAGATCCGCCATGTAATGAGGGCTCTGGAGGACTGTGTGAGTGGGCTATTTAGCTATTCAGACAACATCAGCTCACTCATCCCACGCTCTCTAGCCCGACTCCCTACCAATACCTCTCAGCAGAGCATGCTGATTGTTTGTCCCACTCACAAGGTCACACACTGGATGGAGTTGGAACAGAACATTCAAAATCCATGTAGGGGCGTTTAGTGTCTATTCAATTCATGTAAATCACATGGTTAAAATGAGCAACTCAAGTATTTAATTCCACTTCACTGACAAATATATTTACAAGATTCATTCCTCATAGAGTGCTTTAAACATCAATCCCCAAAATTCCACTATGTACACCAACAAACATTGTACAGCACAACTGCATATAATGAGGCATTCCCTTCCAATGCTGACTGAATCATTGACATTTTCACTGTACTGAGAAAATGTTTTAAACTACTTCTGTATACTTTAAGTATAATGAATAAATATAAACAAATACAAATGCATACAATGCACACTAAACTGTACATAGCCCTTATATGATTATTCAGACATATTAATCAACAACAAACTAATATTATTACATCTACAGGCCACCCAGCAACATTTTAGTCAAAAAGTATACACTGGCCTCATGAATGTTTAAATATTCTGTATATAAAAAAAAATCTGAAAAGATCTCCATCCATGGGATTTGCACAGATCCCTGCATGAATACAAACAAATATAACCAAACACAAGCCTATGTACACCTGCTAAGGTAAGACATTACAAGCCTAATCCATTTAAAGTATAAGATTTTTGTTTGCAATAATTCAATACAGCCTCTTTTACAAGCTTCACCATTATTTTCATCCTTCATGTTGGGCAACTGCCTGAATATCCAGGACATTGTTTCTGAAGAAACACATTGTTTATGAGTTTTCTAATGCAATATTTCAATGATTTGAGCAATGCTCATTTAAAAATTGTATATACAGAAAGCAAAAATCCAAAGTTTATTAAGGATTAAACTCATTCTTCTTTGATGCCCCTGCCTCTTTGCTACCCTCATCTTCACAAGCAGCAGGCTGCTTTAAAAAGTCATTTATTTTTGCACACTCTGTGGCATCAGCCAGCAAAGTCTTTTTTTTGCCTCTTCTTTGCAGTTGTGAAGGCAAAAAGCTCTCACTGCTATTACAGGTTGCAGCTGCAGTGTTAGCAGTGTTGCTGCAGCTAAGACAGCCTCTTGAATATGCTAGAGTCTATAATGGTGGCCAGAAATAGGGGAAAAAAGAAAAAAGGAATAATAAAATCAGCCTTAAAAGACTCACTATTTGCAAAATGCTAAATGTGGTTAAAGCACAGAACTGGCATAATAACCTTGATGTCCCCTGTGTTAGCTACTGCTACTTTTTAAAATAAGATATAAAAAAATTGTAGATTGAACATTGAAAGAATGGCTAATAAATTTGTTTCATAGCTGCAAATAGCAAAGTAGACACTAAACATATTTTGATAACATTTTCAGATCTGAGAGCAGTTTTTTAGGGTTTTGCTTTTGTTGACATTGCAGTGCACCCTAGATTTCAGACATGCGTTTTTAAATTGCATGTAAAAGGTTAATGTTAAATTGCATATGCAACATGCATTGATTTACAGGAGTCTAGTTTACTTCACACTCAACATCCACACCTGGACATGTAGTGGTTAACTAAAGTTACCTTGTTTACCAACTACAGCCAGGTTTCACCTACCTCACCTGTGGTGTACAAACCTTAACCACTTCTACTTTGACATTCTGGATTAGATCACCAAATCAAATATTTTCCCATTATTATTAATCTACATTAATCCACTTCAAAATATAGAAGCCTGTTAAAACTCTAATGTGCTTTTACTGGGGCACGTGCCCCCAGTAAAAGCGCTCTAGTGACGCCCATGCGTTACACACTACGTGTACTTTGAACTTGGAGCTGTGTGCATCTTTTTGAGGCACCGCCCACGTTTGCCCGTGGACCTATGAATAGCTCCCTACGTCATTTCTCCTTGCTTTTTCGTGTCAACATGGCGGCATCCATGGCATCTCAGGCTGCAGCAAAGGGGCTAAGGATAGGTACCTCCAAGCACATACTTCATGATAAACTCAAGGTACAGTTACATCTTACATTACCGAGAATACATTTTCCTCGTCTCACGGTTCGGTTCTGCTGTCACATGTTCGTTAACATCGTGTCAGGAGCTGTTATTGTGGCTGCCTTGCTAGCAGGTTAGCATGTCTGAGAGCAGAGAGGTTTGACAGATCAAAGTTGAGCAGCGTGACAGACGGTGAGCGACGGCTCCCTCTTTAGTATACAGCCCATAAGACTTGCAGTAATTGTAACCATACGTGTCATGTCATAAGTGTTGCACCTTAAAGTTACAGGAACATTTTGTGAGAAGAAACTTTATTAAATCAGTAACTAATGCAGTTCTTTCTGAAATCCCAAGTAGCCTTACATCATTTGTCACTTGATGTTATCTTGCTAATTTGTGCGTATATATAATTTTAAAAAGATGATGAAGTAAGTATAAAAAACTTGTAAGCCTTGATAGGACATATGAGCTGAGGTCGACTGTTGCACTTTGATCGTCCAGTATCTGTTAAAACTGCGAAGAGCAGCTCACAGAATTCATTCGATTGGGTTTGTCTGTGTACACAGCAGCAAACGATTAGGTTACACTGCCATCCATTTTGAAAACAAAGCATTAGACCTAGTAATTGCAAGCAGAATTACACAAGTGCTGACAAAGCCAGAAAAATGAATTGGAAATTCATCTCCCTGCCTTCTATTCACTAATAAACAAATGCATTTTCACAAAGAAGAATGTAGAATTGTGCTTCTGTAATCCAATTTTAAATGTTCAGAACAGCCAGATACAAGCTGTGCCTCAATGTGGTATTTTTCTACCCAGTCAGTATCAGAGATCTGGTCTTAATTAGAGGTGTGTGTCTGTATAAATGTTTATGTCACTAGTACATATGCCCTGGCCGAACAGGGCAGGAACTTGTTGATCCTGTAAACATAGATCTGGTCAGGTTGCCACACTCTGTTTGATGCAGTGTTAACAGTACAGTTGGACATTTCAATCACATAATCTGTTCTTTTTCTTATCTGCTTTTGCTGTGTTGTCCTGTCAAATGGAGGTAGCCTAATAGTTTTAGCGCTGGTAAGGCCACTGTTGCACTGGATTAATTTCAGTGGGGAGGGGGCCGCCACAAACTGTTTGTATGTGTGGCAGTAGATAGACTGTAGACTTCACATGAACAGCTGCCAATTCAGGTGATCTCCTGGAAATAAAGTTGCAGCAGTACATCAGCTGGTCCTCTCTCATAAAGAAGATGGTGCCTGGCACAGTCACAGTTCTCATCTGCGGCAATTGCAATGTGTTTTGCATTGCTTGCTATTTCAGTTAAGAGAGTGGTGAGTAACTCATGACATAGCTCATGTGTAAGTACATTGATAGTCTCCTATGATTTATATTTGCAGGTGGGGACCAAGCTTTTCAGAGTGCGATTTTTCTCACCTACTGTATGTGGTTGACTAAAATGTATGCAAGCCTTTGTTGTCTTAGAAACTGCAGATAGCACAGATGGTCCACCATTACATCCCTTTTTTTCTCATGGTCAATGCGCTCTTCTTAAACAAGTTAAAGAAAGCACACTTTTTTGGACACACTGTTTGTGAAAGTGAGAGTTTTTCCAGTTATTAATTCCAGAATTTACAAAGCTGTCATCTCCACATTTGGAGAACGTTATAAGCTGTTCAAAAGCATCTGCATATTTCACATAAGGCTCACTCCCTGGTTTTGTACCATTCTTTATATTTGTACCGCTCTGTTCTTTTTGACCAGAAGATCTAGTGGTCTCTGTGAAGGTTTCTTAGGTCCATAACACACCTACCCATTGGCCACCGTCAGGCCATTGCTCAGCATCTGTCAGGGCTCGCCTTCCTGGTGTGTCCTTCACTGTTGACCACTAGCTGGACCCTGTCAGCGGCTTTTCGGCAGATTTTGCCGTCACTGTTGTTTCCATGATTTCACACATTTAGTTCAGTTTCTCCTTTACCTCCACAACCTCCTTTATTCTTCCACAACCAAAAGACAAAGGGCAGAGCAAACAGCTATAAACGGCAGGTATGTTGAAGGACTACTGCTTTGTTTACAGCTTTATTTCTACAGTCCAGCTCATCTTCTTTCCCCTGCTGAATGGCAAATACAGATTCTGCCACCTCCTGGTAGGGGGAGTTATTTCTCTCATGCTAGTTGGTTGTTTGCTGTAGTCTGCATTGTGTGTTCAGTGCCACTTTTCAGCCCGGCTGGTCCGGACAGAGGTGGCTGGAGGCGACACAACATTTGGCCTATGTCAGTGCTAATTCTTTCATGTCGGCTTTATTGTTCTCAAAGAGACAGAGGAAAATATCAATAAACTGAGAAAAGATTTATTTCAGACAAGGAAGTAGAATAAAACAACAATTCTAAAAATAAATAGATTAGTAATACATAAAACAATAAAAGCAAAATTCAAGTCTAGATTGAAGTCAAGTCAAAATTAAGATACATTTTTGTGATGCCAGGCACAGTTTGTGGTGCCTGATATTTTTGTTCCTCTTCTATGTTTAGTTTGTTATGTTTGTACATCACCTACATTCATCTCCCAGAATATATTGTCAGTAATACTCAAAAGTGCATGCAGTGGCATGCCCTTAAAAAGTAAACTCAAACCAAAACAGTGAAACTTATAATCTCACACTTACTGGTTGTTGTACCTGCTCCCCTTCCACTGTTCCCTTCTCCGTCTCTCTCTCGGGCCAGGTGATAATAGTAATGATCAGGGATTCTCTCTGGTCTCTAGCACAGTATCAGAGTCTGAACTGATTGACTGTTGGGTATCTCTGCAATAAAATCAAATCAGCTCTGACAGTATGTCAGCTAAGCTGAGGAATTCAATTTGCGACGATTTGTCAACAACAATGCTGAGGACATCACAATATTCAGATGGTTATGCTCCAGGATGCTCTTAAATGTGGAAAAGGATGTTGTGGTTTTTCCTTCTCTCTCACACACTTTTACTCACTCATAAATCAAATCTCCTGAATTCTTGTCTGCACAGCGCGATAATCCTCAGGCTGTTTTTCACTGTCACAGTACAGTGGTGAATTTGTAAATGCTTGCCAAGTTTTTATTTTTTCTAAGGTGTTTCTGCATAGTAATAATGCAACACTGTTGAAGCCCAGCATGGCATGAAGGGAAACATTGGGAAGAGAGGTGGCTCAGTGAGACTCAGACCTGAATCTGAGGGAGGTGGAGAGCCCTCTGCTTGCAATGACTTCTTCTGCTGAAACTTCAAACGGCAGGCGGTTTCCCCATCTGTCTCAACAAGAACACATTTACATTTCCTCCCCGCAAGGGATACTGGAGGACAAAGTTGGCGCTAACTGGATTTGAATATCGCTTCACCAAGGTTAACAGCCAGTGTCTGTAGCTGGTGAGGTGCTTAGACTTTTTCAATAATTTAGAAGGGCTGCAGCCATTAGAAAATATTGGCAGCCTCTGAAATGGGAAATGCAATGAGTGAATGTACTCCTATCATCTTAACTTCTGCTGTTGTTTTATTATAGATAATGAGGGAGAAGTGGAAGTGATGCTGAAAATTACAGTTTTTACAAAAAAATTACAAGTGTAAATCGTTAAAAGTGCAGTCTGTTGAAGATTATGTTCAGCTGCCATACTAGCTTAACCATCGTGTTTGAAATTAGACCTTCAAACATATAAGTGTGAATGAGTTTTCACAAATGAGTTTGCCTTGGGCCACTCTCGGTGATTTTTTTTTTTTTTTTTTTTTTTTTAATTCATGGAAACCTGACTTATTCATTATAAGGACATTCGGACTGGGTCTGTCCAGCAGCTGGGTTGTATGGTTTCTTTGTTGTAAGGACAGAGTAACATGGCTGCTGCCAGTGATAATAAAGACACCAATAAAAAAGCATCTGTAAATGTTATAAATTGGATACTTCTTTTTACCTTTATTTTGTCTCCATGCTCCTTGGGTGACCCGGAATTGTTCTGGTTTGCCATGATGAAGGACGTCTCAAATCCTTTATTAATGTTTGGAGGAGCAGGAAATAGGATGTCATAACTATTATTATCGTTATCTATGTTACTATGAAGAAAAGATCACTGTGACTCCCCTGAAATGATGATGTAGTTCTGGTGTGGCTAACTACAAAAGTAAGTCGTTTTCAAGAGACTTCATTCATTCAAATCTGTTTATTTGGGATGCAGATAAACCAGCACAATACCGAGTGAGTGTTGTTGCTCAATTAGAAAGAAAGAATTATATCCTGTATGAAACCACATCAAACTGACATCATGATATTTGTGATACTACAAGATATGGCTTGTATTCCGTAGCACTGTACTAGTTGTACTGGTAAATTTTGGGTGTTGAAACAATCCTACCAATGACCGTATTGTGCTCACATACCAGTTGTGTTGTGCTGCACCCTAAGTCAGGCATTTTATTCTTGGACATTTATTGTTACAGCCATCTCAACCTCAAGACCCCTTTAAGTGTCAAAAGCTCCTGGTAAATTGATACATGGCGAGGTCAGTATGAATAACCCTATCTGTAATGATTCTAAGGTCGTTGTAAGTCATTCCTCCACCGACACCTGTAACTACAGGGCTGGCGTTGTGTGCTCATGAACGCTCCTG
>NW_018127898.1:5865636-5899548 GCF_001952655.1 Monopterus albus | reverse complement strand
TGAGACATTCTCAGTTGTAGCAGTAACTGTACAAACTTTGGTTTGATTGATCTCTTCAAAATATAAAGACAGGTTTTTACTGAACTTCATGAAGATGTTTTTCAAACTGTATATTTAAGGAGTCATGCACATATATTTCACATTTACTTTTTCATGTTGGAAAACACTACATAACATTGTCTGTGCAGACAACCTGCACAACCAGTTGTGTTGTCATCAGAAAATGATGTCACTTCGTTTTGGAAGAAAGGACATTTTATTCCTCTAAAAACATGTTTTCTTGATTCCTTTCTCTCACATCTTTACATCTCTTCCTCACATCTTTCTGTAAGATAAGAGGCAAGTAATGGGAATCAGGAGACATTTGAAATGAGAAGCTTTCATTGGCTGTCTGAAATCACTTCCTCATTCACTGCTCTCTATATATTTTACACCTAGTATTTCCCTCAGTAGGGAGCAGTATATTGAGATTTCGCTCACTTACCATTGTCATTTTACATCGTCACTAACTGCTGTAGAGCATTCCAACCATAATTTTCTCATCTGTACAATGAAGAGGATTGCATTGTGGGATTTAAGTAGAAAGTACATGCCATAGACACTACTTTTTATATTGCATTGTAGATTTTTTTTGAGGATGCTATATAGTGTATAGGCTTATACGCTCAGCATTTGGACATCACTAAAAAATAAAAACACTGTACAGTATAGTGTGTAGTGCATGGCTTTGGACAGAGCTGTTGTCTACACACATCTAGCCGCTGTACTCTGTTGACACAGATCGAGACGTTTTAGCTGTCAAAATGTAGTTCAGTAGCCTAGTTTGTTTACTCCCCACCCCCGACAAGGACGCCATGATAATTGTTAAAGTAGTAAAAACATGTTAAATGAACTGTTCTTCTTTATGAAACATTAAATAGACAGTTAGGCACATGATGATATCAGTGAATCACTTCTGAAGTATAAGTTGATTGCCATTGATGGCATAGTGATTTGTGAGTTGAAATTAGACTCCAGATAGGTGCTTTCTATGTTTATGTGTTGGGGAACTTTGACATAGTTACACATCCTTGTGCTGCCGTCTTATTATTACATTATCTTTCCTTAAGACTCGACACCTTTGACTACACCCTTTCTTATTAACTATGCTAATTACTGAAATCCCTATCTGTATAAACACCACAGTCAGTTTTTTATTTCTTAAGCCTGTCTGAAGGAGATTAGATGTGCTTTGCCTAAAGAACTGCCAGTGATGCAGATCTCACTGATCTAAATCCTGGGGCCACGCGCTACTGCTCCCGCTTCTCTCAGCTCCTCTTTGTACTCCTGGCTCTCTAACAGACACATGTCATTTCTCTCTCGACCTTTAGCTTTCAAGAGACAAGTGGTTACAATAATGAGAGCAAAAAGTACATCTTTTGTGCCTTACGTAATTTGTCCCTTTTTTGCTTTATGGCTCAATGGTCAAAATGAATTTTTACATAATCAGAGTGGTAGCTTGGACATCATCAGGTTTAATGAGGTTTACAAAGAAGTGTAGTAGAGTTAAAAACATCATTCTTTAGCAGATTAAATAGAAAAATTTGATATAAATAGACTAAATATATATGTACTTAACAGTTTAACTGCAGCCAATTAACCTACACTGTTATGCTTGTGAGGACAAATCATTATGCTTTTGTTAAAGCTACCTTTATTTGTGATTGTTTTCAGAAGTATTTGTTACATTTCTTGGAATTCTCTTTTCATCCTGATGGCACTGAATATATTAAATACACAGACGGCATAAATGAAAAATTCGTCATTTGTGGCAGCAGCAGGGCTGAAAATCGCCTAACCAGTAGTTTTACTTGTTCCAAGCAAAACCATTGGATGTCCTATGAGCCTGTCAACCTACTTTCTGCTTTTTGCCTTCACTGGATCTTTCTGTAATAAAATGCTGAAGGTCTGAGCTCATCACTTTGGGTTGCCAACTTTTAATTAGTGTATTAGAATTTCTGAAGAAACCAGAGCAGAAAACAAAGCTACACCACTGTCCTGATAGGTCGCTGTCCGCTCTGTTTGTTGAGGAGCTGAGCCCTGCACCCCAACACAGAGAAGTTGTTCCCCAAACAGCAAACCTATATTTTCTGATCCACTAATCTCACTTATTTAGTACTCACTTTGAGAACTAATAAAATACTCTGATCTGTACGCCAAAATAACCTTTCACATTAGAAAACTGATTTTAACTTTTTTTTTTGTACATGGCTGGCTTTAAGTGAAAGAATGTGATTCACAATGGGCTGCTTATGCAGAAAATCCACATCCAACTCTGCTTCTTTGCCTCCTCCATTTTCCCTACTATGTGTCACCTCTGTTATGGCTTACTACAGTGCCTGTGTAATTGCATGACAGTCTGTATTTATGAGTTGTGACTAAGTAGCAAACTGCCACCTCATTAGCAGAAAAATATTCTATTGGAATCAGAATGGCAATGATTTTGATAGTTGCTCTGAGTACTGCTCTCTAATTCAGGCTATGCTCATGGAAGTGGACGCTATAAAGTTCCCCTTTAAATTGTTCCTGGGTGGTTTGCTAAATTGAAGGGGGAGAGAGAGTTCATAACCTGAAAGGGAACAAATCGATTACTGTACATAGAACAGGTGAACTGGCAATCTGTTAACTTTTTAAACATTTGATAATGCCCCTAAGGAACATTTTGGCTTTATTAACTCTGCACTCATTTGTCATCACTAATTAGGCAGTGCCATTTCAGACGGGTTAGGGTCTGGTCAGGTAATGAGGATTTAACCTCACCAGACTTCACTGGATACCAGCTTACAATATGAGATATTCATATTGTAAAGTGGTATCCACAGAAGTCTGGTTAAGTAATGAATGTGGCAATTGTATCCACACTGTAAAGTGGTAATTGTATCCACTTTACATGGTATCCACATTGTAAAGTGGATACAGTTACCACTTTACAATTGTAAAGTGGTAGTTGTGTCCACTGTACAATGTGGATTCCATGTGAAGTGAATGTAAAGTGGACACAATTACCACTTTACAATTGTAGAGTGGAAATAAAGTGGATACAGTTACCACTTTACAAAACGAGATATTCAGTGCATCCAGAAACTAATAAATTATTATTTAAAATTGTTATTTTAATCAATATTGAGTAGATAGAGATTCTAGCTGTGCTGGAGACTCTGTGATTCTGTACCTGTAGACTTTAGTGCTGTGAGCTAAATGCTAATGTCAGCATCGTACCATGATAATACTGACACAGATTGCCCCGGACTGTCAGGATTGGCAATAGAACTTCAGCTAGCATTATCACAAACATCGGCACCCCACAGGGATGTGTCCTCAGTCCCATCCTCTACACCCTGTTCACCCACAACTGTGTCGCCTCCCACAAAGACATCACCATCCTGAAGTTCGCGGACGACACCGCAGTGATAGGTCACATCACTGGCGGGGATGAAACAGCCTACAGGAGGGAGGTGGCCAGTCTGGTGTCATGGTGCAAGGACAATAATCTCAGCCTCAGCACGGACAAGACGAAGGATATGATAGTGGACATGAGGAAGGAGAGGAGAACTCATCGGCCACTGTTCATCCGGGGACATGAAGTGGAGAGAGTGAGCAGCTTCAAATACCTGGGCGTCCACATCAGTGAGGACCTCACTTGGACACTTAATACCACACAGCTGGTCAAGGAGGCCCAACGACGGCTGTACTTCCTGAGGAGGCTGAGGAGGTTTGGCATGTTGCCTAGGATACGCTGCAACTTCTACAGCTGCATTGTCAAGAGCATCTTGACCAGCTGCATCACTGTCTGATATGGCAGCAGTACTGATATGGACCGCAAACACCTGCAGAGAGTGGTAAAGACTGTGGAGAAGATCACCAGGACTCCACTGCCCTCTCTGCAGAGCATTTACCACCGCAGGGTGCGTAGGAAAGCTGCCTCCATCCTCAAAGATACCATCCACCTCCAGCATGGACTGTTCAATTCCTACCCCCTGGCTGGAGGTTCAGAAGTGTGAAATGCAGGACCACTAGACTGAAAAACTCTTTCTTTCCCTCTGCCATCAGGCTCCTAAACAGCTGAGGAGTTTATTACCAGGAAATATGTGTTGTACTCTGTACCTTCTCACTTTGCACATGCATAATTGCACATGACTGTTGACTGCTGCACATGCTGCTCCCATGCAGCATACATTCTCTTTTTATATTCTTATATAATTTTATTATATTGCTGCATTTGCTGCTTAAAGTGCCTTAGATCTTGTGTTACTTATTTATCTACTTTATATTTCACATGTATTTTTGTGCCATTGATGTGGACGGCAAAGTAAGAATTTCATGGTACAGGGAAACACGTTTCCTAACTGTGCATATGACAAACACTTTGACCTCGATCATTTATATTGTTTGCCATATTCAATGTCTTATCACTGTTATCACTAATTATCACTAAATACAAAGTACAGCTGAAGACGGTGGTAATTAGTTTTGTAAGATATTTGATCATAAAAGTATAGAACAATGAGCAATTCATCCAATAATTGGAAATATTTCATTAGGGAGTGATGGACTGATGGATTGGTGATTGAATGTACTGTCAGACTGTTATTGTCATTCATAGTAGTGATGGGCAGATGAAGCTTCATGAAGCAATGAAGCCTTTCATCCAATTGGTTCACTCCAGCGCAAAGCTTCTTGAAGCTTCATTTGCTCTAGTAGGGCATCTACTGGATGCAACAATATCAGTTGGCATGAATTTGAAGTGTGTGGCATTTTGCAGAAAGCCTGTGAATAAAACTGTCAGCAAAATAAAGAAGTATGCAAAACATATATATTGTAGTGATGGCAGTATACTGTGTATATATATATACTGGCAGTATGGAAAATGATTATTTGGAAATGATGAAAAAGGAAATGATTATTTACAGTGAGGTGAGGGTGGTTGGGGTATGGACAATGATTGTGCTTTTGTAACGTTGAGGTATGGCCAGTGATTATGGTTTAGGGGACACATCATTGGTTTTTATTTAAAAACAACAGTTTCTCCACTGTGGCAGGTCTTAGGCGATTTCTTTTTCTCCATCAAACACCCACATTTTGAATGGAGCCTGAGGGGTTTATATCGCTGTCAAAACTCGCGACAAAATCCGAACCACTTCCTGAATCAGTCACGTGGTACAGCCGGGCAGCGAGGCTTCGGACGTCATCATTTTCAGCTCCTCACCTAAATGACGCAAGCCTCGATACGCGCATCGCGGAAACGCCCCCTCCCCTACTCGGCACACGCTTAGAAGCCTCGAAGCGTGTGCCTTGAAAGGCCATGTTTATTAGTTTCTTGAAATGTCTGTTATTGTCATTGCTACTCTTCTTTTTCTGCTGCACATGCTATGTGGTGGTTGTGCTTTTTTGCCATTTTTTGGGATCACTTAAGGTGGGCCATTTTCAATTATAGGCTGGGAATACCCCATTGTCATTAGAATGACAGTCATAAGGAGGATGGTCAGGGCCATAAAAGAATCTCAACAGCCATTTCCAAACCTCCCCTGATTGGAGCCTGTAAGCTTCTCATCCTGTACTTAAAGGAAGGCCATGCAGGCCACATGAGTACAGATTTGGAATATGCCTGCTTAAATGGTGCTTTAGCCTCAGTAGTGCCGAAACAAGAGACCTTTCTTTCTTTCTTAGGAGTCAATTCTGGATTGACATATTGAAATTTTCTCTTAATGGAGCCGCCCTGTGTTTAGCCTTTGAGACTTGTCAGTGATGATATGTGAATGAGATGGTGTCTACTGCTCAAGGTACTATGTACTCTGAATCCCTGCTGTTCAGTTACTGCCTTAATGCAGCTCATCATTGTGCTTGTGAAAGCTTGATCTGTATTCATAATTTATAAACCACCATGAAAAAAAAACTCAAAGGTATTTTGTTACTTTTTATTGACATATTAAGGATGGTAACTGATGAAGGTGTACTATAAGGTATTGACTGACTCATGCAGCAGCAGCAGCAGCAGCCCCCTTTGCAAGCTTTGCATCTTTGCACTTTTCAACATGTCTGCTGTACTTCATTTAGCAGAACACCAGGTACCATCCCAGAGGAAAGACTTACTTCTGCAGCTCAGGAGACAAAATTGTGATTCTCATTTCAGTCTCATTTTAGTTTCTATTTCGTCTGATGTGTTTCTGATATGTTTCTCTTAAAATTCACTAGGAGAAATAGGTGAGATGACAATGAGAGACAGGAATCATTCTTGAGATATACAGTAAAAGAGATAACCTTGCTAAACTTGTCTCGGTGTTAATACCTCTTTTTTTTCTTGTAGAAGAAAATGAGCATTACTAAAGCAACCATGGAGCAATATGTGGGTCTATACATCTAGAAAGATTTATATATTGTGGCGAGCACAGAGTTGGTAGGAAATGATGATAGTTTCTCCATCATTGGCAGCACCCTTTTATTTTAGCAGAGCCGCAGGAAATGCCATGGAACCAGTAGGACAACACAAACACACAACAAGGGCAGGGCATGAGTTACAGCAGCAGATACACTTAGGGTGACAGGTAAGAATAACTACACAAGACTAATCAAATACAGTACAGGGTGAAATAATAAAGGTCTACTGCTGAAACTTGCACAACAACAAGGAAAATAACAGAACCATGTAAACATGAGCAATATCACTGGAAGAAATGCAGTGTTTACCCAATGGGGCATGCTGGGAAATCAGGTAAAGATATTGGTGAGATTAAAAAACAAAACAAACAAAACAATTTAAGTCTGGATGAGAATTCAGCAAGTCCTTCCAGGGAGCTCTTTGTGTGCTCTGTCTGAGCTTAGCATGAGACGTGTGAAATGGGCTGGGATGAGAACAGGCCGAGTTTACAGAGAGAGCTCTGATTTCTCTGCCGGAGGCGCACAAGTTCAGAAAATCTGCGAGTTTTTTAGAGCTTGATGAGATCTCCTTTCAAACTTATAAAGAAGTTCAGATTTTGAGTGTGTGTGTGTTTTTTTTTTTTCTTTTGTTTTGGAGGAAAAATAAAGAGACGAGAACAATAAGCCGTAGTCTCATTTTGGTTTCACACAGACATCATAGTTGTCTAGGAGAAATAAATGAAACATTTTTGAGATCTCGCTTCTAAATTTCCTTTCCCCTGGTATAGGTTGTCATACTGATGTCACATAAAGCCCCTTAGGTCATGCATTTGAACACGCACAGGTTATTGCAGTACCTTTGGTTCACCCTACATTACAGTGCTATACAACAGCAGTTTCCTTATAAATACTGAGTTGAACAAACACTTAGTAAGGAACATGTAATAGTTTCATGTTTTTTGCAAGGCTAGTTTGCATACATATTAGCAGGACTGCTGCAAGTAATGATCGTTTCCAATGGGCTGTCAATTTTCTATCTTACCAGTATTTTCAACTTTCTTCAGAGATAAAAACCAACAGTGAATTGCCTCTACTCAATGTTTATGTTCATCAGTCTGTTGGTCCTGGATTAGTTTATTCGTTTGTGCCATAGACCTCTGTTGTTGCTCAGAAACGATTAAAAACACATCAGGGGAGCACGCCGCCACACTGGGCGACGTTTTCTCATTACAAAGTACAAGACCCACTTATTTGTTAAAAATATCCACAGATACCATGCATGTGGAGTTGACTCTTGCTTACTTCAGAAGTCTGTAGAAAATTATGGCCATACCAAGTCTTTGTGGCAACAGTTTTAGTTTGTGTTTTGTATTGATGAAACGTCACCCAGCGCAGCGTGTTTCTCTGAATGTTTTTAATTGTTTTTGAACAACAGTGGAGGTTTATGGCAAAGACAAGTAAGCTAATCCTGGTTGGAGATTGACAGAAATTAACCACGAGCAAAGGCAAATCATTCTTGGTTTTAGTCTGTGTGGGGAGTGTTGAGAATACTGTTAATATCAAAAATGACCTGCCTTACCCTTTAATCTAGGGGGAGTTTATCCCAGCTGACAGTGGGCGAGAGGTGGGGTCCACCCTGGACAGGTTGCCAGTCTGTCATAGAGCTGACATGTAGACAAACAACCACACACACACACCCGCAACTATGGGAAATTTAGAATCACCAGTCAACCTAAGCTGCATGGCTTTGGACTGTGGGAGGAAGCCGGAGTACCTGGAGAGAACCCACACAGGCACAGGGAGAACACACTCCAGGTCAGCCTGGGCTGGAACCCAGAACCTTCTTTCTATGAGGCGACAGTGCTAATCACTGTGCCGCTGTGTCGCCTTATTGAATTTATGACTTTACTAAATGAGCCAAGGTTAGGTTGTTAAAACCGAAGTGCAGACATCCTTCCTTAGATTATTAGCCTGTGTTCAGAGATGATGTTCCCTTAGTGTTACCAGCTGCCAGGGCAGAATCACATCTTTACTCACTATTGGCTGGATCCTGTCACTTCAGTTCCAGAAACAAATGCACTTTGTGACCTGTGATTTCAACCCTTTGAATTTTTGAGTAACAAATAGATGAGCAGTTCATTGACTGCCTGCTGTTTATGGGCCTGATCAAAGGTGATTGCCAACTTTGTAACCTCTCCCTGTAAATTAAGGCTTGTGGCTCCAGTAAGCTTCCAAGGGACCTAGAACTGCTCTGTCACAAGGTGACTTTTTGACATGGTTCCATTCTCTCATAGTGGTAAAGACAACTGCCTTAAATTAGCCCTAGGATATTGACTCCTTAAGTTTAACACAAGGGCAAATGACAAAGTAGTGGCATGTCTTGAAATGACTTTGCAAAGTGCCAACATCAGACATCCCCTGTCTTTGATGACACTTCTCACAAGGAGCATAGTGTGACATTGTGCATGCTGCTCTCAGTCAGCCAGAGACTGGACAGTTTTGACCCTGTTTGGAGAAGCCCTGATGTCGCATGGTACTGTGCTGAATGCCATATGGACCGGCGAGTGTTAGGGGAGTAGCGTTGTATCTCCTAAGATTTTGCCCTTCAATGCCACTCGTGGATCAGTACAGCTGCGTCAAGGACTTGGCAGTCTGATGCAGCTGCTGCAGTAGCACTGTCTGTCCTCTGTGTCTTTGTGTGAGGGCACAGCCGCTCTGAGTGCTGTGTGAATAGAGCAGCCGTATGGTGACATAGTTTATTCAGCACATTTCAATGTCCTAGCTATTCCTTTGTTCTTTTTTTAACTTATGCTTGTCAACACAATTTAATTTTAGGAAATGTCTCTGTGAATTATTGTCCTGAGGTTTGTTTATCAACTTTTCTCCTATAAACTTTGCATTCATCCTAACATTTTTCCTCCACATCGTTTGTGGTCAAATCGGGTCATTGTGCTGCATAAAATTTTTGTCATATTGTTGTGGTTGAAAATATTGGCATCCTTTCATAAATAAAGTCACAATTATCTTTAATCTAAGTTGAGATTGACCAAAGCTTCTGGTAAGTGCCATAAAGTCGAACAGAGTTAGCATTTTTGCACTTCTGGTTCCCTTGTCCCTGGTCATTTAAAAAAAAGAAAAAGTTACTTTTTGTTAGATGCCTATGGTTAACAGCTTCAAAATAGTTTGACATTTTATTCTATTACATAATAAAATTCATCAGTAAACTCATGATTTTTCTTTTAAGCTTTTACATGTCTTAAAAAAGGTGGTTGCTAACATGTGGCTAAATGAGAGTACAGAGGCGGTACGTCCAAGCATGTACTGTGGTTTCATTTTCACTATGGCAATGTACAATATTTCCATGTAAATTTTATTCTATATATGCATGTGCACGGACATATCCCAGGCAGCCCCCCTCCACGCATGTCAATGAACCTTCTCCGTGTTTAACTGTTAGGATACTGTGCTTTTCTTTGAAGAGTATATATACAAATTAACCAAACGCTCTAACTTTGTCTCATCTGGCCATTCTCTGAAGGTTTCGACTTGTTCAGGTGTGTTTTGCCAGACTCCAACCTTTTTAATTCTTCAGTTCCTCAACAAAAATGCAGGGGTGCCAATACTTTTGGCCCATTTTTTTTAAACATTACATTAGTTGTTAATACAGTTCTGAGTTCTGCTAACAAAATGACAGGGCAGCATTAAGTCTTTTAAAAATACAGTATAGGCTATTAAACTTCTGCTTCAAGAGACAAAATATGCTGACAGCAAACTTTATAGGTTGCATGAATTTGTATGAACATATTTTACATGTTTTTTTTTCTTCTGCAAAACCAAAATATCTAACTGTTTAAAGGCAATTTGCATTACTTAAACCTTATCATAGAATCTTCCACTGCTTACTAGTTAAAGTGTTGAGGTCACATTTTTATACTTTATTAAATTAAATTTCTTTGGGACCTTCAATCGAGCCTATATCCATCAAAACACATTAGAAGAAGTTGCACAACAGCTCTCTAGTGCACTTCTGTATTTCTTGGATGCTGACTTTGGTTTACTGGAAATAAACTCAGGCATCTTTATTGTCTTGTATTCAGAGTCACACTTGTCTGCACCTTGTTGCATCAATGTTCTGATCAAAACATTTGTCAAAAGCACCATTAAGAACTAACTGAAACTAGGAGTTGTGTTTTTGTCTTTAAGCAAAAAGCCATTCTCTAAGAAAGGATAGAAGTATTATCTCTGCTACAATGTATTGCTTTGACATTTTGTGATTACCCGTTGAATGTCATGACTTTTGCTGTAAGCTTGCTGATAGCAAAGCGCTTTCACATATTCCTCAAGATGACTTAAGCTTCTTTCTCCTTTGGCAAGTTTGAATTTTGTCATAAAAGTTTTTACCCTACCTTCTCATTAGAAGCAAAATGCAGTTGCAAAGATGGAAAACAATGGAGGCCATCAGGGTTGTTACTAAAGTGTTGGAAGTTTAATGCCATGTGCCTTCATTGGCTTTTTTTCATGGCTGTTCTTTACCTCCTGGAAATTCACATGCCTGACCTAAAGGGAAGCTGGGTCCATGTTTTGTGGGCCTTTTGGACAACCAGCCCAGTGTGTTTCCTCACAGTCGATGATTTGATTTCTGCTCATATCCATAAGTCACTGGGGAATATACAGTAGCTGTTTATCATTGTCACCTCCCCCAGTGTTTCATGTCATTGTGTCCCACTTCTCTTCACTTGGGTGCGTTCAGGAGAACGATCCTGAGTGCTTTTGTGTGTAGAAGAGTTGGCTGTAAATACTTTAGGGCTCATGTCGGAGCATACAACGTTGTCTCTTCCCCAACATGCACGGCACATCCCATGTGTGTCTATTCCTGTCTTCTTTGTGTGACTGTATTAAGAATAAGCAGAGCAGTAGCCGGGTGGAAGGACTGAGTAGAGCTGTCTCTAGAGTGCCGCTGATGATAATTACTGTAGAGAGAGTGTCTCGGGGGGACCGCGGGCCAGCTGCCTGCTTGCCTGCCTGCCTTCCTGCCGTGGTCTTTCCGCAACTTAATGCTTTCTTCCAGGGTAGACGTGGGACTACAAGTCACTGAAACCATAACTGTGGTCACGATTAGTCTAAGGATTTTGGAGTTTCTTTTTATTCTAGCTTGTATCTATTATTAAAATGGCAAATTGATCTTTAGGTTATTATAATTCCTTGATTACAGAGTTGCACAATTAGAGGAGCTGCTGGTTATGAAATGTTTTTGTAACACTGTAAACTCCCTGTGCTTTTCTTTTCGTTTAATGTTTTCCTGTTGCTTCATCCATATACCTCAACATTGCAATATGGGAGTCTCCTTGATAATTTCATACTCTAGGTCTATGATATGGCCAATTTATTTTGTCTCATATTTGCTTCTGTAGTCAGGGTTTGTTGGACACTATAGTAAGCCAGATGGCATGATTACTACAGTACCCATGAGCCCCAGCTGACATCACTGTGGAGATGAAGCCAGTCAGGTGTGCAAATAAGAGCTACTGCAAATTTGGAGTGGCTTGTCATTGCAAAACACTAATCAGTGAATTCCACTAACTTCGCCCTGTTTAACTGTTGAATGTATTACTGGGCTTCTACAAAGTGTATTCTTTAGCCTCAGATTACTGTTAATATGAAACAGAATTTAAAGCTGTGTGACCGGGTGTTTCGTACAAAAATGCTCAGTGAGAATCGGATTTCTTCCTGCTGTTGCAAGTCACTGCTCATTAATAACTGAAATTCTGGCATCATGACGCCTTCAGAGCACACTGAAGAAATGCCACACTCACAGGAGAATAAGTGATTCACACATACAGTAGGTGAAGTTTAAAATGTTAATTAATACTAATCAGCCATGCCATTATTCAGATCATCGATAATGAAAACAGCATTTAGAGCAAAGTAATTTTACAAAATATAAAGATAATTAGTTTATTATTCATCATTTATCTCATGAATGATACATTTCCACTTGTATGTTCTCGTTATCATCCATATTTGTTTGCTCACAAAAAAAGGTGACTGTCCAACTAAGTGCCAATTAGAGCCCTTTGAACATAGCAGAAAAAAACAATTACATGCATCAGATATGCTGAATATAAATGATGACTCAAAAGTTATGGCATATTAAAAATCACCAAGTAACAATTTCATTTTGTTTCTGATTAGATTTTTCTCCTGCATTCCCATTGCATTCTGTGCCTGTTGGCCTAGTGAAGCAGTGCACTTTGCTTTAGTTAGTTAGCTGGGGAGCTCAGCTGTCACAGAGGAAAACTGTCTTCAGCTTCACAATATAAAGTAAAAACAAGAACGTTGGACATGTGATTATAACCACATTAAAACAACAATATTAACTTGAGGGGTAGTTATAAATGGAATATGTGTACAGGGCTAGATTTAAAGACTTTATGATTACCAGTTAAATTTGTCACAGAGTTTTGGTGACTTGCCATCGCCCGTAGAGCCTCCCTGAAGGTAAAATCTCTACAAGGTGGAGAAAGGATCACCTGTTATCCGAAGAACATAATTATTTCTATGTAGGTATTACTCATCACCCATCATTTCTATAATGACTAGTTATTGTATGTACCACGATTAAAATCATAAACTTATTTATGGTGGTTGAAGATAAAGACAACAAACAAAAGTTGTGTGTCTATAGCAAGTTAATAACTCAAACTAGGCTACACTGACCACAGCGGTGAACAGCATAATGAACCAGCTATGTATCAGTCAGGTAGCAGAAATTTACTGTTTTTAAATGTGCTTATAAATAAATGGACTTGACAGAAAAGATCTATTTAAATAAAGAGGATTTCAATAGTGTGATTGCTGAATCAGCAATCACTGATAAAGTTTAGATGATTATTATCACTATTTTATTATGAATACGTATGTACACTTATCAGTAACATTATAGGCAACACATTAACATCAGCACACAGTTGTAAAGTAAAAATACCTCACTGCCATGTAGGCTATATACTGTATGAAGGTATATTGGCGTGCCAAGCAAACGCCATATTTGACACAGATTGTCTATGGGTCTGGTACATACCGAAATATGCCCCAGGTTCCTTTCCATTCTCTGGTGTTTTGCCCAAGGTAACTGTCAGTGCCTGGAGGGACACCTCCAGTCCCACTTGAGCTGATATTTTGGGAAGTCTGTGTAGCTCTTTTCCATCCTTATCCTGCCCCCTTCCTTAGCGAGGCGACAGAGATATTTCAATTGATATTTATTGGGTTGAGTAGTAGGTAGGGTTAACAGCATATTCACAGGGTTGCTTCTCTACAAAAGTGTGTCCTAATTTTGGTGGTTTTTTGTCATTTTAGACTATGGCAGTGGCTTTCAGGCCACATTGTTGTCATTCACCAGTTTTAGGGTATTCTCCCATGTTTGTCCATGTTTCCCATTTGAGTGTGGTCACTCGAATAATGTTCATTTTATTTAAGAGGCAATGAATGTTTTTTATGGTCCCAGCCTAGTTTTGACTTTCCTCTATTGGCAAATATGATTTCACTTCTGCTTGCAATGGATCTTTTGTAATCAAATGCACCACAGTTACCAAGCTTTTGTACATCTGAGAATTTTGTTTTAACTCTGTATTTAAAGTGCATTAAGAATTCCCAGAATTGTTATAAATAATAGTTTGATGAAAGTGGTAATACTGGAGCATACAGCAGACGGGGGAAGCAGAAACTGCGCTGTTACTGATGAATTGTTGTCTCCAACACTAAGTTGTACAAGTTTCACTTGTCAAAACTTGGACCAGCAGAGTTGAGACTGACTGTGACTAGTGGCATTGCCGATATATTGTCCTGTGTGTCCATATGCTGTCCACATTTTACCAACATCTGATCACAGTGCAGGCTTGATCATATTTTGATGTGTTTTGGGTCTTTGGATTTAAGATTCAGTCTGAATGGTTAGATGTGCCATTTAATATGTCTCGGAGTGATGTGATGATACATCTGTTGAAAAGATGTTTTACCTGGTTCTGTGGCAGACACTACTTCTGCCAATTCCTTTAGTCAAATATAGACCAAAAGCTGGACTGACAGGTGGAGAGGTGCACCCATGCAGCAGCGGTGATCCTCCTAAGGCAAACAGTTTGAAACAGCAAGTGAAGTGGATATTTTGAGAGAGGAGGCCAGACAGATGTGTGACAGCAGTCAAATGAGTCCACAAAGAAGAGAAAACATGTTCTGCAGCTTGATTTGTTAAGGCTGTGTGGACATGTTCCACTAAAATGGACGTAGGAGTGGACACCAGGCAGAAGAAGAGGGAATGCTCAAGGTTATACACACTACGTTTTGTTCAGCAACAGACAGATTCATTTTGTTCAAATCCTCTTTGGTTTTCCTAAATTCTCTTCTAATTAGAGATGCACCGATTGATCAGCTGGAGATCGGAATTGGCTGATTTTAGCTTGACTGGCCATGACTGGTGACAGTCTGAGATATCCAGTTGTGTGCTGGTCATATTTAGAAGCATGATGGTGCACGGAATGTTGTGTGCATTTCACGATCTTTTCTATCCCGGGCACGTTCACTCACGTATCAGAACTAGCACTTGGTGGACAAAAAGTTCACAGAGGAGCCTACACAAACACCTTGGAGAAGGGAAAACTATCATCCAAAACTCTGACAGATGGCACACAATGAAATGCATGTGTATGCACAGTGGATCTAACCCATGATAAAACGCCAAATAAACACTACACACTTTTATAATGAACTGCAGGTTCAGTGGGATTGATGTAATTCTTCTGTTTCTCTTAGGCTACCTGTTGCACCTAATTACATTTGAATAACTACAAATATTGCGCTTCATATAATGAACTGCAGGTTCAGTGGGATTGCGCTTCATTTGTAGTTGAAGTACATATACAGTACATATTTACCTAAAAGCTGTTCTGTCATAATATTTATAGATAATCAGTCTATAATTAATAGATTAAACCTAACATGCTGCATGTGTGCTGCTTGAGCCCAGTGCCATGTTTTAGGTTGTGTGTTTTGTTTCCATATAAATGTATTTTTCCCACTGTCAAACACAGAACCAATTTGGAGCAGCAGGCTACTACTTTTAAAAACTGGAGATGGTTGTTAAGAGCAGAATATTGACTGTGCAGACTTAAGCACAGCTGGTGTTATGGAGCATTTGATTTTACTGTTGGGTGACAAATTAAAGGAAAAACCAATATCTCAGTAAGGTGTTGAGCCACCACGTGTTGCCAGAACAGTCTCAGTGCACATTGATTCTACAAGTCTCTGAATTCTACTGGAGGGATGACCACCATTCTTCTAAAACAGCTTCCCTCGTGTGGTGTTTTGATGATGGTGGTGGAGACGCTGTATAATCCTTCGCTCCAACATCTCCCATAGGTTGAGATCTGGGGACTGTGAAGGCGTGGCATATGATTCACATCATTTTCACCAAACCATTTAGTGGCCCCTCATGCCCTATGGATGTGAGCATAGTCAATGTGGAGGAGACCACTCTTTTATTCAGGTTTTGCCTTTAATTTGTCACCTGTTTTCATAATTTATTACTTACCAGATGTTGGCACTATATAATAATGGAGGTATGTGCAAAGAACATATGTTACAGTGATATCTTAACAATATCACTAGATATCATCCATCCATCCATTATTTATACCACTTATCCTGAACAGGGTCGTGGGGAGCTGCAGCCAATCCCAGCTGACATTGGCGGGGGTACACCCTGGACGGGTCCACAAGATGTCATTATCTATAATATTATAATGTGAACATGTGCTCCTTATGTCCATACAGATGTCCTTGAATAACTAATGTCTTGTGCAGCCGTAACAGTGGATAACAGCTTAGGTGAGTTTAACTTGACTTAGTCAGCAGCATAATGCAGTGCAGTCCAGATGCTATTATGTTAGGTGAATCCTCACTGGTTAAGGAAATACACACATCGAAGCATCATTTACATGCTGAACCATAATTTACCTCACAATCTCTGTTTTCCCTTTTACTTTAATGGCCTTTCTCTTCTTCACAACTCCCTGAAGATCTTTCCTGTGAAAACATTTGCATGCCCACTCACTCATACACACATGCACAGAGTGGTGTGCGCTGGTGCGGACGGATTCTTTTAACGCAGCCTGTGTCTCTCAGTCGCATTAAAAAGCCAATTTCTTTTTAATAGCAACAACAGCTGGAGCTGACAGGGCTTTTGTCTGCTGATGGAGCAAACAGTTTCTGAGCTGTCCTGCAGCTCAGACCCAGCTGCCTGCCTCATTACAGGAAAAGGAGAGAGAGTGAGATTGTAGAAGGGGGCAGAGGAGAAAGGATGTGCACTCCGAGGCAGGTGTTAGACATGTTTTGGTGCTGTATAATGTAAAACCCCTCAGCAAAGAGTGTGCAGGCTATGTAAGATGTTGAGCTGAAGAGGAAAATTGTTATCATTTGGCATGATGGAGCCATCAAGATGGGTACCTTAGAGCACTGTGTTAACTTACAAGTCACCCATAGTCATTCTGCCACCCTCTTTCCATTTCCTCTGCACCTGGTTGAATCCCAGGAGATGGCTGAATCTGCAAGAGTACCAAAGCAAGAAGCTGATGCAAGAGAGTGGCGTGGCTGTCCAGCGCTTTTATGTGGCCGACACAGCCTCTGAGGCCCTGGAAGCTGCAAAGAGACTCAGTGAGTAGGGGGTTTCACACAGACTAGCACACACACACACCTTTCTCTGCAGAGGAAGGTGCAACCTTTCTTATAGGTACAAATAAACTGACAGCATCTTAGTGGTACCATCTATTATGATTAAATGGGTTCTGGATTTTGTGGTGCCATGTTAACTGCACTGTATGCATCAAGCAACACATGAAGCCTGTTGAAATGCAGAGGAAATTGGGTTTACTTATGGAGCACCTGGCCACATTGTTTCCCTGGGCAAATATTCTCATGCTGTATAAATTTACGCACAAGCTAATTCTTTATTACATTAGTGTTGCTTTTGAGTTAGTTTTAGATTTTTGAAAACTGTGCTTTGGATGTAATTGTGGTGTAATTACAGTGCTGTTCAGTGTAAAACCTTGACAGTCGTAGTTGTTCCGCATTGCTTTTCGGCCCTGCTGCTGGATGTACAACCGGCTGTGCTTAATCAAGGCTGAAGTTTCATCACATTTAATCTTGTCTGTATGTTGTTTGCTTATATGGCAAAGCCTGTGTTTTTTTGGCCTGGGTGGTTATGCCTGTTCGGTTTTTCATCACGGCTCTCATCTACGCTTATTTGTTTCAAAACCTCTCTCATTCAGTTCCTCATGCTTTGCATGCTTTTTTGTTTTAATTTGCTTATTTGTTATCCTTTGTTAATTTGGGTTTTTGCCCCCAAAGTCTTGCATGAAGCCATGTAAGGAAATGGCTGAAAGTTTACTCTTGTAGCACAAATACATTGTACTTGCATGAAGAAAGATGATTTAACTCACATTTGTATACACCCACTTATAACTTTCTCTTCCATCCCCTACATTTCTTGTTTTACTTTCTTCCCACACACACCAAACTGCCCACCACATACAGTGTATATTTCCACCCTCAGCTTTATATTTTATTCAGTGTCCTCCTCGACTGCAGCAGAGGCTTTCTGATAGTGCATCCAGGTTGGTTGTCAGCCAGCAAGGTGCCACTCTTACTGCTGCCTTTGGGCTCCAGTGCCTGGGGCACTGCTTTCTTTGGCCCTGGTTACAATGCAAACATAGACAAACTGAACTGGAGGAAGAGCCTATACATTTTCATGACAGCACCTATATTGTTTAGTAGGGGAAGAAATGGATAGAGGGCTTGGGACCGAAGAGTTAGGAGGGAACAGACAGCTTAATCAAGCCCACATTAGGCTCAAGGGTTGATTTGCTTAACTCTGTGCTTTTTCATTGCAGCTATAGCATTTTCCATAGTTATGACCTCATTATTATTAAAAGTGGCAATACTGTACATGCATGGATTATTTTATTATGTGTCTTGGGACTTTTCTGTGTTGAACTGCAAAATATGTGCAGTGGCAAAGGAACTTTATACAAGTGTTGACTGGAGGTGATTTATCACTGCAGATAGTTGGTGTAATTGTATACTTGTGCTTCAGAAAAATGTGTTTTAAACCCTGTATTAGAACACTTATATTTTGTTTTGCACTCAGTTGCAATGAAATGGACAAGACATGATAAATAGCCAAACACGAGGTGTTAATTAGCAGCAGTGCATTGAAATGAACTCTTCTGTGACTGTGACCACTTACATTATGACTATTAGTGAATTTCCAGCTGAGCTGAAAAAGGGCCGACATATTTTAGCAGCTTGGTTTAGTAAATCAACCCCTGGGTTCCCACAGTGTACTTAAGAGCTGCTTTATCCTCTCAGCTTCATTTATGCATTAAGCTTTGGTCAGTGTCCTTGTACATGTGTATATTTCTCACTGTTGCTGTAAAGCATGTCAGGGAGCATCTCCTAGCACAATGTATCTGTGTACGGGCCGTGCTAGGTCATACATGAATAGGACTGAGAGTGAGAGAAAAAGGGAGCTCAGTAACCTCATTAGTTAAGATCTGTTGTGCTGAAATGCAAACTGAGACTGCCAAGCTCCTACTCCCGGAGGGGGAGGGGGTAGGTGGGTGTGAAGCCAACCCTGGATGGAGTTCTGCTTCATGCCTTTCTACTGTACACGACTTTATGGCTGTGTACAGGGGATGCAGATGGTCAGGGTATCTGTACTGACCGGGAGCCACTGAAATGGATTTCTGTGTGGTGCCGATATCCTCCTGTGAGCCCCTGATTTCCTGCATATACAATAGAATGAACCAGTTAAGCATGGAAGCACAGACACAGACGAATGACATGAATAGGGTAGCTTTCCCATATAAGCAAGCAAACACATACGTCCACTCAAGCATGCAAACCAACCAGTATTTTCATTTCAGCTACACTCACTTAACCATAAAGTGGTTAAGTTGACAGTTCAATTGCAGCTGTGCTATGTAGAAACTCCCCTCACTCCTGTCATGTACTGTGGACTCGACTGGCTTGTGAAAAGTGGACACAGAATGATCGAATACCACTGAGGACAAATAACTTTCTCATTGTAAATCAAAACATAAAATAAATATTTGACACGGACCATTGAATCCCTCTAACTTGAATGACAGCTCTTAGGGGACAGTTCACCCTGTGGCAGATGGGTGACTCACAACCAGCTAATGGCTCATGGAAAGTAGCCTTTGATTTCTGTGGCCCCTTGCTGAGTGAGTCATGTGGGGAGTTATCAGAAAGCCCAAAGTTGTTGTAACGTGTGTTTCGCTGGGATACTGAGAGAATGGCCACTAACTCTTGCTGTCTGTCCAAAACCAGTGACCCAGATCCACAAGTCTCAAGCTTTTGATTCGAGCGTGTGTGTGATAGACAAAGCACCAAACTATAGTTCTGAAAAATAAACTGCTGGACCTTGAATGTAAGTAACATATATTGAGTATTTAAATGTTTTCATTCAAAATGTTAAGTATCAGAATGCTAATTGCTGTCACACAAGAGATTTTATCCATTAATTTTGTCTGGCTGCAGAATTATAATACTTATTAATTCTGCCAAAAATCTGCTACACTGTTCAGGAGTAAATGGGGTCTGAAAAATAGGTGGTTGTTTGTTTTTTTTTTTTTGAGTAATTTAACATATTTAACATTAAGGGTCTTTTATTTGCATTTGCATTTGTGCTTCATTGTGCTCAATAAACAACTAAGAACTTTAGCAAGAATATACTGTATAAAATATCTATATACATATACAGAACATCTGTATCTATAATATAAAATCCAAAATATGTGGACATTTCGCTCTGTGCGTCATCGTGCTCATGAAACAACTGGGAGTTGAGCAAGAGGCCGCTTAATTAAAAGAGCACCTCAGTTCACACACTAATTAGTGATGGTACCCATTAGTCTATAAAATGATAATGTCTTCAGATAGATGGTATAAAATGTAGTAGAGGTGTGAGTAAAGACATGTTGTCAGTTTGTTTTAATGAGTAAGATATTTGGCCCACTGTGGAGCATGAACATCTAATGATGCAGTGCATTCATTCCTGCACCGAGTTGGACAAGAGCATAGGTGACTTCCTATACATCAACTGAGAGAGTTTTGTGACATGCATATGGATTTAAGGTTATCATCTTTGCCTAATCTTTTTCTTTCCCCAAATATATTATAGACAACAATACTGTATACAGTTTAAGTTGATGCAAGACTGAATTGTCGTTTGTTAAGCAGTGTGATGAGTACACACACACACACACACACACACATATACAGTATTTGTACTTATATTTTATATCTAAGGACACTCATTGACATAATGCATTCCGTAGTCCCTTACCCTGACCCTGACCTTAACCATCAGAACTAAATGCCTAACCTTTACCCTAATACCTAACCAAAACCTAATTCTAACCTGAACATTAAGACCAAGTCTTAACCCTCAGAAAGCTTTTTCAGAAAGGACTGGCCAAAATATCCTCACTTTCCAAATATTTCCAGAAAAATAGTTTTTGCTCCTCACTATATAGCAAGTACAAGAACACACACACACACAAACACACACACACATGCAGATATATTTCTCACAAAGGCTTGGTTGCTATCTTGCAGTTTTGAGAGATCAGATCAACCCCAGTAATGAATATAGATTTTGCGTTTGCTTTTGAAGCAGATATCCAGTGCTACAGGTATGTACATTCACACGCGCGTACACATACCTGTGCCCTGCTACAGCCAAAGATAATTTGATTATGCATTCCACTTTGTGTGTCGCCACCCGCTTGACAGATGCATCTGTTGAGCAAATCTTGATAGATTTTCAGTCTGAATTCTAAATCAAAACCGCATTTTCCTTTCCCTTCCTTGCTGTGAGAGCCCTGCATGTCTGCTGTGCCTTACGCCTTCCCCAGCAATCATTCATCGACAAAGCAGCAATGCAAAAAAAGCCCATTGCTTTCGATTCAATCTGTATCTTCATACATGTTGAGCCTGCGTGATGAATGGGAACAACACATAGGCTACTCCTGCATATGTATATCTCTATCAGATGACTCTGGAATATGCTCTCCCTCTTTACTGTTGTTAGCTTCCTGGCTTTTCATTTATAGATTCTGTTGTGATTGTATTTTTCTATTTTTATTATGTCTTGTTTTGACTTTTTAAACTTAATTTCTCACACACATCTTCTTTGTGCTTAGCACATCCTCACTGCCAGAATGACAGTTAATAGAGGTAGGGATGATTTTAATTTTTTTTTTCCACTCACCTATGAATATTCATTGTAAACAGAGCACTTTTTATGCTGGGCTATCTACTCTCCCGTGTCCTTATTAGTGCAATAGTTAGTTTGATATGTTGGCTTACTGAATAAAAGTGAGCTGTCTTGGTATTGGCCAACCTTTTGATGAAGCAGGTGTATGTGTTTACAGGGATACAGATTTGGTTGTGCTCTTTGTTATGGTGTGTGAAGGAGAGGGAAAGAAAGATGTTGTGTTAGATGTGCAGCTTAAAAACCTGACCTCTTTAAGTGAGGCTTAATGAAAATCATTTTTAACTGAAACAAAACCATCCACACATTAAGAATAAGTGTCTCTCAGTTAATTCGCGTCTCCTTTAATTATCCAACATCCATTTCCTGATTTGCTGTTACGTGAGCTATAGTTAGATTTGTGGTATAGTGTCAGTTTCCACAGTCAGAATAAGGTAAACCAATGTATTCACTGATTTCTTCTGTATAACCCTATGTATAAGCTCCAGATCAAAGTCATGGTCTCCCTTAGGGTTCCATGTTCTATGTTAGCAGTTAATGCTAGCGTGGCTTGGTGTCTGCATGGCCAGCATGATGTTAATACACTGCAGGTGTAATTTATTAGATGGTTTGGTTGGGTGCTTCTGATGTTGAGCACCAGATCTGATTGCATACAGCCGTTTCATTGTCATATCTGGCAAGCTGTTGCGGAAGACTAATTCTATGTGGTAAAGATGATGGCCAACTATAAACAAAGACTGAACCTAGGTTACAAAGGCATCTGTAGGATCCACTCATCTCAGAAACACATTTCTGTGCTGACATGCTTGAAAGCACTCAGATACTGTATGTAGTCGATTGAAGTAAACAGCTTTACTGGCCATGCTATATACAGCATAGTGGTGGTTTGTTTTTCCACAAAGGAGAGAGACTCTTTTTTTTTTTTTTGGTTTTTGAGGATCTTCAACGGCCCTTAAAGTCAAGTGAATGTGGCTCACACTGTGCCTCAGATGATGTGTAAATAAAAGTAGCACAAAAGTGTATTTTCAGGTGATTGTTTTCAGCCAGCTCATTTACTCGTCTGCTCTTTGTGGCAGCTCAGACCCCCTCTATGCCTCTGGCCTGTGATCTGCAAATTTTGACAAATGTCACTATAAGTCAGGAGGAAGCATCTTTCCACACAAAATGGGCTTAAATTGTATTGTTCTGTGTTTGCTTCAGTGTTAATGGCAGTCCTCACAGGGAGACTTGACTATGGGTTAGTTTTAGGTACAGTGCATTAATTAAATCCACTGCAGAGTAAATAACTGAAGTATAAAAAAGAAGTATATCCCTAGAAAAGATTAATCTCTCCTTGGTGGTGATGCATCACAGTGGCTTATTAATGAAGTCACATGCCAAGATATTTGCATTATGCATACACTCGTGCTTGGGAGTTTTTGTTTGTTTGTTTGTTTTTGTTTAGTTTTATTTTTTCTTGTGATATCAGTGGTTCCGCTTTCTTTGGCAGAGTGCAGGGAAGCATTTACACCTCCAACTGGGCCTGATGCTCTTGTATGAGATCATCTGGAGTGTACCATATGCTTCTCCACCAACCCAACACGCTGCCTAGCCTGTACCATCTGTCGTAAAAATGCTCCTTCTCACCATGGGCATCACTGCAAGCCATTCAGAGGTCTTCCTTATTAATGTGTGACGTTTGCATCTCACCTAAGTCCTCCCTCATACTCCCGTCTTGCCCATGGGCCAATCAGGGTGCTCTGCTAGGCTTTCTCACTGCCTTTCTTTGGATGGGCAACTGGAAGGCCCCCATTTGTTTTGGATGGTGTCGTTTTTGAGCTGTGATGTCTCATACTATTTCACTCTAAACTTACCCTTAGTTGGTAGTTTATTAGGTACACCTAGCTACAACTAATGCACTCTAATACAACAGCCCTGTAATAAATCCTCCTCTGTGAAGGTTCTGATTTGTAGTTTTCGTTCAGATTACTTTAGAGATTTGACTGTAATTTCAGATGATGCAGTTTGTGGTGTTTGTCCTCATTCATAGCAATAAGCTTAGGCTAACAGAAACACCTTGCTGTATAAAACGGTGCAGTTTACCAGCACCGCAGACAGCTGCTTCTAAAATGAACATACAGTTAAGTCAACAACTCTTTAAAGCAGTTTGAACAAAGCTGAACATTATCACCTTCATAAAGGAAAGATTTATTACAGGACTGTTGTATTAGAGTGGATTAGTTGTAGCTAGGTGCACCTAATAAACTTCTGTGTGTATTTTGTAATGAATATGTATTGTACGACTCACAGTTTTTATTTGGAACTGGAACTGCTGTTTGAGCATGGGGGGGAATCAAATATTCATCTGTAATGATCTGCTCAGATTCAAAATTCACACTGTAAGCACAAATAGTTGTGCCTTCTACTCCAGCGAGGGACTTTTGTTCTGATCTATTACAAGCCCTATTGCTGTATCAGTAAACTGGTATATTGTTGTGCCTTTATTCATGCAACATGGAAGCTGTAACAGGTCGTGCTGACCTGATAGTCACTCTGATGTCATATGTGAAGTGTTTTGGATTCAACTCCACAGATGGGAAAAGTCATGGACAACAGTGAGGCTGTTTATTACTGTAGTGTATAAAAAGTCAGATATCTTACTGTAACATCTGTAACGTCACCCCAAGAATACATTTAAAGTTTTCTGTTAGCACGTCATTCGAGTAGAGCTCCAGCAATGAGTCTATATGTTGTTTGACTGATGGAAAACTATGATCATCGATTAACTGCTCAATACTAATATTTTCTTGTTCCTGATTTTGGGCTGTTAGTTCAACAAAAAGAGACATTTCAAGATGCTACCAGCAAATACACTCTATAGCTTTGCATGATACATACAATTAAAAAAAACAAAAACAAATACAAGACAGCAGCTGTTTGATATTAATAATGATGATATAACTGATATAAATGATTTGTACTGCATGTTTATTTTATTCTTTCACAGTTTCTTGCCTCTAAACATTTGGTTGTTAATGTCCCTTTCATGGATGCACCTAAGCATCGCTCGTGCTTCAGTTCCTCTTTTATGCCATTTTGTCCCAACCTGTGCTCCAGTGACAAGAGCCATTATATGGATAATAATAGCCCTAAATTGCATGTTTTATTAAGACCATTCTGTGCTTCACGGAGCAGTGAATTGGTATGAAGTAATGCTTTGATATTTCTTTCTCTTTTGTTTTCCCTCTGTGTGCCTTTTCTCTGATTTCATTCTTATTCGGGTCCAATTATTGCCTACCTGGATTTGGATAACAGTGTTTTATAAGGCTTACTATAAGTCTTTTCTTAGCAAATTCTATTTTGTTCAATTCTGTATGCGATACCAATCCTATACCACTGAGGGCTAAGAAAATGTTTGGACAAACTAGCACTTTATACCATTTTAAGTGGAGAAAATGAAGGCCACTGCACAGTATGGACAGATGGGACCCACTTTCTTTTCAAGTAGGATCAGACAAAATTCTTACTGTCAAACATGGTTAAAACATGGAGCATGGCCAGCCCTCTCCTTACTGTGCATCCTCTCTCTGCTCATTCATACTGTGCCCAGTTGAGTCGCCTTGTGCACTTCCACACTTCAAGTGCCTTTTAAGACCACTTTCATCTTCCCCTTTCAGAAAATGAGGTAGAGTCTCTGGTGAAAAGCTCTGACAGTAGCAGTTAGTGCTGAGTAAAGTTGGCTCAGTCACGGCCCTTTCACTTCTGCCTTTGTCTGAAGTGGTGATGGGTAAAACGACCCTCTTAGAGCTTTGTGCATCTGTGTGCATATGTACAGCCAGAGCCCTTGTTGTGTCATCGTCTCGTTGGCCTCCTGAACAGAAACCACTGAAGTAGTTGCTCACCTATCGAGGCAACTGATCTTACAATGGGTTCTTGAACTTCAATAGAATATGCATCCTAAGTCATAATATTCTACGTATTCACTCTTAAGGATCTTGTCCTGTGTTTTTCAGAAGGCACATTCTCTCTGTGCCAACAAAGATTTTAGAGTTAAGAATCGGATCCTTCTAGTTATTCTTTCAGCATTTGGTGAAAACACAATCCATCAGATTAAGTAAGATTGCTTCCAGTTGTTATTTCAATGTTACAGATACACATTCAATCAACATTTACTGCAGGTAGGTTACTATTGATTGGACCTGATTGTGCTTGGATTGAGGCCAGTGCATGAAATATATAGACTGCTGTACGTGGATAGGCTGTAGGCTACTTGTTGGCTCCATTTTAGGCTCGGACCTATAATTCCTTAAGGTTAAGGCCATAACTCAGGCAGTAGTTTGGCTCCAAACGCACTCACACCTGAGCTTGTTTTGTGAAAAAGATGAAACACTAAATAGGCTATTTCTCTAGCTCTGTTTCTCTGATACTGACCATGCGCCCCACAGTGCACGCTCCACTGCACAGATGAGTGTTTGTGTTTTGCCCAACAGCACATCGATAGCATGAGTGGTTCACAGAGACACAGTTCAATGTCTCAGATCATCAGACTGACAGCTATAAGATGCACAATCAGCAGCAGAACCAGACTTCACATCTAACATGAGTAAGTGATGTTGTGATTTAAGCAAGACTGTCTGTAGGCTACTTGTGAGTGCCTGCTGTAGGCCTACATGGCAGAGGCAGAGTACGGGATAGGCAAAAGCTTGGTTAGTGCCAACTTGCAAAGCTTTATAACCAAATTCTACTTTCAATCTGAGAAAACCCGGTTGTCTCCTGTGGTCCAATTATATTTTAAGTCACAAATGCTTATCACATCATGTGATCCTGCTAGCTGTCATCGATTCCTCACCTGAAGAACCATCTCCCTAGCAATTAGCCAATACAACATCTCAAAGATCAGGGGATGTGATCTCACTTGACAAATATTAAGATACGGCAGCTAGAATATACTAGTAAAGAGGTCAAGAAATAAATTAGCATTGACCAACATCATCTCCAAATAGAACAGCAGGGTTGGCACTGCCTGTTTATACCATATACCGGTACATATTGAGCGTGGCTGTTTCCTTGCACGTCACACACTGCTTTTTTGTTTACAGTCTTAAACCAGTTCACTTAAACTGCTAGCCATCATGTTAAATTGAATTTCTAAATTAAATCTTTTAACGGTTCTTGGACTGCTTTTGTACTAATCTTGTGCGTTTCTTATATGACATCAGTTTTGGCAAACATCCTTTTTTTTCCTCTCTCTCCAGTGGTGAACTAGTAACATGTCTGACAACACAGTTTCTCTCAACACGTGAGCCTTCATGTGAAAAAAGGCTTGTGTTTGGATTTGATTGGGTCATTTCTCTAGTTTGTGGCTTCCAGTTTCATTAAGATGACTCCTTTGAACGCTGCTGACATTTGGCCATTGTGTGTATGACCACGTCAAACTCAGTACATAGTAAGAGCTCTGTCTTTGTGTCAGCTTTACTCTGCAAATGTGCAGTTTGCAAAATCACATTGTTGCTGCTTGTTTGTTCATGTGGAATATTTGGCTATTATTGTTGAAGCTTGTATACATTTATGAGACTGATCTGTTCTGTGCACACTAATAAAAGTAATTCACTTGACAAATTTACAACCATTAACCATGCTGCTGCTGTTTACAGTACGTGGCCGGAGTTTGAAGCAAGTATTACGTTATTAACTTCTACGTAAATGGATTGAGATTCATTTACATAACTATTAACTGGTAATGTCAAGTCAAAACAACATTGCTCTTTCTTCTGCATGTTCCACACATTCTGACCTTTCCCTCATCGTTTATTTCTAGACACTCAGTTTTTTTTCCTGTCATTCTCTTTTTGCATTAGTCTGTTGTTGCTCTCTCCTGCTTATCCACTATGGTGTTTACTCCGTCTTTATTGTGAATGCTTAACACCCCTAAATTTATGCCTCAGCCTCCTGTAAAATGAATGTAGTACCACAGCAGTACCTCTGTGTCCTCCCTTGCCCCTTATGTTCATATTCTTTGGGAAATAAATGAGTGCACGGAGTTAGCTGGAAAGAGCTGCAGGTAATCTGTGGCTCAGCACCCCACTTCCTGCAGGGCTTCTGCTGATGGACAGAACAGCTTTCATCCCTTCAGAAGGCTGGCCTGTCACACAGGAAGACAGATGTTAGTCTGTAGTTTTGCTGTCTCCACTACCTGCCAAGATAACATACCCGATGAGGAGCTGAGATGGGGAGGGGCCAGTTTGAAACAGAAGGTTATTAATGTCGGAGCAGTGACCTTCTGACAGGCGCTGCACCAGTGTCACTGCGAAACATATTATAGATCGGGAGATAACTGCAAACACTTGCATACATGAGTATTTTGAGAATCTGCAAAAACACCCTAAAGCATAGAGATAATTCAGTAGCAGACACAGTCACACATTTCTTTAGCCTCTCCAAGGACCTGTTGTCATCCCATACATTACCTGGCTCTTAGGTATCTTGTTTGGTAAGAAAAAGTCATGCATCTGAAATTGTCTTTCCAGCTATAAATAGGTTTTACAGGGCAAAGTGACCTATCTCTCAGAGCTGATTTCTCTAAGCAGCTTAGCGTTTCCATCTCCTCATTACACACCCTAACCTATTCATGTTGTGCCTGAGACATGGAATTGCTTCTCACACATCCGGTCTATCACATTAATATGATAGTAATGTGCCATTAGAACTGAACATGTAGCCTATTATTTGTTATCCGGGTACTTTACATACTTGTCTGTATTTTTGTGCTGGTTTGAGCTGGAGTTGAGAGTTATGTTTGGTTTGGAAATAGAAATTATAATAGTGGAGGCAAACGTATAAACAACATTATGCTTTCTGATATGGAGCTCCAGCTGTTAGTTGCTCTTCATTACTCAGTGGAATGGTGTTGCGTGTAAGCCTCTTGCCCACCAGTGCAGCAGCAGTACATAGATGTTAGTTGCTTAGTTTTGTTGTCTGCTGTTGTTCATACTGAACTCATGAAAACTATTCAGTCAGTAACGAGAAGTGAGAAGCTTGTTTGACTTTTGTAGACTCTTAGTTGTGTAACTATAGTTAGTATCTTTTCATAATGTGATTTTCATACAGGTAAATGTCTTCCCTCAGGCTTTGAGTCAGATGATTCTCCCTGCTAGTGGTCATTTAGCACCTGTCGTTCCACAGCAGCATTATTATTACCGTCACCCCTCTGGTTGTATGGCAATGAAAACCTGTCAGCCAGGGGTTTGAACTGCACCTCTGTGTCACTGAGAGGAGACCACAGCCATCTCAGAATGTCATTAGAAGTGTTGTCTATGTCTGAAAGCCAGGTGGACTTGTCCTCTAATGAGGACTCAGCCGTCATGCAAACAGTGACTGGAAGAGGTGTCACACACAGGTGCCACTGTCGGTCTGGGACGCTGATATTCTCCATCATTAGAGGCAGAGATGGACATGGGGACGGTGGGCTTAACCAGACAAGACACTGAGATGGTAATGATATATGTAGTTGTAGCAAAGTGGTAAAAATTTTGTTATGTCTGCTTGTGTGTCCCTTGGTACACAATTCCCAACTTTTGGTGTTGGAGACATACCAGTAGCAAGAGGGCTTTGTGGAACATAAAATTTATGAGTGTTTGACTTTTCAACCTCTCCTGAACAGGCAAACATATTTAGCTTTAAGAATGACGTCATATGTGAAGGTAGATGAAAAACTAAAGGGTTTATGTTCCTATCTCTCCTCTTGATTTGCCGGCCTTTACTGCATGAATAGAGAGCCGTATTCTGTCTGACCTTTTCGTAGCCTGGCATGACTGGAAATGGTAAACATTTTTGGAAAGCTGAACTTGTTCAAGACAATATTAGTTTTACCACTGTGGTTATACACGGTCATCACACAAGGAGTCTAAACATTAAAGAGGACCTGTTCCATTTGCTGGCCCTGCCTGTGCCAAAGTGTAATTTAAAACATAATATGTTGGCAGTGCTATTACACTGAGCATTGTACAGAAATAAGTGTTGGTTTAACTTGACTTCTTTGCACACATTGTGTCACTGCAATGTCACCAAAAAACACAGGCTCTATGGGCTCTTTATTTTGTATGCATTAGTTCTGGAGCCGGTTATTTTTGATGCTCTACCTGACTGCTACAACTGCCATGGCTGCCGTGACTACATATGGCCTAATTTCAGAGACCGGGCGGGAGGGGCAAGGAGGAGGGGATACTGCTTGAGTTTGTTTTAACTCTCACTTTGCCCTTAATGGTCGAAAATTAGAGGGATAGGTTGGCTAATGCAGTTTTAACACACAGCAGGGAGTTGCATTTTTCACAGGCTAATGTGAACTTATTGTCACCCTGCGTCATACTGGCCTGGTTCCATTATGTGCTGATATCACAAGACCGCTTCTGCCTTGACAAGAAATATAGTCAGATGTTGTGGCACAAGATCTTGTCACACCCCTAGTTTTAAGTCATTAATAACCTGCATTTCCTATGGTACTTTTTGCCACAGTAGGTTACAAGTTAATTGTTCCCAGTATCACTGAGCCATGGATGTGACGCAGCAAAAAGCTCTGTGATGAAAAGCTTATAGCTGATCCAGTAACTTTCTGTAGCAATCAATATGCAGTTGACAACACAATTGAGGTTATTTAAAGATGTTCATGTGCCTCTAGACGGAAGCAAATGGATGCACAGATTGTTGTTCATTCTACTTATAGCACTAGAATACCCCTGAAGTATGAATCATGTCAGATGCTGAAAACAATTTCCAAACAATACTTGGAGAAAGAATAATTATGAATAGATTGTTTTAATTGTATCGTAGACTGGCATGTCAGACAGGCATGTTTGTTCTGCCTGTTTGTCAGTAATCAACACTCACCTGCATCACAACCAGGAGGTGTAGTGTCATGATGAGAACAGATGCTAAAGGCTGAAGTTGCTGAAAGGTTTTTGTTTTTTCTTCTTTGTAGTTTTAATGGCATTTATCTATAGGAACGTTCAGGCTCTCTGTGGTTTGATTTGATTGTAGCTGTGTGTGTGCTGTGTTTGTTTTCTCTTCTTTCCCAAGAGTATGATTATTCTTTTCCATTTTGCTGCCACATGACTTTCATTATGGCACATATGTACACTGGGGAAGACCACCCTGATCTTTTTCTCTCTCCGTGCAGATGGTAGCTATGTCTTACTCTCTTTGGATTGGCGCATAGCCTAGATCTGTCCCTTACCAGCCAGAATCCCCCTCATGGCGCAGCCTCGAAGGCTTAATTAAATATCAGACCAAAGCTGACTCTGCTGCTGGCCACCTATGGGCTGTATGGCCAGAATACACAGAGAGAAAGAAGGTGAAAGAGACATTTATTGTAGAAGTAACATCCTCTTTGCCAGCTGCTGTTACTGGCAAGTAGACTGGGAGTTGATTTGTACCCATTACTGGGAAATGAGTAAGGCCTGAGGATGACGACTGCATATCTCCGATTACATGTGATGTGATTGGAGATGTTGGGCAGTGTTAATCTCCTCCCCAGTGTCCCCAAGTTACAGCGAACAAATGGAGATGAAAATCTTTCACTGCATCTTAACAGTGGGCTATGTATGATACAAACGGAATTGGAGATCTGATTATACGATGGCACCTACCCAAGGAGAGCCTTTTTATTCAGCTAATAACCCTACCACTTCTAACATTTCTAATTATTGTGGCTGCAACAAATAAAGCAATGATTTGTTATGTATTTAGAATATCTATACACAATGCACTTTGCTTTCATTCATGTAAGGAAGCATCTTAGTTGGCATGTCTGAGAGAATGAGCTAAGAATGTGATCTTTGTCACCCATCATTAGCGTAAGCTCTCAGTTTTAGTATTGCATTTTTCCAGTGTATGAACTCTTTGAGCTCTGACTTTCCAACAGTGCTCGCTGACTTTTCTACTGATTAACTTCAGACACATGCCCTTCTCTCACCTTGGTCATCACAGCGTTTGGGTTGAAAATGAAAGCATGACTCTGACTTTACGTACTACTCCCCCCCCTTGCACTCATTAGGGGCCAACCTTTGTCTGTGTGTTAGAGGCCATCTCATGTCTGTCATATTACCAGGTAATGGTCATCCTGCTCTTTACCATGCACCGTGTTTACTGTGATCTTTGAGGACATCATTATTCTCTCCAAGTATGTCCACAGAGTGTGATGTTTTCAAAGATAAACAGAGAATTTGGTGAGATTTTTTTTTCCAGTGAAAATCACAGTCTTGGAGTCTTTCGATGTGAATATGTTTTATCACAATATATGTTCTGTTCTTCCTCTTTTCTAAAGTTTTGTCTTATCAGCACATTGCTCCTTTGGTAACCACTCATAATTGCTGATATTGCTACATTATCTTGTGTGATGCATAATAAGCAGGTTTGTCATCAATTACTAGTGCAGCAAGAATGAACACCTGCCTCGTTCTCGCTCCATTACCTTCCTTAGTACATTACATGCCTTTTAATATATTCAATCTATCTTCACTTTAAAAACCATATCTTGCTTTTTTTTTACAGTCCTCATGAGTGTGGCAATCCTCTAACCTTTCTTCACTCCTCATACAATGCAATCTTCCTATCGGACTACAGCTCTGTTCTTCCACTTGTTTTTCTTCATTTCCTTTGTGCCGTTCCTCTCTGCTGCACATGCCCGCAGGACACACTATTTCATTTTGCTTTGAACTCTTTTTAATTTTGTGCAGTAGCAGTTTTTTATTAACATATTTATTCATTCATGACTCCTCTCAAAGCCCTTTGCATGTTGGCACACCTTTATTCTCTCATTCTCTTTCTGTCTCTCTGTCCACTTTCTGCTCTTGATTCTCCACAGAGAACAGGCCTTGCTAATGCAGAGTTTAATCCCTGCCACCCTGTCTGAGGCTGTTTTCTTAGGGTCCTTTTCTTACTACAGGGTCAGTGAGCACAGCTCTTTCGGTTCACAAGCTCCTGTCTAAATCTTTTCCAGCATACTCCTACTAGAGTTTTTTTTTTTTTTAACACAGTCAGAGGAGGAGCTAGTCTCCAGCCCCCAAGGTCAAAGTGTCTTTCTAGCCCTCGGATGGCAGATCATCCCCTTTCACTCTTCCTACCACCCACTTCCCACCTTGATGGCAGCCACCTGTCAATGGCTGAACTCCCTCCCACCTAGATAATAATAACCGAGCCAGAGGCCATCTTTCATCAAGTGTCTGCGCTCCATTTGAAGAGACAGAGATTGCGGGAAGGATGCTGAATAGACAGTGGAGGGGCCTCCTCCTCCAAATGTGTGATTTCTTCCAAGGTGGTAGTGACAGCAAAGGGAATGCAGGGAAAACAATGGTTTCATTTGAATGTGTGTGTGTACATTCAATAAGCAAATGTAGCTGCAACACTTCTTTAAAGACAAGCTGGAGTAAGAATATCTCAGTAATGACTGCAACATAAAAACAATGACATCAATAGAAACCACATCTCATCTGCAGCAGTTTGATGTCTAAAAACAGCCCAATAACAAATAGTCTAAAACCTGTGTTTAAACCATGTCTGACAGGTTCATGTGTGTGTGTGTGGGTGTGGGTGTGTGTGACAGAGTGTGTCTACGCTCATTAAAAATGTCAGTTAAAAAGCATAGCACTTTATCAAAACAGCTGAGAGGGAGAAAAACACCTCATTTAGTACAGACCACTTAAATTTATCAATAAACACTGCCTCATTTTCTTAATTTTTTTTCATCTCATCGCAAGTGTGACTATTGTCTAGATGAGACAAAAATTCACTCTGGACCTTTCACCTCAGTGTTTCTAATCTCGCATAGTTCAGTCGAGGTTGTGCGCACAAAGTTTTTCTGAAAACTACAGAGAACAGACCCGTAATGGCCATTTGTCAAGCTGCCGAATGTAGGTCCCACTTTCACTATTCACTGGCAGAATCCACTGATGTATAGTGATGTTACAGGGACAATGGTGTATTGTTGCTCTTGCAAAATAAAAGCATGAGAAAGATTTGAAATTTTACAATCCATTAGTCTATAAAGCATCTTTACTTTTGACCTCACAAATATTGAACTAAAATATAAGTGGATTTTGACCAGCGCTCGGTTCAGAAGCCTGCATCTGTAATGGTATGGGGTTGCATGAGTGCGTGTGGCATGGGCAGCTTACACATCTGGAAAGGCACCATCAATG